>NC_091119.1:66652891-66975391 GCF_040183065.1 Periplaneta americana | reverse complement strand
TTAGAAAATTTTCTGTAAATCTTTTCTTTTTTGCCTTTCCGCAATCACTCTTTTTCAGATAAGTCTATAGCATAAAAATATCTTTCTCTAATGTAAATTTTTGTGTGGCGCCATGTGAGCAAGCTGATCTAAACACTTCACTAACATAATCAAAAGAATGACACGCAATCTAACGTCAACACAACCACTCTTAAATCTAAACACTTCACTAACACAATCAGAAGAATAACACGCAATCTAACGTCAACACAACCACTCTTAAATCTTAAACACTTCACTAACACAATCAGAAGACTAATACACAATCTAACGTCAACACAACCACTCTTAAATCTAAACACTTCACTAACACAATAGGAAGAATGACACGCAATCTAACGTCAACACAAACACTCTTAAATCTAAACACTTCACTAACACAATCAGAAGAATAACACGCAATCTAACGTCAACACAACCACTCTTAAATCTTAAACACTTCACTAACACAATCAGAAGAATGACACGCAATCTAACGTCAACACAACCACTCTTAAATCTAAACACTTCACTAACACAATCAGAAGAATAACACGCAATCTAACGTCAACACAACCACTCTTAAATCTTAAACACTTCACTAACACAATCAGAAGACTAATACACAATCTAACGTCAACACAACCACTCTTAAATCTAAACACTTCACTAACACAATCAGAAGAATAACACGCAATCTAACGTCAACACAACCACTCTTAAATCTTAAACACTTCACTAACACAATCAGAAGACTAATACACAATCTAACGTCAACACAACCACTCTTAAATCTAAACACTTCACTAACACAATAGGAAGAATGACACGCAATCTAACGTCAACACAAACACTCTTAAATCTAAACACTTCACTAACACAATCAGAAGAATAACACGCAATCTAACGTCAACACAACCACTCTTAAATCTAAACACTTCACTACACAATCAGAAGAATAACACGCAGTCTCACGTCAACACAACCACTCTTAAATCTAAACACTACACTAACACAATCAGAAGAATAACACGCAATCTAACTTCAACACAGCCACTCTTAAATCAAAACACTTCACTAACACAATCAGGAAAGTAACACACATATCGGCAACACAACTACTCCTTACAGAGAGACTGGACTGGACTGTGGAACGGCGAGAGATGGTTTGCCGCGTGTTACATGATCTTCGTTCCGGTCGCGCGTCGCCCGAGCGACCTGCATTATGTAAGTGAAAACTCTGTAGAAGTCTATTAAATGCTTATGTTTACGGTTATTATTGATAGGCATACTATTATTTCGTGATCTTGTTTGAACCGTATATTATTTTATCAAATGTTTGGAAATAATACGAGGAAGAGTCGAAAAGTAACCTTAAAATTATTTTATTAATTGAATACGTACAATAAGATTACAAACACTTGTTCACTTTTCAACATAACAGGAACACTTGCATTGAACGTAATTGGGACTATGTTGAAAAGTGATGAAGAGTTTGTAGTTTTATTGTACAGTTGTAAAAAAAAAAGTGGCCGCACTCGTGAACGGCGAATATTTTCTAAGTCCACTTCGGGTCACGGCGATGTTACACGATGCATGTGCTTTTAGAAGCAGTTCCGGAGCTATGGAATCATTCCCTATCTGTGCCTCGTAGACCAGCAGTAGAGAGCTCGCCTAATGATTTGAAGGTTGTGAGTTCGGCCCTTGTTCAAGTTTTCATTTTATTTTTTAATCCTCCTTTGACGATATAAATACTGCATTATTCAAATTATCATTTATCTTCTGTTATCGTTCTTTATCGATATGAATAATATTCAAGTTACCGTTCCTTTAGCGATATATATACTATTCAAGTTATAATTTGTTATATTCTGTTATCGTTCTTTAGCGACGTGAATAATATTCAAATTATCATTTGTATTCTGTTATCGTTCATTAGCGATATAAATAATATTCAAATTATAATTTGTATTCTGTCATCGTTCTTTATCGATATGAATAATATATTTCATCGTTCCTTTACCGATATATATATATATATATATATAATATTAAAGTTATGATTTGTTATTATTTGTTATATTCTGTTATCGTTCTTTATCGATATGAATAATATTCAAGTTATCGTTCCTTTAGCGATATATATAGACTAATATTCAAGTTATAAATTGTTATATTCTATTATCGTTCTTTAGCAACAGGAATAATATTCAAATTATCATATGCATTCTGTTATCGTTCATTAGCGATATAAATAATATTCAAATTATCATTTGTATTCTGTTATCGTTCGTTAGCGATATAAGTAATATAAATTTAATGTTAGGTTTAGAACAATACAGCTGCCTAATACGAGTGTTAGCTTTTCTTCTTATACTGTTATATTATTACATTATACTATCCTGTAACATAATAAATTGGAAACGTGTCACGAGGATTTGAGCTTGATACGTTGACATTTCAATTCCGAATTTCGTGACGTCCGACGTTCCTACGTTCTTCCGACTGAGCTATGTCATTTACCTGGTATTAACGTAATTCAGCGCATTGTTAGAAACACTATAACTGAACATTCATTTCAATTGCATTCTGAATATTTAATAATGATATAAAAAGGTTACGTTTATGACAATAATATTTGTAGTTGTAATACCAACTGCAACAGCAGCAGTGCTAACAGCAGCAATGATTAAGGACGTATTGCGTGGATACAGTTCAATACAGATTTTTTGAAAACAAATTACGACACTGAGGTCGAGATTATAAAATAATTATATTCTTCTTAACTCTGTGGACTTTATGTTTGAAAATGATATAGTTATTAATAAGATTCTAACAAGTATTTATATTATTATTTCCTAATTGAAGAATATATATTTTTAGTATAATAAATGTTTTGCTGTTATTTTAAGACCTAGGTAGAGGCTAATTCTCTGAGGAAACCACGACGCCATTTCTGCCTGCGACTTTGACTGACATGGCTCCACAAAGATGTGCAGTAATGAATGAAAGTATAATACGGGCTTTGGTTCATATTGGTTTTTCGGCATCCGAGACAGGTAGGTATTTCAACGTTTCAGAAAGGACAGCCCGGAGATGGGTGCAAAATTCTCAACGCTCGGCAGTTTTTGGCCGAAAAGCTGGGAGTGGTAGAAGGAAAATTTCAACACCACAACAGGACGCCAGATTAGTGGCAGAGGTTGAAAGGAATCCCTTTCATACCGCTGCTACTTTGAAGGCAGTTGTTAATTTCCCTGGCCACGACCAGACCGTGAGAAATCGTTTAAGGGCCGCCAATTTGAGATCTCGACGTGCCATTCCTAGGGAAGTTCATAAGGAAGAGCATATAGAGGAGCGTTTAGTCTTTGCAGTGGGAAATGGTGATCGGGATTGGAAAAGAGTAATCTTTTCTGATGAAGTCACCTTTTCTGCTACAAAGGAAGGACCCACTCTTGTATATCGTCCTCCTGGTACCCAATTCGACCACAGATACGCTGCCTTGCGTGCCCGCAGTGGTAGAGTATCTGTGTCGTGTTGGAATTTTTTCAATTTCAGCAGGATAATCATCCAGTCCACACAACTCAATTGATTCGGGACTGGTTTGCGAAGAGACAGGATATTGAAATGTTTGACTGGCCTCGTCGCTCTCCGGACTTGAACCCTTTAGAGAATATGTGGGCACAAGTAAAGAAGCATATGCGGAAAAAAATTGGCCCAATCCCCCTCCAAGACGCGCTGATGATTTGTGGAAGCTCGTCCATGGTCACTGGAGTGCCGTGACTGATAACAGTCGATATTTGAAAACACTAGTCTATTCCATGCCCACTCGACTGCAAGATGTGATCGAGATGGGAGGAAGATGGACTAAATATTGAATCGTGTTTTTTTTTTGAACTTTTAATTGTTTTAATTTTTAAGGCAGACGCCTGTAAGTGTGTTTTGTTTATGCCACGAAAGATATTTTTGTTGAGAATATAATCTTTCTTTCCATTTGCAGCCATAATGTCATAATAAATAATGACACAGTCATGGCATAATACATTCATGAACCTGATGTTAATTACTAAAACAGTCATAAAAGAAACAGAAACAATTATATTTTCTCTCTCTCCTTAAAAAAAACATAAAAAGCACTAGGTTGTGTTCGAACACACGACCTTACGAACATTTGCCCGAAACGCTACCATTACGCTACAGAGTAATACGCAAAATCTTTCATTCTGACTGTAGATATCAGGCCACGTGGTCCAACAACATGTAACATCACCTGTCTCCGAATTGTAGCGGAGATACCCGAAGGGAACTTTGTTTCTAGAGAGCGGCCACTTTTTCTTTTGATAACTGTACATATTCAATTAATAAAATGATTTTTAAGGTTACTTTTTGACTTTTCCTTGTATAATATTTATTCGTTATTAATTACTACTAACTTTCTCGCACAAATGTACGCTCAGCAACTAGGGATAACTGATAACCACATTCTTAAGATTACAAAATTAAAAAGGAAGTTCTCTATAGAGAGAAACTTCTCGCGAAAATCTTCCTTTCCCTTCTTCAAGGCTGAACAAAGATATAGTTTTTCTACCCATATATGGGTATAAAACTACAGAATATTTAAAAACACTTATACCTCGAATTTAACTCTTGAAGAATGTGAATATCGGTCAAAGAAATCATGAAAGATACCTCATGGAGGGAAACGTTTATAACTAAACAACAAATGATATTTAAGGAGAAATTGATAACTTCTTGAATGATAACAGATTTGTAGAATCTGAAAATTGTGATTTCAGGTGAATGTCTGTACACCGTAGGTAAGGAGAATTATGTCAAACATATTGAATTTTTCAGGAGAACTAAATGAAGTGCTCTGCCTGGATATCATAACTGCTCTTAGTGCAATTTCCAAATGGCTAAATTGCTTATTATTACTCGTAAGAGACAGATATTGCTTTGCTTCACTGAAAAGAACATGAAATATAATAACATAATACAATATGTCAACACCTCAGTTTTGTGAAAAAATTGGACTTAATGCCTTTTAATAATAATAATAATAATAATAATAATAATAATAATAATAATGATTTATTTAACCTGGCAGAGTTAAGGCCATACGGCCTTCTCTAACACTCAACCAGGAGTAAAGACTGCGTTACAAAAACACTACAAATTTACAAATTACACTACAATTTTACACACAAAACTGAATAAGATAATAATAATAATAAAATATAAACAACAAATAAGAAGAAATCAGACATAATATATAACATACAGAAAGAAAGAAAAAAGCATAATAATATGTGAACAGCAGGTCAAAATAAATGAGGCATACAAAAAAAAAGACAATTATTCATAATAATAATAATAATAATAATAATAATAATAATAATAATAATAATAATAAATAAGAATAGTAATAATGATGATAATAATAATAATAATAATAATAATAATAATAATAATAATAATAATAATAATAATAATAATACTAATAGTAGTAATAAAATAGTGCAGTACAAAGTATACAGTGAATACAATATTTCTAAGTACACACAATAAGAAAAATTAAGATTATATATAGCTCAACTTACACATTAGAGATATAACATTATCGGAAAATATGAAAACAAAAATATAAAATAAGTTGAGTATCATTAGAACATAAAAAAAATGTGAATACGTGGAAACATGCAATACAACACTTGTCATAATAGTAAGTTAGTTTGGCAACTCGTCATAAGATAATTTTCTAACTTGGATTTGAAAGAATTCAATGTTCGGCAGCCCTTGACTTCAGGCGGCAGAGAGTTCCAGTGACGAGAGGTAGCAACAGTGAAGGATCTCCAGTGAACAGATGCACAGCATATCATTACCCTCACAGTGTTATTTGTCCATACCATAACATTTTCCACAGTTCCATAAGAACTCTTTGTAAATATTATAGTGAAAATGTATAGTGATTGCCACTGAGATTTAACATAGGCCTATATATACACAAGATCCTTCGCACGAGCTCGTACGGCCATTTGTGCTGTAACTATGCACAGTTTGAATCTTCAAAACGAAAATAATACCTACTAATAATAAAATAGTGAAACAACAGTTATTATTATTACTACCGTTATCATTGATTACCACTATTATAACTAATCTAACTTTATACCAAATTTCACAAAAATAATATAAATAAAATAAAAGGGAGATATGAAAAATACACACGCACAGTGACACACACACACACACACACACACACACACACACACACATATATATATACAGTATAAACAATTTAATTTCTTGTTGAAGCTGCACCAAATAATCCAAATAATAAATATAAAGATAATACAGTATATAAATAAAAACATACACACGCAATAAAATACAAAAGACACAGTAAATACAAAAAAAAAAAAAAAGAATATTATCCCCTAATTATATCATTCGCTCAATGTTAATATTACTCATTGCAACACTAATAAATCTTTCCCGTAATCATCGGCTCCCTCCCCCTCGGCCAGTTCCCCCCTCAACTGTCGAACTTTTGCCATAAATTTTCCCACACTGTCACAGGATTTAATGTTATTTAACACAGCGTATGTCGCCAAGTGCCCCCTGCTAGATGTAATGAAGGACTCTGGCAGGAATCGTTTCCTCAGAGCTTCTGTGGCTTCACACTCCGACAAAATGTGGTGTGATGTCTCGCCCCTACCGCAAAGAGGACATATTCTCGCCCCCTCTTCGTTGACGGTTTTAAGTGCCCTCCAGGCTCCTAGACGAAACCAGATTAAACCCAGTCTACCTTCTCTGGTCCCTCCATAGAGATATAATTTGGTCCTCCAATTTGTTTTGATCATCGATTGGATCTCCAGAGCAACCTTGTCCCTACTTTCCCCTTCTGTTATTTGCCTGTCTATATCCTTCAGGCGTTTCTTGACTTTCCGCCAGACATTTTTCTTGTTCCTGCAATCTTCTCCGATTATAAATCCCATACCTATTTCCTCCAACCCTCTGCGTAATCTACCTGCCCAGGTTATTTGGTCTCTCCTCTCGAGTTGCTCCCTATAACAGACCGCTCTAATAAGAGACTGATCTCCATGCACAATCCTTAAGTAGTACTTTAAAACTTTTATCTTGCATTCTATTGAGTCTCTATGGCGTCCGAATTCTCTTAGGATTCCGCTGTTAGCCGTTCCCTTCCCCACTCCCGCTATCCGTTTTAAAAAGTCGCTTTGTACTTGGTTAAGTTTTTCCGTTCTTCCCCAACCCCAAATTTCTGCCCCATACGTAATTGTAGATCTAACTACCGCGTTATATACTTTATCTAATAAATTTAGAGAGACTTCCGGGATTCTGTTACGTATCTTCAGCGTTTCCATCGCTTTTATCAATGCCCTATGTTTTGTAGTGTCTATATGTTTATTCCATTTTCCGTTCATCGTCATTGTTACCCCTAAGTAAACAAAACTTTTCACGTTGTTCAGTGCTCGGCCTTCGTATGTACAAGTCTCCGTTTTACTGTAAACACATCCGTTCTTAAAGGTCATAGTCTTCGTCTTTTCAGTATTTACTTTCAATCCCCAGTCCCTATAGTATATTTGAAGCTTGTCAAGTCCTTTCTGCAATCCCTTAACACTTTTAGAACATAATGTCAAATCGTCAGCGTATAATAGTACTGGAATATTCACGTCCCCTATGACGGGGGCGTCGATGTCTGCTCGTAACATAATCTCTGTTATATCGTCAGTAAACAGGTTAAAAAGTAAGGGAGACAGTATGCAACCTTGTTTCACACCTCTGCGACTGCAAAAGCTTTCAGACACTCTGTTCATGTCGTACTTAACACAAAATTCCACTTTATTATATATCCCCTGAAGCACCCTAATCATCTTACCCGACATTCCTTTCATCCATAATTTATACCAAAGCGCTTCTCTCTCCACAGTGTCGAAAGCCTTTCGAAAATCCACGAAAGCGCAGTGCAGTTTCCCCCCTTTTCTAGACATTTGTTTCTGTTTCAGTGAATCCAAAATAAATATGTTGTCAACTGTGCTACGACCTTCCATAAAACCCATCTGAAATTTTGAAATTTTGCCATGCCGAGACACCCACCCCTTCATTCTTTCATACAAGATTTTACAATAGATTTTATCCATAGTAGGCAGTAAGGCCACGCCTCTATATGAGTCTGGAGATCCAATCGAACCCTTACTTTTATAGATTGGATGAATGATGGATGTAGCCCAAATTTCCGGGTATTTCCCATACTTAAATAAATCATTAAACACAATTTGCACCCTTTGTACAAATTTATCATTGACAAGAGCAGCCTTATTTCTGATGGCAGACTATCCCAGCCTGGTGCTTTATTATTCTTCAAAGAGGAAACCGCTTTTCTATTTTCTCCCCGTGAAATCTCTGCGTCCAGCTCCGGAACCTCCGGAAACCCCAATAATTCTTCCGGTCCTATCACTAATCCCCCCCACATCTCTCCTTCCCCATAAACTCCCCTAAAATATTCCCGCCATACTTCTGGTGTAATTTCCTTCCTTACCCATCCCCCACCTCTTATTCTTTTAATAGTGTGCCACATTTCAGATATATCCCCGTTCTCTACCACTCTACTCAGCTCACCTGCTTTCCTGAGTTGCCAGTTAGTCTTTTTGAGCTGAATGATATCTTTGTAATTTCTCCTCAATTGAACATACCTTATCCTACTTTCATCATTCCCCACGCGTCTAAATACCCTTAGGGCTTCTTCAGCCATCTTCTTAGCCACCATACTTTCGTCGTCATACCAGTCATCCCGTTTGCTCCCCTTATTCTTTCTTCGTTCCACCATACTACCCTCTGCCGTTCTTAAAATATTTGTCAGCGTCTCCGCCGATTCCCCCCGCCCCCCCCCTGAAGCTGTTCATTTAAGTTAGTGAGAAATGTATCCTGTAGCTCGCTCTTCCATTTATATCTGTTAACAGTCCTGCCCTGGTTATCCGCCCAAACTCTTATCTCTCCCTTATTTTTATTACTTGACTGAACATGAATCTGCAAAACCACAGGTGAGTGCTATGATTCAATCCTGTCCCCCACCCAGAAATCCGCAATCCTGTCGATTACATTCATGCTATACAGTATGTAATCTATCACACTCCCTCCGTTCGCCCCTATGAAAGTCAGCTGTCCCTCTAGATCCCTCCCATATTTCCCGTTCATAATTTCTAGATTGAAGACGTCACAAAATGCCAATAAATCCCTTCCCTCCCCATTCAGAATCTTATCTTTACTATTTCTATTTGGCCCCCTTTTGTCGTCCTCTTCCGTATTCCCGCCTACTAATGAAATGTTCTCGCGGCCCGTCCTTGAATTGAAGTCACTGAGAACAATGAGCTCCGCCCCTGGAAATTTGGTTGTTAAACTGGAAACGATCTCTGCCAGGTCCTCAAAGAAATGCGGATTAGCATACCGCGAACCGGAAGGCGGCCTATAAGCACCCAAAATCACTAAATCTAATTCACCCACTCTTAATGATACTCCGACAACCCCTTCCAGGCCCGTGTTCAAATTCTTAATATTATCTCCTATGTCCTTTTTAATTGAAATGGAAACACCTCCCGCCCACCTGCCTCTCCTGCCACGTTTATCTCTGCCCTTACTAAAACTAATGCAATTGTTAAATTCTAGATTATCCTTACAGCTAAGCCAGGTTTCTGTGAAACACACTATATCTAGGGACTGTACAAAGTTCATAAATCGATCACATGATACTTTCTTTTTGAAACCTTCAATATTGAAGGCTGCAATGCTGAGGGGGGTGAGGTACCTCTACTTCTTCCCCTGACCTACTTGCGGCGCCGTGGAGCTCCTCAAGCTCCTCCGTAGGGGTGTGATATCCGCCCTCTCCTCGGCTGGCTGCTGTCCACGCTCCCCTCTCCAGCGCTCCGACGCAGTTGCCATCGAAGGCATGACCCTCGGGCTGGTGCTAGGCAGCTTGTCCACCCTCGTCTGTAGGCTCGCCTGCGGCTTCTTCTCCCCTGTGGCGCGCTCCAAGGTGGTCGTCTTTGTCGCCCCATTCCTCGGACTGCCACTGGGCTGCTTTTCTTCCCTCTTCCGGTCTGCGGTGTTCGCTTTTGAGGCGTTTCCGGCACTAACAGTTGGTCTATTTTCCTTCCCATTGTTCTCCGAACCCGGACTTCTCTCTTCTGACGCCACCACGGTATCCTCTGCGCTGACCTCTATATTTCTCTCTCCTGACTTCGCCCCATCTTCCTCCAAGCTGTCCACTGCCTCCAGTTCGACTCTGGACCACAGCCTGCCGTTAATAATGAGCTTGTCGTACTGGATGACAGCATGACATCCCTGACGCCGGGCCTCGAACATGTGGCGTTTGAGAAATTCTCTCTCTCGCCTAACCCGCTCGCTGTAATCCTCACTTATATACACGCCACTCCCACGTAGGTATTTTGCGTCTTGCAAAACCATAACTTTTAATTTATAATTTGCGAGTTTGCAAACTATTGGACGCCTCCTGTTCCAAGATCGCCCCACTCGGTGCGCTCTCTCAATGTCCCACTCCCGGAGTTCGATGCCCAGTTGGGCCACTACCCGTCGCACCATATCTTCTGACTGCTCCCACCTCTCTCTTTCCTCTTCCGGTACGCCGTAAATTACAATGTTATTTCGTCAGGACTGGTTCTGCAGATAGTCGATTTTGCCTTCTAACATTTCAACTTTGGATATCACGGAGGCCAACGCGGTTTCCATATCCAGAAATTTGTTCGTCGCAGAGTCCACTTTAGAGAATCCTTCTCGCATCTCTGCCCTCATGTCCTCTACCATCTACTTCAGCGCTTCCATTCTCCCCTTCACTAGACACACGCACCCGGCAACACGTCTGCTCTCCACCACAGCTACGGACCGACTCCGCCTATATGTAGAGAATAAGCGTTTCACATCGATAGAAAAGACAGGAAAATATTTGAAGACCGGTCATAAGTGCCGAAGAGACAAACCGGTGAAAACGGAGCTTTCTTGTGTGATTAGTAATGAAATATCATACGTTTTGCCCCTGATCATATATAACAGATTGAACAGCCTAATGTATTTTCAAGACAATATTTATCAATTTCAATATACTGTCATCTAGCGACTGCAAAAGAAGTCATGTTATATTACTGATGGAATTGCATGTAGTAATAGCACAGTCTAATATATACAGTCACGAAGCTTGAGTTGTTGAGGGTGCTAGGAACAATAGACTGTGCCGGTACTATTTCGCATTGTCTGTGATGAGGCGATAGTAATGATCTTAGTAGTTAGTAACTACCTATGGATGCATATTTACTACTTATTGAGCTTCGTGACTGTATATACTAGACTGTGGTAATAGCTTGCAGCAGTAGGCCTACTCCATCTAGCGGTCGTTACCAAAACTTTCATTGTCGACAGTGGAAATCGTATTGACTGTTCTCTTTTATATGTTATCATTTCATAACATGGATTTATTTTATTTTATTGGGTTATTTTACGACGCTGTATCAACATCTCGGTTATTTAGTGTCTGAATGAAATGAAGGTGATAATACCGGTGACATGAGTCCAGGGTCCAATACCGAAAGTTACCCAGCATTTGCTCGTTTTGGGTTGAGGGAAAACCCCGGAAAAAACCTCAACCACGTAACTTGCCCCGACCGGGATTCGAACCCGGGATACCTGGTTTCGCGGCCAGACGCGCTGACCGTTACTCCACAGGTGTGGACCATAACATGGAAATGGCCAATATGTGATCAAATGTTATGAATATCTACGGAAGACTCAAGAGCCTAAATAAAATTACAAAGACACCGGCGTATCTCAGTCGGCTAAGGCGCTTGCCTGCCGGTCCGGAGTTGCGGTCGGACGCGGGTTCGATTCCCATTTGGGCTGATTATTTGGTTGGGTTTTATTCTAGGTTTTTCCCAACTATAAGACGAATATCAGATAATCTATAGTGAATTCTCGGCATCTCGTCAAATACCATCTCGCTATCATCAAATATTGGCACTTACAGCCTTTTTATATCCAGTTTTCATTTCACCTTCTGAATTATGTTAGCACCAATTACAGTATGTAGGTAGGAAGGCTACTGTGGCTGTAGGAATCCAGAGTACTGCAATCCTTTGCGGCGGCAAATACCGACAAATCGGCCATTGTTATTCCAGCGCGTGCTATGCAGTATACACTCATATAGGGAACGAATGTAAGTACGAAAATGTCATGCTTTGTGTTCCGAACTGTTTACAGAGATCTGAAAAAGGCGCACATTTGTTTTTTCTGTCACAAGGCGAAAGAAATAAGGAAACAGGAAAGAAGTGATTATAAATATGAATAGGAACAATCCACTATCTAAGCGAGCATTACATTAATTTTATAGGTTAACAACTGGCAAAACTCCGTTGTAGGAGGTTACTAAACCTTACCGCTGTGCTGGAGGCGGAGTCATATTTTTCCGTCCATTAATCTAAACCATTGTCGCTACTGATTGACACGTCATCTGATGCATCACTTCTGTCAGTACGCGCTACTATTGGCTGACAATTAGGAAGGTGGAGGTGAATAGTATATTGTGTCACTCTTTAAGATTGATGTATGAATAGACCAACGGAGTTTTGTAAGTTGTTCGCCTATAGATTAATGAATGACTTTATCTTGGTATCTTTTCTTTTTTAAAAAATTCAGTCCCAAATTTTTTTTCTAAAACTAATCTACAATTTAAATTGTTGCAGCAATGATATTTGTAGGCCTACATAAAACAAAATCATGTATCAATTAGAAAAATGTCAAATTTCGACATCTTTTCTCTTTGAAACCAAGCATTTCTGAATTGAATCCTAATTGCTATTTGCCAGAATGCCATAGTATAGTTGTTAAAGTTCTGAATTTCTTCTTCAGAACAAGATTGTATTGTTTAACATGATTGGAAAATACAAAGAAAGACAGTAGAAATCTCATTAAATGCAGAAGCCGAAGAGTGGTTACGACGAATACAGCAGGAAATGTTCAGATTTATATATTTTTTTTAGTTTGCAACATTGTTATTTTCATTTATTACTTTATTTTATTAAGTTAATGTTGCTGTAGTACCTATAAATTGTGATGTGTATGAAGGAATGTATTGAACACTTAAGTTAAGTGTATATTTATTTATGCTGTAATAATTATTAAATGAAGTTTTTGTACATTACTATGTTGACTGATAATAATGTTCTAAAATATATGAAGATCCTTTTGAAGTTTTTGCCCTTAAAATTAGAAATAACTGAGTTTTAATTTAAACATTCCTATCCCAAGCGTATTGAAAAGGAATAACAATAGCGGCCGACTGGGTGATTAGCTACTCTGCTACATCCACGGACTCTGGGAATGGACTGGCCATGGATATCTGTGTGACTTGAAATTGTGGTCACACAGAGTTTGTGTGCACTCGATGTGGATTTCTGGCGTCTTGTCAGCCCACTTGAGATATTTGAATGTATAGGGAAAAATTGAAACGGTGTCGGGTGAAGTTCCTAGGTAGCTCAGTCGATAGAGCGTTGGGGCGCTCAGCCAAAGGTCCCGAGATCGATACCCCGCCCCGGAACAATTTTTCCTTTGAAATTATTCAAGTCTTCTTCACGGGGAGCTTTACCTGACAGCTAGATTTACATAGTTATGGAATTATTAAACAGAACATGAATTGTAGCATACGATTGTCTGCAGGGAAAAGGATACGTGCATTTAACTGTATGTATGTGTATATAGGGTAGAAGTGAAATAACCCTGCAGATTTTCAGAGCGAATAGTTTTCTCAGAAAAAAAAAACGTATTTTTCAAATGTTTAACACTCTCTTCTTCGGTATATCTATTACGGGTAGGATCGTGATTTTTATCCATATCGTTAGGAGATCTAATAAAGAATTATTTATCCCTCTGGCATATTTCAATGCCGTAGACAGTTTTCGTGTAATGTAAAATGAAAGCATAATTTTAAGCCACTGAATGATGCGATCAGGTTGTAACGTTGTAGCCAGAGAGGAGGTGAGGGGTAGTTCACATTAGGAGACGGGTCTGAGTTCGTTGACCTTTTACATCCGTATTATTAAGAAGAAAGAAGGGAGTGTTAGGGACGCTGTTGCCAGACTGCTGAAACTTCCAAATTAACTATCTATAGTCCCGTCGCTCTAATTTCAGGCAGCCAATCGCGTTGCAGGTCGGCTACATTTAAACGTGTGCGTCTTGTGATTCGCTGATTCATTTCTTAAGGCTCGATAAATACTTAATATAATCGCCCGCCATTTTAGCTCTTTCGTTGGCGTTCGCAGAAAGCACACGAAGACGTTATTTGCCGCTCAATTATTTGCTGAATTACATTGCGTTTGATTTATTATCATAGGAGCTACAACATGATAATGTTTAACGGTGTGGCATATAGATTCCTCGTATGGTAGCTCGGCAACGTAAGAACAAAGATTGCGAACGATACTACTTACCTAGACTTTATAGAGCCTTCACTTTCTAAGGCGTAAGCAAAGAGGCGGAGTCACGCCGGAAATAACAGCGTCGGGACTATAATTAACTGTGCATTTAATCACAAAACGTATTAATTTAATTGTACCCTATCGTCCATCTCAATCCGCAGGGTTATTTCACTTCCACTCTGCATATGTATATGTATATTTATTGTCATCAAAATCATGTAGACTGCAATTTGTATATCGTCCAACGAGTTAGTTCTGTGGTAGCGTGTCTGTCTCCAGACTAGCCGGGCTGGATTAGATTCCCGACGGGGTCAGAAATTTTAATATAAAATTTCTACCTCGGACTAGGAGAGATGGCAGTGCACAACTTCTACTCACTAGATCGTGCACCAATATGCCTGAGTTAAATCCCAAATCTCTCCGCAGTGCATATGAAAAGAAGGCATATGTCACTGTTGATAGTGAATCGTCCGTCTGATGGGGACGTTAAGCCTCCTGGATGCTATTCGATAGGAGTAGGCTACGTGCCGGCAACGGGTTTCCCCTTCTCCCTTCCCCATCTTCATTATCATCACTCATTCCCTACACTATACTTACACCAAAACTTATACATACACCCACCCTAGTACACGACATAACTCTTCACAGATACACATCATGTACAGCGTGACCCGCCGAAGTGGTGTACAACTAGAAAATGGGTCACAGTCCTGCCATCTTTCCACAGCATGCGGAACCCGAATCACGCAAGTGAAGTGGGTGGGCATAGGATACACACACATACACACAATTTGTATATCATTCGTTAATGGGGGTCCTGTTACATTTCTGTTTTCCAGGAAGCCACCCTTAACTACATTTTACTATTAATAACTGTTACTACATATATACTCCATACTACTTACAATCATTCTAATTATTTCTTAACGAAAACTCTTTTCCTTTAATTAATACAGGGACATCATTTTATTTTTACTAACATTTCTAATATTAACCTGGCTATACCTTTGGATCTATGATTGAGAACCGGAAACACTGTTTGCTACCCCCTTCCACGACTGAAGTTCGATGATACTGGCGTAAAATAGAAACAAATCACTTTACTAGGCATAGGAGGGAAGGAAAATAGTTCATCCATTTACGTAAACTAGGAAATATCGTGATTTTGAGTTTGATAATTTTTATTAGGTTTTTGTTTAATCAAAATACAGTACAGTATTAACAATGAGTGTTTTTACTCATGAACTGAGTTATTGATGCGGATGTATTCATTACGCAGTGTATATTATACTGTCTACAGCACATTAGCGTACACTATAGAGAATGAAGTTAAATTGAAAAATAATCATAATATGGATATTTAAACACATTTTTGAAAATGGTGGCCGTTCATTTCGATACAGGCTTCAGTTCTAATGTGCATATTATCGCACTATAGTCTATTGTACATAATTCCAATTACCAGGTTCGTACTTCGTATCAGTAACTCATGTTGAAATAATTCTGTACCTACTCTATAAAAGAGTACCTTACGTACTGTAAATTCAATCTTCACTTCTGCCCGATCCGAAAAGATAACATTACTCAGACATGCTATCCACTGTCCGTCCAAGTGGTTATGTTGCAGGGTCGTGGAAAGGGAGAAAAATCACATGACAGTTAATTACTTGACGAGGCCCTTTTATTTAGTAACATCTTTAGTAAAATCCTTTTATTTAAGTTATTTTAAACAATTGTATGGGTATAATATGACGTAGACGTCCAATTCCTAACAGAAATTAATGTTCTCAGAAAAGAGGTAAGACAGCCCAGCCACTAGCCTTTACAGATTGGCGAATAGAAGCAGGTGGAGGAAACCGGGATGCCAAGTAGGCAAATGGACGACAGTACTGTGCGATAATGATTCAGTATTGAAAGCTCTTTCGTCACTGGAAAACGCGAACATATTTTTGGAACGTACTGTTTACTATCACCGTAAGGCTACTACGACTGTATATGCGGTCTTGGATCTGTGTGGAGGACGGCTGAACTTCATTAGTAGAAGGGCTGGGAGTGAAGTACATTCAAAAACTCAGGTACAATAAAAATTAAAGTAAAAATAAAATGATGTCCCTGTATTTCTTTGTATGTTGTGCATAAATGTACCCCAATAAGCAATCTAATATTCCTAACCATATAATTTTCTCTACACTTATTTTAATATCCGCTATCATATTTGCTATTTTATCCCGTACCAAGAATGTTATCCCCCCTGGGTTTCTTCCTATTTTGCCCTGCTTGTTTCTTACTTTATCGAAGCATTTTAAACCCTTTATAGTTAATTTATTATCCACCTTTGACAGCAAATCATTCCTATAGCTCTGTTGACTCTGTAACCGGTGCAAATATAAACAAAACTGAACGCGTGTGGAGGAATGTAAGGGCCAACATGCACCATTATGGAATAACACACTTCGCTCTTTACCTCGCAGAATGTAATGTTTTATTCAAGAAGAAATATCCAAGGATAGAACGCCTTCACAAATATTTCAAGACCACTGCCGAGTTGTACCCTCCACAATATTGAGCTTGGTAACACCTTTAATTATAATTCTTTATTCTGCGCTAATAATGTTTAGTGTAAGAAATGACTAGTGTTAATGCCTTGTTCCGCGATCTTTGTTATTGTTTCTAAGATATGATAAGAAAGATGCGTTTGTAGCCAAGATATATAGGGTTAAACGATATAAACTGCAAAAAAAAAAAAAAAAAAAAAAAATACTGGTGGTAGAGCATAAATGAAGGGTTCAGAGCCATAGTGGGCTAAGCGCCATTTATTAAAAACGGAGAAAGTAAGGGTTAAAGTTAAGTGAATACCATAGTTTAATGAAGATTGACATACCATTTAGTTTTAATTTGTGTACTTTATATTACTTGCTATATGCTTCCATTGAATTATGGTAATAACTTCATTTTAACCATTGTTTTCTACGGTTTTAGTAAATGGCGCTTGGCCCACTATGGTTCTGAATCCTTCAAATAACTGAAGAAGAAGTCAAATACGTAATGGTTTTCTGTAACTGCCAAGGTTCTCTCAGAATAAAATGTGTTTTGTGAGTCTAACTCTTTTGAAAATGAGAATAGACAGTCATTATTAATTTTCCCGATATGTACGCTGAAGCAGTTGTTTGTTATTCTGTTACTGATAACGTTAAAAAATACTGTATTAAAACATCTTGTATCACATGCCAGGAACCTGTTTCAAAATGAGTTATCAAACAAAATCAGTTGAAGCAAAGAAAGTGATGCAGAGAGTTAGTTTCGCGTTGGGATTGTGCTAGAGCAGTGATGTCAACGAGAGCGCAAGCGTGCCTTATCGCCCGTATGCGCTGTTCAGAGCATGTACGGCGCGCGGGTACAAGTCACTGGTGAACTCGAGGGTTGTACATTACGCATTGAGGAAGAAGTCGTTCAGTAAGTTTTAGGCTGACGGGACTCCTGACTTTTTATGAGTGAGAGAGACGAAAATGTTCTTTGTCTGATATATGGAAAACATTTAGTTACGAAGAGGAGCAATGTGAAACGCCTGAAATTATTAATTGATTGATGTACATAATGTGTTTTATTGACATTAAATAGTAATAAATATATGTTTAGATGTGCTGTAGAGGTTCTTCCTCGCTGCATTGCATTTAAGTTTACAGAATAAAGTACAAAAGCATGGATGCTAATAGCGTAGACTCGTTATGAATTCTGTCTAAAAAATTATGAAGATATGTCGTCCATAGGTTTTCAGTTTGACAATGTTCCTTACCATTGTGATGTCTTTTGGATAAGCCGAGAAAAAGTTCTCTCCAGGTTCTTTGAAATGCGTGAACAGAGTCAAGTTGGAAGTTCGCTTTGCCGGGTAATATATCTAGGGTACGAATATTTGCGGCGCAAATTATTTATATATTTGGCAGTAAGCACGTATGTAAGCAATTTTCCTCACTTGTGAACCTCACAAAACCAAGACTAATACCAAGATTATCTAAGATAATATGCGTGATATGCTACGTCATGCTGCAGGACACATAATTTCGCCGGACATAAGAAGGTTGGTGTCCGGTAAAACAAGAAGAAACACTTCTGTATTAGACGAGAAGTCAGGAATTTAAATTTGTTTCTAGAAATGTGCTGTTCATATAATAAGTACATTATTAAGTGTGTAACAGTTACATAGCATTTAATTAGATAGGCGTCATTACTAAAACCTCTAAGATAAAAAATAAACTATGTTTATTATTTGTTGCAATCCTATTATTTAATTTTTCCATATGCACAATGTCCTGTAATTTCTTTCACTTTTGTATCGGTAAGTTTAAAACAGGAAAACAGTGTTTTTATACTAGTTGGATTATTAGATAATTAGGCTATAAAAATTAATCATATTCTAGCTATTATCTGAAAATATATAAGTTAAGGAGAAGCTATGCTTATTATTTATTGTAGCGTACTAGTTTATAATTCATTGCATTTATTAGAGAGGTACACTCTACAAAACACTTTCTGATTTCTTGTCGTCTTGTATGAATGTAACACGTTATCTATTATTTAAAAACAGTTTAATTCATCTTGCAGTGAGAGGCCACTTTGCTCACCCCTTCTTATTCTCTGTTGCTGCCTGCATTGCAACCAGTGAGCGCTTGATCGCACGCAGAACTGTCCACGTGCTCTTGACCTTGACATCGCTGTGCTAGAGCTACAAAATGACTAAAAAAATGTTCTGCGAGTAAAAGTGTATTAATAAGGCAGTGAATTGCAGATTTCGAGTGTTTTTACGCCAGACGGGAAAGTGATTTTCTGTCAGCCTTGCAATAAAGAGGCAAATACAAATTTTTATTGTAAATATAACATTCTTATTTTTATTTAATACATTAACAATATAGTTTCGGTTTTCCTTTCCTTTACATATATCAAAATTACTTTGCCGATGTTCATGAACCTGTTTGTATTGTTTAACTGTATTAGTCGGTCTGTACAAATCCATAGCTGGACAGTAAAATAACATTTTCCTGTAACCAGGCTCCTTAATATTATAACACTTCATTTAAATTATGCACTATACCGTTTCACAAAGCTGGGTACATCTGAAACAGTATTCTAAACTATAATTTGTTTTATTTTTGCAATATTAAGTTGGTGTTCCGGCAATTTTCTTATTTATTCGTTAAACATTACCATTTATAAAAAACAAATCACTGCATTTTAAATGCACTGAACTTTATTTAAACAATTCAAATTTCACTTAACAAAAAGAAATAAAATTTATTTCAATCGGACACGAAATATTACAACTACCTGAACCATTTTCAATTCTTCACAGTGGAGTTGGTGAAGATTGTACGTTGGCCAGACTGCTAACCTTCAGTCAGCTGTTCATAGTGTAATGTACTTACTGTATGTTAAGATTTTTAAAAATATTATTTTCAAAATATACTATAGTCACAAAAAATAATTTACAATACACGTTTGTGAACTGCATTACAAAATCTCGGAAATCGGAAAACTCACTGTGCTCGTTTTTCAAACTTTCCCTCGATTTTGTAAAAAGCACTTTCTAACCTTGTACTGTAGTATACTATTATATATTCAAACTAATCCTGTCCAGTAAAAGATAGAAACTTAGCTACAACATTTGGAAATATTGTTGGTCATTAATTATTGTGCACAAAATTATGGCAGGGACGAGACATAAACAGTGAGAATGATGCATGAATAAATTTTGTGTTACGTTGTCACTTTTCAGGATTTAATTTTAACAAATATTTGAATTAATTTAATTGTAAGCACCTAATATAAAAATGTACACACGACTAATGTTTCCTTTCGTAGTTATATTTACGAGGACATGAATGGTAAAATCACAGTCTACTATGTACAGTCACGAAGCTTGAATTTTGAGGGTGCTAGAAACAATAGACTGTGAGGGTACTATTTGCATTGCCTGTAATGAGGCGATATTAGCGATAATAGTGGTGAGCAACTATCTAATATTTGCATATTTACTACATATTGAGCTTCGCGACTGTATATACTAGACTGGTAAAATGTTACATCAATCTCTTAAGTGTTCTAGTTCAGAATTTCTTAAAATATAAACACACTGTGTTATTTGTATTTGTATTCCTTAAGGTGTATTCTTTAAATTTGATTTGCCGACTTTAAAATAATGAGCTATTTTCTAATTTTTTTACGACTTAATATTTTAGAATCTAAAAATCCGATGTCTAATTTATTATACTTGTATTTGAAAGTGTGTTCAATTGTTTATGCATCTCATTCATTTGGTCTTACATCTTTTGTTTTATATCGTCGCCCGGCAACCTGGATTCTTGTTATTGCTGATTTGAACTGAAGAGAATAAAACTACAGAACTATTGTTGACTAGAACTTATAGGTTGTTACTAATAATAAGGTAATAACACAAACCGAAGTTAAGGAATATTATTTTTGTGTATTATAAAACTAGTCTTTAAAAAATTAAAACAGGAAAGAGGATAATAACAACCGAAGTTTGGATTTACGTTATTTATACGCATATTCATTCATTTAGTTCATTTAGTGTTCTGCCCAAGGGAAGGTCTTTCACTGCAAACTCAGCTTTCTCTTTGGAGAAAATATTTCCTATTTTCTGTCTTCCTCTTTGTTTCCTCATATGATCCATATATCTTAATGTCGTCCTAGATCATATATACCCAGATTGCTCGGCCTTATAGGCTTTGGCGGTAACAAATTTTGTCAGGATTGCTATGCTGCCATCTAGTTGTTACATACGGAGTCACGTCATAACTCGAATTGCATTAGTGACTGTACTGCCATCTCGTGTTCGTTTACGGCGGACGGGTGACGATCCTGGCGGTTGTTATATTCAAAGTGCTTCCGATTTTTACATAGGAATGAGCTATCTGTTTTATAACTCTTCTCCCGTTCACCATTCCTTCCAGTGTATCCTTCAGTAGACAGTTTCTTCTCAGCCAGTGATCCAACAACGAATTCCTTTTCCTCTTCCTGATATATATGGTTTTGATATTTAAATAGTAGTATGTAGAGGAGGTCGAAAATACTATATGTACGATATATACGATATATATATATATATATATATATATATATATATATATATATATAGGCTAGCTAACATTGAAGTGCATTTTGAACGTTAAAATTACCCAACATTGTGTATTCATCCTACAAACAACTGATAATAACAACAATTCAGATTGCCAGGCGACGATATAAAACAAAAGATGAGAGAACAAATAAATGAGATGTATAAACAATCGAATACTATTTCATAATGTAGGGTTGCCATTTTAAAATTTCAAACGGGTGGGGTGAGAGAGTGAGATCTAAAATGCAAATAACTCTGATGTTAAACATGCCTCTCAATATGTGAATTGACGTGCATTTTGTAATTTAATGTAATTGAAGAAATAAATATTTGTTTAGACTGGGAAGTTTTGAAAGGAATATATATGGTGTATATATACAGGGAGAATCGTAACTAATTTTACATTAATTTTAGGGGGTTATTCTGTGAGATAATTCAAACAAAGAAGTTTAATACAAATTTGCTCGTTTTTGCTTCCCTATCGAGATAAAAATTGTTTTACATTAAATATTTCATAGTGTGTTTTGGGATAGCCATTTACTAAATTCCCAATATGCTCAGTCAATTTAAGAGAACAGTATATTAGGATAATAAGTGATAGAAAGAATTTTAGTTTCGTCATTTAAATGTGCAGAAATTTGATCGGAACAAATGTAACTCTGAAAAATTATTTTTCAGAATAAAAAGTTACATTTTTGTTCGGATCAAAATGGCTGCATATTTAAAAAGGACACAACTAAAATTCTTCCAATCATTTATTGTTATAATACAATGCTATTTTAAAGTGTCTGAGCATATTGGGAATTAAATCAATGGCTTTCCCAAAACACGTTACGAAATGTTTCATATAAAACAATTTTAATCTCTGAAAGGAAGCAAAAACGGGCAAAATTGCATTAAACTTTTTTGTTTGAAATATCTCAAAGAATAACCCCTTAAATTAATGACATTACTTACGTTTCACTCTGTATGTATGTATATATATTATTTATATATTATGTAATATATAATATATGTGAGGTGGACCTACGGCAGAGGTATGGTGATTATCAGGGAACGGATTTATATGGACTAAAAATATATGAAATATGTAAATATATATGTAGTTATTTTTACCAAAATATGGAATTAAATATGGATTTTTACCAAAATATGGAATTAAATATGGACTTAAAATTATAAAAAAATGACTATGTACGTTAAATATTGGTACATTTTAATCAAACTAAACAAAAAATATAATGGACGTACCTTATCTTCCAATGTAGTTTCAACAAAACACAATTTTTATTGTCTGTTACCATAACAATAGGTTACAAACATTTCTTTCAAGTGCTGAAAAGTGAATCTTCTTCTATTGTCTCTGAGGATAGATTTATACTGACTAAAAGAGCGTTCGACGTCACAAGAAGTAACTGGTACATAATTCAATTTCACAATGTCTGCTGGGGATAAGTCCAAGTTAATCTTCACTGTTGATTCACCACTCATCACAGCAACAACCTTTTGTAGTTCTTCATATCCAGGGTTTTTTGAAAGTACAGTGTCCACCTTAGCTCTTACTGCATCTGCAACTTTACCTCTACCACGATTCAGTTGTTCCACAGTACTATTTATAATTTCAAAACTTTCAGATAGTGAAAGGTGCCTATTTTGGAGACTTTTGAGCGTTTTTATGATGCATGAAAATGTATGCTGAATGTGAGCTAAGTCATTCTTCACACTTATGTCACAGGTAACTGTTTTCGCAGTATCAATTGAGACTGCATCTTCAGAGTCCAATGCAAGGAGAACATTGTTAATAGAGTCTATATGTTCGGCATAATATTCAACTGCTTCTAGCCATGTACCCCATCTAGTTAAAATTGGCTTTGGTGGCAATGGAATTTCAGGGTACATTTCTTTCAACACGTTAACTCTACTGGGAGCTTTGAGAAATACTTTTTTCACTGATGAAATCAACAAATCTACTTTAGGGAAATTGTCTCTGACCACTTCTGCCACACGATGAAATGCATGCGCCACACAAGTAAAATGAGTCAATTTAGGATATACAACAGATAATGCTTGTCCAGCTTTGACCATATAAGGGGCAGCATCGCTAATAAAGAATAACACATTATCGTACATAATACCCTTTGGCCACAGGATACCCATAGCTTCGTTGAACAGTTTAACTATAGTTTTGTTATTGCACTTTTCTAGAACATCACAATGTAAAAGAATTCGTTCAGAATATTGTTCACTTAACAAACCGATAACTACATTACCAACAAGTCTACCTTCTTTGTCGGGAGTCTCATCAATGGAAACCCAAATTGAACTATCTTTAATTTCATCTCTTATCTTCTGTATTGTCTCATCGTAGATGGATGGAGCATACGTCTTCCTAAGTGTTGACTCATCCGGGATTGTATGTTGAGTATATTTTTCAAGGAATTCCCTGAAGACCTTATTCTTTAGTTTGTAGAGAGGAATATCAGCAGAGATGAGAGAACGGCACAGGTCGATGTTAAACTCAGATCTTACATTCGATGTTGTTGGTTGTGTTAAAAACAATTGTCTCTGCTTGGAATTTAGTTGTTTGTTGGCCTGATGTTTACTAGTTGTAATGTGTTGTTGCACCAGGAACTTTTGTGTAGATGATACTGCACACTGACACAAATTACAAAATAATATTTTATTGTCAGTTGATAAACCATCTTCTTTAAATTCTGAAATGTAACTTGTTAGTTTTGATTTTAAATTGACTGAATGACGTACTTTTGGCATATTTACCGTCTTTATAGTATGATTTACAAAACTGAACCTATGTGTACTCTGACTGGCATTTAACTGTTGAGCTGCACAACTGAAGTCTGTTAAAAATTTTAAATTAAATTAATACAGTTTTGTAACTTACTTTCCCATTGTTGATAGGACTGCTAATTTTCAAATAACTCTGATGTTAAAGGGATTACTGAACATGTGTTTAAATCTTTATTGTTGAAATGTATTTTTAAAAGTTAATGGAATTTTGTTTTTTTTTATTGTTAAACCTAATATAATATGGACTGTTTTATATGAAATATGGAAAATATATGGAAATTAACGAAAATATGTACTAAACTCTAAAATATGGAAAAATATGGAAAATAAAAGTAGGATTTTTCAACCCTACACATTGTGAAACATAAAGATAATGCAAAATATAAATTATATTAGCTTTATAAGTAAATATGTATTTACATATAAATCCTTTCCCTGGTGATTATATTCATTTGAAAGCTGGAGTGAATTGCGTAGCGTGGAGATAGTGGAGTCCAGCACACTGTGAAAGACCCAAAAGTCTACTCCTTTCTTATGTTTCTGTTTACGTCAAAGTACCGTATTAAATTTACATCTAACTGTAAGCTTGTATTGTGAATATAGCCTTATAGCAAGGCTGGGCACCAAGAGCGAATTCTACTCTCACGGGTAGCCATATGACTTCTCTTCAACCCCTTTCTTCCCCGCCGAACACCGCGCAGCGTTGATGCCGTCATAGATGAATATTAAGCGTCCGCTTTTAGAGTCTGGATTCGCTCCCGGTGCCTTATAGTCTCAGAATTTGAGCTGCTCTTGGACGTGAGTCCCATTCACGTTTGGGGTAATTACCTGATTTAGTTTTATGAGGTTTTCCCAACTGTAAGACGAATGTGAGATAATTTCAAGTCTAATTGTCGACATCATCTCGCCAAATACTATCACAAATTTCATCGACGCTAGAATAACCTAGTATTGTTACAGAGTCGTTAAATAAACGATTAAATTGTAAACGTCGTAGAATTTGAATGCGTAATGAAGGATTAACTGAACAAACTGCGAGGTCATCCAGCCTTTCTCTCAACAATGATGCATCGTTACCCGCCGAATGGGATCTGGAGCGGCGGAACACTGCGTAAAAACACTCGGCATTCTCGACTTCGCCGGATCTGAAACAATAGTATCTTTCATTACAGTGAAGAAGAAGAAGAAGAAGAAGAAGGAGAAGGAGAAGGAGAAGGAGAAGAAGAAGAAGAAGAAGAAGAGGGAAAGCAGGATGAGAGAGAAGGATAAAGAGGAGTAGAAAGAGGAGCGTTATGAGGAAAACGAGTGTAACTGCAATCTCACGTTCCCTGTCAGCTCGTGCGTGTCTGTGCGCACGTCGGACGAAATAGCGTGACTGTACTGGGTTTTGTGTAGAAGTGCGCCACATGATTTTGTACATTATAATTATTAGGCTGGTATTACACTGTCAAAGTTCTTTGCTAAAATATTTTATATTATTTGCCAAAGATCTGTGATAAAAACTAGGGTTTTGAGTAGCCTATATTACACTATATAAAATATCTTATCAAACATGACCTAAAATTAAAGAAAAAGAATCATCGGACTCCATTAATTATAGTTAAATAAAATAAAATTGTTTTTTGATCACAGATTTGCAAAAATTAATAATGAACAGTACTATGTATGTTTGACTGCAATTAGTTCAAAATATTACAATGTAGGCCTACAGTAGTGGCAAAAAAAAACCGGACCGATCCTTATAGCCGATTTCAGAGCCTTGTTCACTCCAGAGCACGATAGACTGGTAACTAAGACTTTAGTGGTTCGAATCCTGCCTGGAAAGGAAACTATTTTTTTGTTCTTTATTAAAATTTATTCCCAATACGTTTCGGTTGCTGGTAAAATTCATGTTCTGGGAATAATAAGTTAAATAAGTAGTAAAATATCGCTCCAGTCAAAAAGCATTGGGAATAAATTTGAATAAAGAACAAAAAAAAGTTTCCTTCCCAGGCAGGATTCGAACCACGAAAGTCTTAGTTACCAGTCTATCGTGCTCTGGAGTGAACAAGACTCTGAAATCAGCTACAAGGGTTGGTCCGGTTTTTTTTTTGCCACTACTATACATATTGCTGAAAAAGAAATAGACAAGAAAACGTCTGTGGGTTTAATCATGGATTGCAAGACTTGACAAGAAAAGTATCCATCAAAGCTCACTATAAAAGATATACAATGCGAGGACTTTAAAAGTTACAAAAATTATTTAAGAATGAATGAAGATAATTTTCAGTTAGTCCAGACTTTGCACCACTCCTGTACAGCAGTTATAATCTGCTATTTTTATATGTACACTTCTCGTCTTTTATTTCTGTTTTTGTAGTTCCTGTTTTGTGTTTTATAATATTTCGTTTGCTTCATATTCTTATATCAGAATTTTCCTCTTAGTAACAGTCCAACAATATTTACTCGTACATTGCATCTTATTGGTTTGATCTTTTTTAAAAGATAACAAGATGCACTTACTGTACATTTTATAAAATATCTTTTATCAAAGTAACTTTTATAAACGAAAACCCATTACATTGTGAAATATTTTATGAAAGATCTTAGTGAAAGAACTTTGATAGTGTAATACCAGCCTTAGGTCGATCGTCAAAGCCCGAGTTTACTATTAAGGGCATTCGGTCATGGGCTGTCGTTTCATTCGCATCGTCGTGTTTGTGTCGTTGCAGGCCGTGAGCTGCATGCAACAGTGGAACAAGACACTAGCAGCGACTTTCATTTTTGATGTAAGGGCGCATCTCCGCTCCACATGCGTATTTTTGTTCTCCGATAAAGAAACGTCTAACAGTGGTAAGAAAAACATTAAATGATTAATATTTTAATTTATATGAAACCATACGCGTAATTTCAACAGTATTTGCAAAGTTTACAATGGATAATTTACAAGATACAAAAGACATGCTTTAAGCGTTGCATCGTTAAAGTCGATACTAATCATTTTATAACACAGTGTGTTCGCAGAAACATTCCGGGGTTATAAAATGCTAAAATTCTGTCACTATGTGTTTTACGAAATTCATACCGGTGTCATTAGAAAGAACAACTCAAAGAATTTCAGGAAATGCGTAATTGAGGACCGTTTTTGCAAAACTTGCTAACTGAAAAAACTAAATTTTACAGGAGAGACAAAACACTATAGTAAGCAAGTTTTGCTGTAACTCTCACTTATAGCAGAAAGCAAGTTTTGAAAAAAAAACGATCACAATTTGACACACTACAATGAAGAGAAATAACCTAATTTTACTAAGACGCCTTGAACATCTTGTAGACGACTGCCTTATGTTAACGAATCCATTAAAATCTCAATTTTGCAAATTTTGCAGTTAGCAAGTTTTGCAAAAACGGTCCTCAATTGATCATTGTTGACCGAAACAATAGAAGAAAGAAAAAACGTCGTTTCCGCTATTTCGCTTGTCATTAAGGTATTGTTGGATACAAACAAATTGTGTTGAATGATCTGAATGTTAAATTTTCAAGTCTGTGTGAATTCTGCAGCATTTAGAGGATTATTTAGGTTATGGCGAATCCATGGAAACGTGGTTGGTGTGTATTGGAATATCATAGTACTCGGAGTGTAGTAAGAGTACAGCGTGCTTTCAGATGGAATTTTCATCATGAGACACCTACTGACAAAACGATTCTGAAATGGTATAGAGATTTTGTAGAACATGGATGCGTATGTAATAAAAGAAAAGGCCATTCAGGGAAACGGCCTGTCAGTGCGGCAACTGTAGAACAGTGCGGGAGGCGTTTGTACATGGTTCTCGAAAGTCTGTGCGTAGAACTAGCCTGCAGTTAAACATTTCTAAATCCACCGTTTCCAAGGTCCGATGTTCTCGTCTGCGATTTCACCCCAACCAACTGCAATTAGTGCATAAGTTGAAACCTGATGACCATGCAAAACGACGTATTTTCTGTGACCCTAATGGTGGATGATGAAGACCTTTCAGCCAAATCCATTTTTAGTGACGAGACAAAGTTCCACGTAAATGAAAAGTAAACAAGCACAATTCACACAGACTTGAAACTTTAACATTCGGAACACAATTTTGCTTATATCCAACAATGCCTTAATGACAAGCGAAATAGCGGAAACGGCGTTTTTTCTTTCTTCTTATGCTGCCATCTATTCTTTCGTTCAACAATTATCAATTACGCATTTCCTAAAATTCTTTGAGTTGTTCTTTCTAATGACATCGGTATGAATTTCGTAAAACACATAATGACATAATTTTAGCATTTTATAACCCCGGAATGTTTCTGCGGACACACTGTACTTCCAGCGAATTCAGTGAACATACTAAAGCTTTTCCACCTAAACAAGTACTGCAACTATATTATTATACGGTATAAATTTGATTACTAAAAGCGACAGCATTTTTACAACAATGAAATCAAGATTAAATTTAGTACTTTCTCAGAGGTGTTTCCTCAATTAATTGAAGTAGAATTTCTGGGTAACTTTCGGCGTTGGACCTCGAACTCATTATTTTGCCATCGTTATTCACATATCATTATTATCACTAACATAATCTGTGTTAAGTTCACGGTGCAGCGTGCTGTATTCGTACGAGAGCGCGACCGTTCAGCGACAAATGAAGAGCACAGTGGCGAAAAAAGGGGAGTCCATACAACTTTAAGTTGAGAAAAACGAACTTTCAATTTTGGAGTCTCATAACTACTAATAAACTTGACTTGAATCTTAGAATTTTAAACTTTACTTAATGGTATTTGTGAGCATGTTAAATATCTGTTTATTAATTTATTATTACATAATGCCACAAGTTACATTGGGAAAAAATATGAATATCCTTAGGGTAACACTATGATAAATAGAGACCGGAGTTTAAAGGAAATTACTTTTTTATATCATTACGAAACGTGAAATAATTAATTACGATTTCAAAACTATCTTCCACCGACCAATTTATGTGATTATGATTTCCTCCTTTTTTCCCTTTTTAGTCCATATTCTCTTTTTTCCCTTTCTTTTTAAACATCTCTCACTTTCGTCCTTTTTTGACAGAATATCGCAAACATTTAGATAATTTTCCTATATTTTTTTCCGATAGGCCTATAACTTCCTGAGCAAGCGAAAATAAATATCGTTCTTCTTCTGATTCCAAGCATTGAAAAACTAATAAAGTGTGCTGATTTAGAGTTCAGGATAAAAAGAAAATTTTCACCTCTGGTTTCAGTTGATGTTGAGCGGTCATTTTCTGTTTATAAAGACATTCTGCATTCAAAGAGGCAGAATCGTATTGAAACATGTGATCAAATACAACACTTTCCTTTTGTTGTGAAGCGATAAATATAAGCTTGTGTGTGTTATGTGTATCCATGAATGTGCTTAAGTGTGTTTTCAATTAAGATTGCATCCTTTTGAGGGAGTAATATAGTCCTTTTTTATTTTTTTATTTTTTTTTTACTATATCAAATACAACACTTTTCGTATGTTGTGAAGAGATAAATGTAAAATTGCGTGTGCCATGTATATCCATGAATGTGCGGAAGTGTGTTTTGAGGAGTAATATAGTCCTTACTTTTGGCTATTACTTTCTCTTTTTTGTCCTTTTTTGATGAAAAATTTTCCCTTTCATATCCGGTCTCTAATGATAACCTTCATAATAATGGCAAATTTTTCATCAAAATTAAACTAATATCTCTAATAAAGGAAATAGATCTATCGGGACTTGTAATGGGAATTGGGTCTCATATTGTTTCAGTCGGGAATCACAATGCAAATTAACAAGAAATCTTGAGCTTTCTGACAACACAACTATAGTACTGTAATTATGTTTAGGAAATAGTGTTGTCACTCAGACCAATATACTGTACTTTTGTTAATTCGGCCACAGAAGACGGTGATATTATGTTAGTCATACAGAGAATGAAATTTATGACCGTAAAAAATGCTGCTTGAAAGCAACATCATATAAGTAGCAAACTTTGATTTGTTATATTGAATTATTTCAACGTTACAATTGTTTGTTTGTTAAAATGTGTGTATGGTAACGTTATAGAATTTGTGTTCTTTTGTTTTGTGTGTTTTTGAAAAATATAATTTCAATTAATGCTCCGCCATAAATGTTGTAACTAAAGCCTTGTGCATCCCTCGTGTTTATCGAACGGCTCGTCCTCCCCCCCACACGTTACCTGCAGTTTGTTTACGTTTTCACTGTGTCTAAACGAGACGCTCTACTGTACGATATATACAGTAGAATGGAGAATAGGTTACTTCAGGTAAGCTGGATGGACTATTAAAACGACTAAATAATGGAAAAAATAATATTATTATTTTAATTTATTGCTATTTAAATATAACCTAATGGAATTAAAATTAGTTGCATTGGCAAAACTGCTAACAGGTGTTAAGGATTTCCAACACAAAGAAGTGTAAACAACACACTTTGGACTCTATAATCTTTTTCCATTGTTGTATTGGGACCTTCATTCTTCTTGCAATGTAGCCTACAGGCTTTCGGAACATGGATGTAAAATGGTACCCTAATCTTTTTTGTCATTTTTTAAATGCACCCCTAAATTCTGCATGTGAAATCGGACATTAGAAACCTTACAAATTTGTTCGATAATAATAATAATTATACGTATATATAGAGGGATAGGAAATACTTTACTCTGTGAAGTCTGCTCTCGTTTAAGTCCTTTAGTTTTCTCGAGTTAATGCGTTAAATTTATTTCTGTAAAAATCGTCAGTTTCAACGACTTGTAATAGATATTGCAACAAAAGTTCATGTTATAGGCGAGGGTACGATTTTCATAACTATGCACCATATTTTATATTAATTTTTAACAGGGACATAAATAGATATATCGATACTTGATTGATTTCTCCTAAAAAAATAAAAGTAAAAATAGCAACTGATTTCTCTTCCTCTGAAGAAATTGTATCAATTTTAATTTCGGCGTTCCATAAAGAAATGCTCCTGGAAAAAAAAATTCGTTAAATTATATTAGCTAAGCCCAAGTTCCGAGTCGAGTGTTGGAGCGAGTATTAGCTACACCCAAGTCACGAGTCGGGTGTTGGAGCGCGCACACTTCGATTCTGTATGCGTGACATAAGTAAGAATTTTCCTGCACTGCTAGCAGAATGACAGATTTGTACGAACATGTCACTCTTGTGACAGTCAATAAATCGTGCTGTAATTTTTTATTGCTAGGTCAATGTCTAAGGAGAACATAGAAAAAATTAAAAATCAATTTTTTAAAGGTGAGAAAAGAATACTAACTTCGAAGTGATCTTTTTAAAATAGACATTTACACCTTCAAAAGTTGGTAAGCGGCACACTTTTTTGTTTGTCATATTAGATGGTAGGTCAAAGCGAAAGAAATGTTGAGAAAGAATGGAAATTATTTTTATAAGTAATCGCTGCTCAAAATCTTTACTGGTTACCGAGTTACGGTGAGTTAAGAGTCAAGAGTCAGGACTCAACCAAATGCGTGTAGTTTAAATAAAACATAAATTTGGGTAAATTGAAAATCACGGATACTTACAAAAGACTAATAAAAGTTGTCTCTACTAATGAGAAAAATCACCGCTATCATCTTGTCTTTGAAACACTCACAATCACCTCACCAACGTCACTCTGCAACACGTCGAGACTTTCGCTGCAAGCTGGTGGTCATTTTTATCAGCTATGCCGGCCTGCTTAACCTCGACTTGTGTGCTGATGGTGTGCAACACAGATAAAACAAACTTAATTCCGAGATGAACTATTTTATTTCTGTACTTGTATACATTGGGCTAAAATCTAAAACCTGCAATAATTAATCCTAAAAGTTAGCAATATTGCCATATTTTTTGTTTTCATTTTATTTGTGGGGAAATAATTCGAGTACGAATTAAATCGACTGTGTTCTAAGTTTATATAATAATAAGTATGTTTTACAAATCTGCATGGTCGGGAAGATAAGAGATTTAAAATTAAGTATTGTTGAAATTTCAGTTTTAAAGAGTTCGGCATAAAGAAAGCAATTTCCTCCATGTAAAGTAAATTAGGCGATTTTTTTCAAGAAAACCAAAAGATCTAGGGATGTCATATTTTGCAAAAACATCCGACTTTCTTTATTCTAATCATATAAAAAAAATAATAAATGAAAATTAAAAATTGTTCGGTAAATTTTCCTAATTTTCCGTCAGATTTCACATGGACTCGCCCATATATTAACACATTGAAATAAGTTTCTAGTTTATTATTTATTTATTTATTTATTTAATCTGACAGCATTATGGCCATAAGGCGTTCTCTTCCATCCTACCAGATAGCACATATACGTACAAAAAATAAATACAAACACTGATGAATATAATACAAATTAAATTAAAGCCCTATAGAGGGTCAACAAGGTCAAAAGAACACTATAGAGCTCTCATCGAGCTAATACAAGAAAGAAAAGAAAGAAAAGCAGAGATAGCGATGATCATAGTGATGACTGATAATAACAATAAAATAATAATAAATTTTACTTGAAACAAGTAAAGAGATAGGTTTGGAAGTAAATCCCGAAAAGATAAAGTATATGATTATGTCTCGTGACCAGAATATTGTACGAAATGGAAACAAACATAAAAATTGGAGATTTATCCTTCGAAGAGGTGGAAAAATTCAAATATGTTGAAGCAACGTAACAAATTAATATAAATGACACTCGGGAGGAAATTAAACGCAGAATAAATAGGGAAATGCTGTTATTATTCGGTTGAGAAGCTTTTGTCATCTAGTCTGCTGTCAAAAATTCTGAAAGTTAGAATTTATAAAACAGTTATATTACCGGTTGCTTTGTATGGTTGTGAAACTTGGACTCTAACTTTGAGAGAGGAATAGAGATTAAGGGTGTTTGAGAATAAGGTTCTTAGGAAAATATTTGGAACTAAGAGGGATGAAGTTACAGGAGAATGGAGAAAGTTACACAACGCAGAACTGTACGTATTTTATTCTTCATTTGACATAATTAGGAACATTAAATCCAGACGTTTGAGATGGGCAGGGCATGTAGCACGTAAGGGCGAATCCAGAAATGAATATAGATTGTTAGTTGGGAGACCGGAGGGAAAAAGCCCTTTGGGTAGGCCGAGACATAGATGAGAGGATAATATTAAAGTGTATTTGAGGGAGGTAGGATATGATGATAGGGACTGGATTAATCTTGCACAGGATAGGGACAGATGGCGGGCTTATGTGAGAGCGGCAATGAACCTGCGGGCTCCTTAAAAACCATTTGTAGGTAAGTAAGTAAGTAGGTTTCGGATTCTACAATCAAATTTGATATAAATTGATTTATCACAAACCAGATGCAAAATGGCTGTTAACCAGTGTTATTATTATTATTATTATTATTATTATTATTATTATTATTATTATTACTATTTAATCTGGAAGAGCTAAGGTGAGTAGGCCTTCTCTTCCGCCCAGCCAGAATTTGAACAGTACGTAACTTACAATTTACAAAATGTGTTTCAGAAGGCGTTAGTCAACTGCTGGTAGGCATGCAGAAGCTGCTGACGCTGCTGCACGTAGCCTCCGCCGTCGTTTATCTTGAGGACACAAGTGAGAATCTTCTCCAGTGCCAAAGAAATCGACCCTTATTCGTTATGACATCCAGTAATATGGCCGCCGCTCATGCATTGCAACAGGTACAATAGAAGAACAAGTAATATTTCTTATTGTTCTGGTATATATAATTATGCAACCTGTTAACTTTGCATGGACTATAGAAGATGAAGTTAACTGCGGCTTGAGTTGAACATAAATACACTTATACTTCGTTCCATAGTGTCTGACAGGTAAAGTAAGCATTGCCGACAGAGGAAGGGAGAAACTAATGCCAGAGGTCACATTCCAGACTTATTTTGAAGTTGGGCGGAGGTAGAACACTTAAAGATAAATGTGGGATATGACCTCAGGTTGAATAGCCGTTATCTTTCTCTTTTCCTCCGCCTGCAATGTTTATTTTGCCTGTCAGACAATATGAAACGCAGTATGGTGTGTTGTGAATCTCAGCTGAAACAATATACAGTCAACTCTGGATATAGTGAACTCGGTTACAGTGAACATTCGTCTGTAGTGAACCTAAATCTTTCGTCCCAGCCCGCATACATTAAAAAGTAAATTAATATTTCCATTTATAGTGAACCCTCGCTTCGGTTATAGTGAACTTAAAAATTGAAGTTACAAGAATTGTATCCTGACAAATCCTTATTTGAAGTCAGACCTTCTTGTATAAAATTGATAGGATGTGTTGAGAACAACATTCTAAGATTCTTACTCCTTTTGTCAAAGGACAAAGGTAGGGTTAGTGATTCCTAGACAATAAGCTGTACTGTAAATCCAGGCAACGTGTGACGACCTTGTCTCACTCCACCGTCGAAGGGTTGCCATTCTGTTCTCAGGCACACTATTCTATTGTTATTTCTAATCCTCCACCGTCAAAGGGTTGCCTTTTGTTCTCAGAAACATTTCCATTATGACAGATAGCATCGAAACAACGGATAATAAAATTGACTTCTTTTATTAAAAGGGGATGGACATTATATCCAGAGCATAAATGAAGGTAAAATTCCTATGACTTTCAAACTCATCAACCCTCTCCCAATTTCCACTGAGCGACCCAGGAAATTCCAAGGCAGTCGCACCATAACAGCGTTTGTCATTTCTACCTAATCAGTCTGTTTCTAGTGTTCCAACAGTGAATGTACTGTATAAAAAAGTCGAAGCGTAAAATGTTTTATTTGGAAGATAAGGCGAATATTATAAGTGACATTGAACGTGGTCTTTCGCAAGCGGACGTGGGTCGACAGCATAGTTCAAGCAGGACGAATAGAAGAAATAGTAAGTGTACGTACTATGTGAGTTTACACGGATCTGCCGCAAGCGGCACTGCTACCGGTATGAGCGTGACTCGGAAGTTCACAACATTTGTTACGCTGAATGTAGTTCTTTTTAAAAGATAATTTCTTCCATTTAACCTGGCTATTCGTAACTTTAGAAATACCTTTATTTCCCTTATTCATAACTAATAGTCTACTATCAAGTAATGCTATTATAAACGTTCGCAACAGAAAATACAATAGGATCTGAAACGTTTTGAAAGCAATAATAAGTTCAGTATTTAAATAATTAATCATTTCATAACAAGTTGCGGATTCAGGGCAGGAAAAAAAAAAAACAAAACCTACAAACCCACAAAATGTTAGTATATAAAGAGTTTAATGATATATATTTTACGTGTCTATAAATGAATTAAATTACTCGTCATGATTAGTTGCCTGCTTCTTATTGTAGTATAACTTATATCCGAATTTTAGCGAGAATACCACCTGCACCTGGAGTAGCGTTTCTGCTAGCGTAAATAGCAATTGGTTGAGTCCAATCTTGCATAAATGGCATAAACATAAATAATAATGCGTGATTTGCTAATTGTTTCTTTTGGTCATCAGTCGTGCGATCTCCGAAATCAACAAATTCTTTCACTTTAAGGGAATAATTATTAAATTGAATTTCTTCTCTGAGTTTGACCTCATCGAATATTACCACTCTGTAATGATTATTTTAATATATTTCATCATTTCGGTAAATTAGAAAAAATGTGAGATCAGCTCCTGGTTGTAATTTTCAACGCACTCGCGGTATTTCTGTCTCATGACTTTTTATAATAAAACAGTCTCATTTTATAATCATGTGTTCGGGAAAATGCACATCACAAGTACAGAGCGTTCGCCTACGGGTGGGGCCAGGAAAGCGGCATGTACTGTTACGCCGCTTTGTGCGCGCAGTTGTTGAGACAAGCTCGACAATCAAGGTCATCAAGGTCGACAAGTTATCAGTTGTGAGCCAGATGTTGCAGTATTTAACACGTAAGTGCAGTTTCTTGAAACAGTTGCTTAAATATTTAGCGTGTGTGTAAAATTTGTTAACGGTGCAAAACGTAAAATTCACGCTTGAACAGAGAGTTTTTATGTATGATGCATATGTGAAAACAGAGTCATGTAGAGAGGTGCGTAGGCAATTTGAAGTGAAATATCCGGGTGCTCCAATTCAGGGTAGAGAAACTGTTAGACGTCTTGTTAACAAATTAAGGACAACAGAGTCGATAAATGCTACAATTCCTAAGCGAAAACAAAGAGTATTGACGGGAGAAAAAAATTGATGAAATCATTGCATAATTTACATGCTCTCCTAATAAATCTCTAAGACGTGTTTCACAGGAAGTTAGTGTTTCAAAACCATCAGTCTTTACTGCTGCTAAACTTTTAAAATTAAAACTCTACAGAGTTGTTGTTCTTGTACTTTTAGAAGTAGTGGTGGTAACGGTGTACAAGCATTTAAAATTATTAAATTCTAGAAGTGAATTCCTAATGATTTGGAACATGTTTTTAACGAAAACATTCTTTTCCTTGTTAGAGCCTATTTTCAATTGTTTAGAGACTATTTCCTGCACTTTTAAGTCTATTTTAGGCACCTGAAATTACATTTTAACGGCCTAAAATCCGTACCATAGTTGTGAGACAGATGGAAACTATCCTGAGTAATATTATTCCTTGGCTTGAAAGATACGAGTAATACAGAACTGCTTTCTTTTATTTATTTATTTAATCTGACAGCATTAAGGCCATAAGGTCTTCTCTTCCATCCTACCATATAGTACATATAAATACAAAAAAAGAAAAGCACATAATATAAATACAACATATTGTTTGATTTTTTTGTGAAATGAACTCTCTTCTTTCTTCATTTGGCATGGAACAAACATTTGTGTGAGTCGTCTCGAAATGACTTTTACATTAAATGTGCAGGTTACAACTGTTTCCGAACAAAGGCAATATTTCTTTCTATTGCTCCGAACTCTGTTGTCCACTGTTCTTGAAAAATCCGGCCACTATCTTGGTTAAGTGCCTATTTTTTCGGCACCGAAAACATGTTTGCGAGGTCCGTTGCAATACCACAAGAAAACAATATTCAATCAGTGAGCTCTATGTGTATTCAATACACAGTTACACACGAAGACAGGTACTGCCACTGTTGCCACACGACTTCCGGACCTGTTAGTGTTGCAGTGTTGCCATACTACAAGTCCGAATGGAATTAGAAGCTATTCCAGATTTTCCATCTATATATTTATAGTACAACACGTATCTATATAAAAACTGTTCATGTAACGTGCCACTGCAATCGAGTTCGCGTGCCACTGTGACACGCGTGGAACAGGTCACGATCCCTGACGTAGACACTATGGGCCCTATTCATAGACATTCTTAGCGCGGGCTTTCGGTGGATGATCAGCGAACTAACGTTTTTCGTATTCATAAACCAGTGTTAGCGATATGATATGATATGATATGAATCCTGTTTAGCACGCTCGTAGCGCGGGCTAGCGAAATGTCTATGAATAGCACCCTAAATCTTTTGAGTACGAGTGATAACGAGTTTGAATCCCGGTTATTTGAAATAAATGTATATATTTCTTTTTATAAGCTCACAACTTAAATTATTTTTAGTTCATAATCGGATAGTTAACATGCCTCTTTGTATCCAGATCTTACCATGTGATCAGTAGGCCTATATGCTCGCGCATCAATACAAAATACAAAATAAATAATAATAATAATTTAGTAACTTATCTTAATTTATACTAGAAATAAATTTATTTCGGTGAAAGGTATACAATAAATACCGTTTATACCTAATACATGGAAGAAAGAAAACATAGTAAGTTATTCTGAACTGTTTCCTTCCTCAGAAATTCGAAGTCCATTGTTTGCTATTCTGTGAGGTTATAAATTGTTAAATTGCAAGAATTTCTGCATTTCTGTTGCAGTCATGAATTCGAGTCTCGAATAATGTAATAAAATAGAAATAAAATGATACAATCAATATAAGAAGAGGATACAATAATATCAACAAAATTTGAGGAACGAATGAGCAGCGCTCGTGTTCGGTCGCAGTTCAGATATATTATTAATATAAGAAGGATATAGAAAATAAAATAAAATAGGAACTAAAATTAAAATTACAGCTACAATGAAATTATATAATATATTATTAACATAGAGAAGAATAATATCGTATGTGAATAAAGTAGGACAATTTTGTAAAAATATATATTCCGAAATTATAGAATACAAATAGCATATAAATATAGGCTGATTTATTAATATACATAGGCTATAAATTGATTTAATCAAATTGAAGACATTAACACGTTTCTAATTTTCTTGTTAGGCCTATGTGTTCGTGGGTTACATGTTAGAAGTTCTGGGTGTAATTTAGCTAAAGAATTATACAACCGAGGGCCAAAATTAATACTATGCTTTAGACCAGCAGATGTGAAACATGTAGGATGCTATGCATAGACATTTCGCTAGCCCGCGCTACGAGCGTGCTAAACTAGCCCCGGCTATCGACTGATTACTTGCACAGAATTCATATCATATCACATCGCTAACACTATTTTATGAATACGAAGAACGTTAGTTCGCTGATGATGCACCGGAAGCCCGCGCTACGAATGTCTATGAATATGGCCTTACGGTTCTACTAATGTTGAATTATTATTTCGTCTTGTGTCATGTAATATAAACTTGTTACGATTTTTATGATAAAATTTTAACAAAGTATATTTATAAATTTGTTCAATATTAAATACATTAAATTCAGAATAAATTAATTTAGTTGGATAATCAAAATGTTTCTTCAAACAAATTTTAATTATTAGTTTTTGTAGTAAATTTAACGGACTAAGATTAATTTTTGTACTTCCATCCCAAACAATAATGCCATATTGAATGATAGACTGAAAAATGGCCAAATAAACATTACGTAGAACTCTAATGGGTAAGTAGCATCGAAGATTAACGAATTTATAAATTGTTTTACGAAATCTCTTACAAAGATAGGCAATGTGATGAGGCCATTTTAAATTTTGATCAATAATGATACCGAAATATTTCACATATGTGGCTTCTTTTAATGGTGGACCTTTACAACTTTTGAGATCTAAATATTATTATTATGTTTTTATTCTCTTTTTTACTTGTTTTCATCTGGAAATATTTTTAAATAATGACGTTCCTATAACATTAATATAAAGATACGGTCACACGTCGGTACTTTTGCTGCCGCAACTTTTGTACTGCAGCTGCAAAAGTTGCGTGTCGTGTTCACACGTAAGCCAAAAGTAGCGCGCTGCACGCTACTTTTCGTGCTGCGCAACCCGAGTGCTGCAAAAATTGCAACTGGAGGTTACGAGTCTGTTCACACACAAGGCGCTACTTTTGCAGCCGCAGTCATGCTGCAGGTTTCCATCTCCGTGTTGATTTCTCAATATACAATTAGTGGTTATGTTCGCATTATTAAGAAACTCATGCGAAAGCTCACTTACCTAATATTTGCTTTTCTGTGCTAACTAGTATTCAGAAATTGGCATTATTTTTACTATAAAGCTTTTAAAAACGCCTATATACTTAAATGATAACCAACAGCATATTCACGTAATCAGTGTTGGCAACTCTCCTGTTTGAAACCACGGTATGGAAAATTAAAAAAATGAATTATATCGTCAGCAAATATACTCAGACTGTGTTGTGTATTTAATAACTGTTGCAAATAATTTATTTTCATCACATCTAACATTAAAATATATCCAAATAATAAAAGTATCATTGGCATATTTGGGTGGCAACACTGGTTGCAACCGCAGCAAAAGTTTCAACAAAACCGATATAAAAAATGCTGCGGCTGCAACCCTGAGAACCCTGTTCACACGTCGCTACTTCTAAGCTGCGCGCAGCATGAAAAAGTAGCGGGCAGCAGGTTCGGCAGCCGCTACTTTTCGGGTTGCACCGTTGTTCACACGTCGCAGTACGAGAGTTGCGCAGTTTTTTGTACTGCAGCGCTGCAAAAGTAGCGACGTGTGACCGTACGTTAATGTTTAAATCAGGGCTGCCAATTGGCTTCCCGTATGAGCGTTTTACCTGTAGGGACAATGAAATCATGTTTGTTCCCTCACGGGCAGGACTGCTAACCCTCTCTAAGGGTACGTACAAGTTGGAGCGACGATAAACGATAAAAGAAGCAGCGATGCTATAGGCTATCAGAGAGAATTGAAGCATGCATTGTCATTGAGGTGTGCATATTGGAGTAACGATAAAAGCGACGAAAAAGATAAGTTCCATTTTCTTCGCTCTTGTCGTTCATATAATCTCTGATTAAGATAATATTGATCTGTATAATGACCGGTGGTTATCAGTATATCCGAATATTAATAGATTTATTATTATTTCGGCATATTAAATCAATTGTTGTAGAAATTGGCAAATTGATCAGTTGTGTATTTACTCGTGATACATTATGTGATCACAATAACCAATCACAGCACAACGAATTTATACTACCTTTGGGATGAGAAACGGGTTCAATTTTGTACGTATTTAAGTTATATTAACCTTGAACCTAGCAGCTGATATTTCCTATATATCTTCTTTCATTAAGTGGATGTATAGAATATGTTCTACTGATAAATCAAAATGTTCGCTTCCCGCGTCCTCGTTTCTCCGATATGAACACTTGATTCTTTGATAATACCAAAGAGTCGCTAGGACATTTCTTTTATCGTTTATCGTTGCTCCAACGTGTACCTACCCTTAGGTAGCGGTGAAGGGGAAAGTAGACAGTTCGTTTCGCATAGGTCAGGGGTGAAGTATGTACTACGTATCTCCATGGATGTCGCAAAGCAGAAACCTGGAACTGAGTTTAACAATGACTGGAAATTGTTATTATTTTTTTAAAGAATAAAAGTAGGAAGATGGACAGTATCTTATTTGTAAAAAACATGTCAGGTGCAGAAAATATAATTTAAAGTAGCATTATGATGTGTTCCATATTGGAAATGTAAATATATCGTTAGTGATGAAAGGATAAATTTACTGACTGTACTAAGTGGTATTATTTAAATTTGTATTTAATGTGTTGAACAATCTAAAGTTCGATCCTGAAGCGTAATATAGAGAAAGAAAAGAATGAAGACAAATTAAGAGCAAGTGTGACGGATTGCACTTTATAGGTTAAGAGCTGTAGAGAGGATTGTTGTATCAAAGTCCATTACACTATCCATTGAAAGCATAATTAAAAGAGAGGGGAAAAACAAATCTAAGGCCTTTGTAAATCTGTGTTTTTTATGTATTCGTTCCTGTTGCGTTATTTATTTTCACTATAATGTGCTGTTTGCTAGGTACACTTATGTTGTTTATAAAGTTTTAGATTTACAAACTGTGATAATGTTATTTTCTTTCACAAGAAATTGTTTACTATAATTTTATTGTTACTACTACTACTACTACTACTACTACTACTACTACTACTACTACTACTACTACTACTACCACTACCAGTACCACTACCACTACCGCTGCTGCTGCTACTAAAGCACAGTAAAAAGTATTATAATTTAATACTTCTCTAGTTACTGCTTATTTTATTGGTTAAAATTTGTTTACAATCACACAAGTAGTGGTACTACTGATAAGAAATAAGCATGATCTTCCACCGCCGTTGATATACTGCACAACTGTACAGTCCTAGTGGACGTCACCACACAGTACTGCGGGTGCCTCAGCTACTCAGCTGTATTCCCATAAGGGCAGCTCCAGTTCCGTATTGCCAAAGCGGGGAGAATTCCTTGCCGGCCCTGGTTTATATATCACTGTTATCTGTAAGATAAATGACAGAGTTGGAAATTTAAATTAAAATCAATAACGCTAGATGCTAATAGGCCTACATTAAAAATATCTCACAATTTTAAACATACATAGAGAGATTCGAACCCCAGCCTCTGGAACGGGAAGGTAGAGCTCTACCGCTAAGTAATAAAGTTTTCCTGGAGAGTAGATTAGTAGTAGGTTATTTTACGACGCTTTATCAACATCTTAGGTTATTTAGCGTCTGAATAGGATGAAGGTGATTATGTCGGTTAAATGAGTCCGGGAGTTCAGCACCGATAATTATCCAGCATTTGCTCATATTGGATTGAGAGAAAACCCCAGAAAAAACCTCAACCAGGTAACTTGTCCCGATCGGGAATCGAACCCCACCTGGTTTCGCGGCCAGATGCGCTAACCGTTACTCCACAGGTGTGGACCCCCTAGGGAGTATGTCGTTTTGAGACATGTCTCTGCTACGGCTTGACTTCATAGGTTAGGTTAGCGTTAAGATAACGGTAGCTAGGGGTGGGTTATGGACGACCGTTTGCACGTTGGCCATACTCAGACCTATTGTTCACCCCGAATTTATGGGATGAATGAGAATGAGGTGTACCAACCCACAGGCCACATGTTACTCCTCACCCACTCAACCAACGCGCCACCTACCCCCTCCCCCCGCCCTAAGTTCATACCGCCAAGGTGACCAAGCAGCAAAGGATTCATTCCAACGGCCCTTCAAGGTGTCGAAGAGTCCTTGGAAGTAGAATCCTAGCAGAGATATTGCGGAAGGCTGGGAACTCAGGAACGATTGCGGAGAGGACGCCCCCTCCTCCTTTAAGCCGACGAAGAGATGCGTCTTAACCTGAATATAGCCTATGTATGAAATGAGATGAAGATGAATTATATGAAACCTAAATTATTTTTCTACAAGGGGGGGGGAAGGGAAATGGACTGTGGCAACCAACCCGGCATTTGCCTAAGTAACTGTGGAAAACCGCGAAAAACCCACAGTCAGGTTAGTCGGTCCGGGAATCGAACCATGGACCGCCCGAATGCGGAACGCGTGAGTCACCTCGCTCGGTACTTGACTTCATACTCGATGCTTCATGTTTCCTCGTACGAATCGCACGGTAACCCGAACGACACTTGGAATAATTCACGCTACAGGAGAGCGACCATTTTCCATGTAAATGGGTGTACAATTCCAGAAGAAAAAATGACCCGCCTGAATTTTCTAAGTTCCGGATTCAAAGCATTGCATATGCTCAGTACTCCCAAGTAGTGGTTCACACGAGATCTCTTTGACAGTTATTCAGTTATTGAAATTTATTTTACGTCGATTGTTGTAATCGGAAAGGCATTTGTAAAGATGCTATGAAAATTGAGCTGTTCTTAATGATAGATGAATACAGGCTGAAAGTGCAATAACTTCGCAGATTGAAAGGAACGGTAGGATGCACTGAAATGAATATAAAACCTATATTACGTTTTGTGATTAAATGCACGGTTGGTTAGGAAATTAAGTTGGAAGTTTCAGCAGTCTGGCAACATCGCCGTTAACACACTCTTTTCGTAATACAGATGTAAAAGGTCAACGAAAACGGTTTGTCTCGCTAGGTGAACTACTCTCTGGATACGATGTTGCAATCTGCTGGCATCGTTCAGTGGCTTGAAATGAGTGGTTTTAAATTAAATTTACCCGAGAATCGTCCATGCTTTTGAAATACGCCAGAGGGATAAATGATTATTTATTAGGTTTCCTGTCGATATGGACAAAAATCACGGTCCTACTTGAATATTACCGATTAAGAGTGTGTTAAACGTTTGAGAAAAAAAATTCTGAAAACACTATGAACTTCCCACCAATATGGTAGGCCTATTTCATTTTTTTGATACATACAACAACATGCTATTCGCTCTGAAAGTCTACAAGGTTATTTCACATCCACTCTGCATTTATAAATCGTGAAGTAAAATATAATGGTGGTAAACAAAATTAACTTGCATAATTAATTAAAATTGTTCTCTTCTCAATAAGTATCCGATTTTATTTTCAGAATAATTTCTTGCTTCTTCCATTAGTTGTGAAATTCTTTCCTGTAATACTGGATTGAAGAAAACGTTGTTAAATTGTTGTGTGAATTGTGCTGTGTAAGGAGCTTCAAAAGTCGGGCCACTTTTGTTTCTGGAACTGTACAGAGAACTGGAAATAATAGATTACTTAATGTTATATTGGAACGAGAATACAGCAGAGACCTAAAAATAGATGAGAGCATTTTATATTTGTAAACAACAAAATGCTCTGGTTCTAGGATTTCGATAGTACCGGCAGTAGTTGTCTTCGTCATCTTTATCACCACCACCACCACCACCACCACCACCACCACCACCACCACCACCACCACCACCACCACCACCACCACCACCACCACCACCACCACCACCACTATAAAAAATTGGAAAACAACTAAACTTAGAAATAGTACTCCCTCTGCTCCAAAATATGGTATAGAAAGATGTCATTTATTCCGTTTCAAAATATGGAATACATTTGTTAAAGTTCTCAGTAATATAATGTAACTTGAATACATCTCCTAGGTACTTATTTGTTTCATAAATTAACATAAGAAAAACTAGTAAATAAAGTACATTTCATTTTGTGTGTTGTCAAATTAATAAAAGAAAAAAAAAACATTGTTTTGAGAGAGGCAAATTAACATAAAACTGCAGTAAATTAGAACCCGTTTTTATATGACTGTTGTGCCTTAGATGTTCTATTCAAAATTGACTGGGTTGGTGTTACATTTTCTGCAACATGAACACCACAGCAGGTGGCCATTTGATTTCCGTCCATAATGAACTATTTAAATATTATAGTTTGATGCACTACAGAAGACTAGAAACATTCACAACTATACTGTCTGATAGTCCCTTCACTACTGAACAGAATACTACACAGCGAAACATTTCGTGAGCGCATGCGCAATAATCAAACCTGTTTTATTTATTACTATATCGTATTTTGGAACGGAGGTAGTATAAAATGCATTCAAGATATAAAATAATGAAGGAAAATTGTTGAGAAGACCAAAACTTTCAATATTTGAGTTTCAACGCCTATTAGAGAACAAGAATGTAGGCGTACGCATTCTCCCCTTAAGACGAAATTTACTTGGAGAGACTAATAATAAACATGTTTTATATTAATAATGATAATGATGATAATATAATATTAATATAATACTAATAAGAAAGGTAATAACAATACATAAAATAAAATATAATAGGTCTACTAATAGGAATGAAAATATTTTAGCTTGATGGTTGTCAAATAGCATAATTCATAATAATGCATTTTAAACATTACTGGTATCTAAACTGTTCTTTATATTGATTTCATGTTTAGCAATGAATTTTTAAATCACTCTCTCCTACACAACCCATACATTATTCACAATAAAATTCACACATTCATTCACAATCAACATCTTACCTAGAATAAACCTACAACAAAATTATGATATTCTCTGGTTTAGATACCAGTAATGTTTTTTTTTTTTGACGATCATGCTTTTTTATGGCGTAAACATATTGAAGCTAAACGTAAAAAATTAAATTTTGAAACATAAAAAATCTATTAGTTATTGGGACCTATGACAGTTATGACAGTTTTGATTAACTGTCATTAGAAAATGAACTACTTGTTTATAACTAAAACCAACCTGGACATACGGAATCCAACTGTGGGGAACTGCAGATGTATCAGTTCCATTGTCACTGCACCATGGTATGTCCGTAATGATGTCATTCATCGTGACCTAAACATTTCAACTGTGAAATAAAAATCTCTAAGTTCAGTAAAAATTACCTGCACCGATTAAATCAATCATTATGCATTGAATTTGTTGGATCATAGTCAAACAATAAGAAGACTTAAAAGGACCAATGCTCTTGACCTTCCATTCATTTTTACTACAGCTATTTGAAATATTGTTATTTTTCTTTTGGAGTGTTGTCATGGGATAACATCTCCACTCATGTCATATTCTTTTATAATATTTACTTATTGCCTATTGTAGACAGATTGTAAATGTGGCATAAGTGTTAATAAAAAAAGTTTTTTTTCCCCTACTTACCATTGTTGTTTACTTGCTTCGTAATTTGAATACCGCACGTTCTGGTTGCTATGCAAACAAAAGAAATCACAGTTTGTTATAACTCTACTTACTGCACTAGAAACAAATGAAGCTTTTATTTAGAAAAATTCACATTTTCATATCTTCTATTAGACTTTTTTCGGTATTAACTCAAATCGACCTATCCTCTAAGCTTCTTTCATCTTTTCATCCACTAAATCCTCAACCAATGGACCTACTTTTTCCATAATCATTAAGTGATTACAAAACTTTTAAACTCGAAAGTTTAAACTCATTTGGAGAAATGGTCCTAATACAAATTCACTTACTAGAAACAATGACTGTTTACACTGAAACAAAATAATGAACCTACATAGCCTATTGCCTTGGCAACGATGTTCAAACTTTCTTACAGAAGAAATGTTTACGTATCACAGTATGCAATATTCAGAATTAAAAACAAATTTATTTAAATGACGATCGTCCAAAAAAATAGTGTGCAATACACATATGTTAAGTGCGTAACAGGATGTGGGAAACTGAAAAAACTCGACTTCGTCTCGTTTTTTTCAAAATGTTTCCTCTATTCTGTTGTAATGTACAGCTATCAAAAGAAAAAGTGGCCGCTCTCCTAAAACAAAGTTCCCTTCGGGTATCTTCGCTACAATTCGGAGACAGGCGATGTTACATGTTGTTGGACCACGTTGCCTGATATCTACAGTTATAATTGAAGTATTCTGTGTGTTATTCGATAGCGTAATGGTAGCGTTCTGGCCTCTTATTCGTGAGGTCCTGGGTTCGACTACAACCTCGTGATTTTTATGTTCTTTTTTGTTCTGTTTTTGAGAGAGACAAACTATACATAATGGCTCCTTTCTCTTTTACGATTATTTTAGTAATTAACATCAGGTTCATTAATATATTATGCCATGACTTTATCATTATGATATTGTGGCTGCAAATGGAAAGAAAAAAGATTTTATTCTCAATAAAAATATCTTTCGTGGCATAAACAAAACAAATTTACTGGCGTCAGACTTAAAACATTCAAACAATTAAGCGTTGAAAAAACAAAACAAGAAGCCACAATTCAATATTTAGTCTATCTTCCTCTTATCTCGATCATCTTGCAGTCGAGTGGGCATGGAATCGACTAGTCTTTGCAAATAGCGACTGTTCTTAGACACGATATTCCAGGCATTCTGAACATACATACATAAGTGTTCTGCCCATGGGCAGGTCTTTCATTGCAAACCCAGCAATCTCCAATCTTTCCTATTTTCTGCCTTCCTCTTAGTCTCCGCATATGATCCACATATCCTAATGTCGTCTATTATTCTTTTCAGCCAGAGACCCAACCAATCCCTTTTTTCTCTTTCTAATCAATTTCAGCATCATTCTTGCTTCACTCACTTTTTCAAACACAATTTTATTTCTTATTCTGTCTGTCCACTTCACACGCACCGTTCTTCTCCACATCCACATTTCAAATGCTTCAATTCGTTTCTCTTCATTTCGTCGTAATGTCCATGTTCCTTCCCCATACAATGCCACACTCCACACAAAGCACTTCACTAGTCTCTTCCTTAGTTCTTGTTCCAGAGGTCCGCAGGAGATCCTTCTTCTTCCATTAAAAGGTTCCTTTGTTCATGTTTGCAGTTTTTCTTGGAAAGGATAGGCCTAAATGCGGTAACATCCCGTTGCTTTCCGCACACCACTATCTCTTTCGCATCTTATTAGATTCCAGGGGGCCCAAGCGTGGAGATGAGGAGAGTGGATTTGACTAATTGGGCCCTCCGGACTTCACCGAAAGTTACGGCAAGGGTTAAATATTAGTTCTATCAGAATGTTTGACCCTATCAGAGACCGGGAAATCCAAATTAGCCTTTGCCCCCCGCATCCTGGACTAGCTTCTACGAATCATCAGAAAATCTTAGAGTGTGATTGGGCCAATTTTTCCGAAAATGTTTCCACACTTTTGCCCTCGTAGCTCAGCGGACGAACGTCGGAATTTAGATGTCAACGTCTCAGGTTCAATTCCTCGTTACTCCTTTTCATTTTATTGTGGTTCAAGATAGTATAATGTAATAATACAAAAAGAAAAACTAATACCAGTATTATGCAACTGGATTTTTCCAAACCTAATATTAAATTTATGTTATTTATATCGCTAAAGAACGATTACAATATAAATAACTTGAATATTATTTATACAGTATCACTAAAGAACGATAACAGAATATAAATGATAAATATCGGTTTGTGTAATTAATATAAGATATTATATAATACGTATTTAATTATCTAAATAAAATAACCTATTTTACAAAGAAAGATGGTTATTTGTGTTATAATAATTACTTACATAAAATAAAGATTATTTATATTGCGAAAGAACAATAACAATATAAATAACTTGAATATTATTTTATAATGCTAATAAAAGAAAACAGAATATAAATGATAACTTGAATATTATTTATATCGCTAAAGAACGATAACAGAATATAAAGAATGTGAATATTATTCATATCGGAATTTCACAGAGTTATTACAGATGTATTTAAGAAATTGTAGAAGAATAGTAATTAGTAACAGTGTCCTATTTATTCTACTTGGAGCCAAATTTGTAACTTTTAAAAGTGTGGTTACTATGTTGAAGTGTATGTGTTGTAACTTATGCTTGATTTGTTATGTATGTGAGTCAGTTATAGGATGCTTGATGTCTTCGCAATGTCGTAATTATAGTTTGATTGTGTTTGTGTGACTATTGTGTATTAATTTATGATGTATGGTACGGAAAGCTGCATATTTGTGTTATAGAAGTGTTACGTATGTGTGTTGTTAATGGTTTTATATGCTTCAAATTGATATCTGATATTTGTTTTGCAATCGCAATGCCTAATTTACGGATTGTTTATGTTTTGTTTACATCGCGTAAGCTAATTTAATTTTTTTTTCCATTTCTCTTTATGCTTATCTTTTTTGTGTATAAAACTATAGCCCTAACATACATGTGTAAAATAGGGCTAACTCCCATTGGAGATACAATAATAATAATAATTATTATTCATACCGTTATAAAACGATAACGGAATACAAATGATGACTTGAATTTTATTCATATCTCTAAAGAACGATAACAAAATAAAAATAACGTGATATCCATAAAGAACGATAACTGAATATAAATGATAATTTGAATATCATTTACATCGGTAAAGAACGATTAAAAATAAAATGAAAACTTGAAGAAGGCCCGAACCCACGACCTTTGAATCATTAAACAAGCACTGTACCGCTGGTCTACGAGGCGTAGATATGGAACACTTTCATACTTCCGGAACTGCTTGTACCAGCACATGCATCGTGTAACATCGCCGCGACCCGAAGTGGACTTTGAAAATATTCGCTGTTCACGAGTGCGGCCACTTTTTTTTTTTTTTTAACAACTGTACAAGGTGGGCTTGGGAAATAGTACAAAATAAAAAGACGAATATCAGAACATATGCATAACTAACTTATAACAATTTTATTTATGGCAGTCATATGTACATGAATTGCCATTTAATATATTGAATATAACATCCCGCAAATGGCCTCCATCGGCATTGATGCATTGCTGCAAGCGCTTCGGAAGTTTCTCATGACAAGTTGAATCATTTCATTGGGAATGACCCAAGTGGAGAAGTAGACCGAGTAGGAAATCTCAGTAATATTTCGTCTAGCCTACATGAGTCAGCGAGAAGAAGAAGAAGACAAGAAGCTGAATCAAGAAGGCTTTACGGGAGATCAAGAGAAGGTGCGGTAAGTGTTCAGAGAAGACGTCAAGATGCGAAAAGTATGATGGGTGAAGAGATAGTGATTTCGTCACCACAAGGCAGTATTTTATCGTTGTCGGGTAGATTTAAGGGCCAAAAAAGTTACGATCTTAGGAGTTGGTGCATGAGCGGTAAGAAATAAATAAAAGGTTTGAATGAAATTACAACAGGAAGTTTGGTGATTTAGGGCCATATTCATAGAAATTCTTAGCGCGAGCTTCCGGTGGATGATCAGCGAACTAATGTTTTTCGTATTCATAAACCAGTGTTAGCGATATGATATGATATGAATCCTGTACAAGTAACCAGTCGATAGCCGGGGCTAGTTTAGCAAGCTAGTAGCGCGGGCTAGCGAAATGTCTATGCATAGCACCCATAATGTCGTAAATCGTATTTAGTGTCATGAAAGTGTGTTTAGGGGATCATAGATATAGAGATCAGTTAGGAAGTTATAAAATGGAGAAAGATGTTGGGAAATTAAAAAGTGGCTAGTTAATAAGTTTATTGTAAAGAAGTGATGTAGTGAAGTTTATAAAAGATGATCTTAGTGATAGTATTTACAATTTTCTGTAGTTTTTTCTGAGTATTGATTGTGGTTAAGAAATGAATGATCAAACTAAAGTGAACTAGATATTCATGTCAAGATTTAATAAGATTATTATAATGACGTGTATTAGGTAGAAAAAAAATCCCAGTGAGTATAACCGAGTGAAGTGTTAAAGGTTATTAAATAGGAATATTAGTATAGGGATTTTAATGAGGATAGTCAGTTAAAATTTAAGAACGATATTTCGATAAAGTAATAATGATCAACAGAATAATATCCTGTAGAGTAGGACGAGTTAGATGTAATGTAGAAAGATGGAATTATATATACATTTAGGTAGCAAGATTAGAATGCTGGAAGGATCATAAGTGGAGAACGAACAGATGGTGGATATTTAAGATCAATGAGAAGAAACTGACTGTTGGAGTTCAGTTAATAGCGAGAGTAGAAGAGTTATTAGTTTAACAGGCTGTCAGGATTGCATACTAATTGTAGGTATATGTAATAGAAAGTTATGGTTAAACCCTTTTACATAAGTTGTGGTACACCATAACAAATGTAAATGTTGATGACAAATAAATATCTATCATTAGTAATGGCATGAATCTCTTCTTGGATTGTCATTTTAAAATCCTGAATAGCGTGTAGCCGCCGGGAAAAACTTTCTCTTTGAGATAACCCCAAATAAAATAGTCTGGGGCTGTCAGATCTGGAGACCTCGCAGGCCACGCGATATCTCGCAATCGCGAGATCAGTCGATTTGGAAACAACTGGCGCAGTGTAGCCATCGTGTTACGGGCTATGTGGGCTGTAGCCCCAGCTTGTTGGAAAAACGTTATGTTGAGATTATTCATTGTTACCAGTTCTGGAACAAAAATTTTCTATCATGTTCCTATACCGCTCGGCGTTGACAGTGAGTGGACGTTCTTCATCGTCTTCAAAAACATAAGGTCCGGCAATGCCAATGGGAACTCTAATTGCGCACCAGACTACGACCTCTTGGCTGTGTAGAGATTTCTTATGAAGAAGTTGTGAGTTCCTGTCTGCATAGGAACGAAGATTTTGCTTATTCACGAACCCGCTAAGGTGAAAATTCGCTTCGTCAGACACTGCCAGGAAGACAAAATGACCTCATCTTGCTGCACTCTTTCAAGAAATGTTATGCAGAACTGTAGCCTATTCTGTCTATCTTCCGGCCGCAGCTCTTAACACACCTGCAATTTGTAAGGAGGGAACTTCAAGATAGACTTCACAATCCTACGCAGGAAAATGCGAGACATGCGTCATGTCCTTGTATGGCGACGAACCGATCGCTGCGGACTTCGTTGCAGAGCCACACGGACACGTTGGATGTTCTCAGGCGTACGAACTGTTTTCTGCGGCACCTCGTGTTTCATATTCACGACTGAACCATTTGTTCTCCACTGATTCACCCACCCCGATATCGTCCTTCTGTCCGCTATACAGTGAAAACGGTTCTCTCCACGTCGTAACTCACGCTGCGCGAAAATACAGTAAAACCTCCCTAAAATGAAACGCGATCGTTCCAGAATTTTTTCTTCCGTTTTCACAAGTTTTCGTTTTACAAAGGGTTGAGTTTTGGCAAAACTAAGAATAGACTACTGCAAAATGCTCACTGTAGGAAGAACACAATGAAGAATTAATTTGAAATAAAAGTTACTACTCTACGTGCAAAGTGAATTTTATTTTCATAATTATTACCTTACGTAATTGCAGCCCTCCCTCTCTCTCTCCCCCCCCTCTCTTTCTGTGCGCCCTAGTTTCTTGGCTACCACATTTCTTTTAAAGTGCATTGCCGCGACTTTTTTTTTTTTTTTTTTAAGGGAACGTTGTAGGATTTCCTTCGCGTCCTGCATCAATTCAGAGCGTAAATTGTGCCCTGATCCATCGGTTGTGTAACTGAAGTTATGAAGTTATGTTTTGTGGAAAATAGATTAACTTCACGTTAGACAAATCAATCCTTGGATGGCAGGTAGCATTGTCTAAAAACAATTACGACCTTGGCGTTTCATTGCTTCATTAAAATTATGAAGCCACTCTTCCATGATAGAGCTGGTCATCTAGGCTTTTTTTTTATTAAATCGCACAGTTTTACTTCATTCTTACTGTTACTTAACACGGTATTGGCATATTAACACAAAACTCAGAATAAATAAACGGAAATGTGAAACTAAATTGACACTACACTACAATTATTCACAGTTTTATTCTACTTGCACTGTCCTTTATCACTGTATTGGCTTCTTAGCACAAAACTGAGAATAAATGAAAGGAAATGCAAGAGGGTTGAAAGAAGTAACGATATAGGAGATCAGTAACCTGCGCAGATCCCTGACAATAAACACAGCATTGTGACATGGTTAGAGAAGCTTCACCCCCAACGCCTGATAAAGAATAGAGAAAGTTTTCCAGATCATTGCATATACAGTCACACAAAAAAATTATGTCTTGTTTCGTACAGTATTATCGCAAAAGTAAAAATGGTTTGAAAGAATTTAGCAACAGTTACGCTTAAAATTATCTGTTTTAGGCAGGTATTTTTTTTACCTAAATGGTGTCCAAAAATGATTCCGTTTTCGCGTTAGGCAGTTTTCCGTTTTAAAGTATTGTTTTAGATATTAAATCATTCCGTTTGCATATTTATTTTTCGTTTGTGCAGGTTCCGTTTTATACAGGGTAGTTTTAGCAAGGTTTACCTGTAACACTATTTCCACGAATATATGCTTCCACCGCCCTGACACGGATCTCCTGCGACCAACGGTTCATGGCTAACAAGATGGCATTAATAATTGTTTTGTTTAGGCAAAAATTTGACGGAAGGATCCATTATTAACTGCATGATTAGCAATATAAATTGTACCATTTCCCGCGACCCACCTTGTACTTATCACGTTTCTATCGTAACATACTATTATGTTCACCATCATTATAAACAGTCTTTATCTTTAGTCAATCTCGTGAATAATATGCCACATTATTGTATCAGTACAGTAAAATATTACCATGCTAACTACAACGTCTTGACTTCTATTAAGGCAGCATGACTTGTGCCATAAATTAATATTATACAACGTTTTTCCATGCAACATCACTGCTGTCATAGCAACCCATTCTACATAGACCATCATAACAAACTACCCAACATTATTGTTGATATGTAATTTGATATGTAATTTCTTTATTAATTATTTTATAATGCTTTGTTACAAAAATAACATATTTTTTATTATTTACATTTAAATATACGGAATACAGAATATAATTACAACAATAGAAACAGAAATAAATAATACAATCAATATAAAAAAGAAGATACAGTAATGTTAACAAAATTCGAGGACCGAATGAGCAGCGCTCGTGTCGCAGTTCAGATATGTTATTAATAGGCCTATAAGAGAATATACAAAATAAAATAAAATAGGAACTAAAATTAAAATTACAGCTACATTGAAATTATACAATATAATATATTAATATAAGATAGGCTGACCAGACGTATCCGATTTCCGGGTACAGTCCCCGGTTTTGAGTTGCCGTCCCCGGGGAGCAAATATCTCGTTTTTGTCGCCGGAAATTAATTTTGTCCCCAGAAATTTTGATTCTGTTTCAGTGACATTTTACACATGAATATTTAAGTATCGTGATGAAACTGCTGTGATTCATGCACATTTCTGAACGGTTCTCAGTATGAGACAGAAGAACCAGCGAGCACAGTATGTGATATTCTGCACTCTTTGAGAAGAACATACGATATACCATCTTCGTCTTCATTAGCGTTGCGCGGAAGCGTTAGAACTGCTGCAGCGTCCATTTTTAAGTAGTTGAAGAAAGTTTTGTGACAAATCAACGGGTGAAAATTGGTGTGATGTTTTTCAACATTTCAAAAAAAAAAAATCCATTCCATTTGAAAATCTTCCCAAATAGTGTCATTAATCATGTGTCTTTCAATCAGTAATTCGTCAGTAAGTTGAAAGACTTTTCTCCACAATGGACTCAATCTGGACTGATGAAAAGTCAAGAATGAAAATTGAAACAGCTTTGTCACAAGTGAAAACAAACTTTAATTTCTCTGGTAAAGAACTTAGTGTGAAGCTATATGGGAATGAACAGATCCTTAAAAAGATATATTATTCAATCCAGTACTTGTAAAATGTGTGTGTTAAAATTCAGTGTGTACAATATTATGTGAAAGATTTGGATACATGCGTCAGTACTGAAATTGTATTCTTAGTGACCATAATTATGTATAGAAGTTATGTGTGTTTATTAATTTAATTTAAAAAGTTAAGATTACAAATTTAGTGTGCAAAGTTCTATTATTATATCTACTGTTTCATGTAATTTCTGCAACATTTCAACGGATAGTGGCTAGATAAGTGTTTGTGGCTTTTCTTGAAATTGCCGATGTCCCCTGTTGGACCATAACAAATCTGGTCAGCCTAATATAAGAGGAATATAGGAAATTAAAATAAAATAAAATAGGAAGTAAAATTAAAATTACAGCTGCAATGAAATTATATAATATAATATTAACATAGAGAAGAATAATATCGTGAATAAAGTAGGACAATAATTTATGAAAAAATATAGACTATATTCCAAAATTATAGAATACCGGTACAAATATATTATAGGCTGCTTAATTCTTACACATAGGCTATACATTTATTTAATCAAATTGAAGATATTAACACGTTTTTAATTTTCTTATTATATGTTAATGAAACACATTTAGGCTTACAATGTTACACAGCTATCGAATTCGTAAATGGATTTTATTCACTCGTTGAAATTATCCTCGGCTACGCCTCGGGCGCTAAACTTTTCTCTCGTGAATAAAATCCTAGTTTACTCTCTTGTGTCATAAATTATTATTTCGTGTAAAAATAAGTGTACATACAAAAATTAAAATATTAATAATCACTTATAGGCATCTTCGAGGCTTCATTTCTCAGATGCGAAGTGGGTTCTTCTGAGTGATTTTCAGTACCGAGACACGCAGAAGATAGACAAGTTTTTCAACAACACATACGTGTCTCTGGACTGTGAGTTCCTTGTGGCACACCCAACAGGCGGACACCATGCCAGAGTCGATATCAGCGAAGTATATCGGATCTCTCAAGGAACACTTCTTCAGAGATCTTTCTTTGGTGTTTGGCGACAGGGATTTGGAATAGAGGGTACGAATGAGAGCTTCTTCGAACGCAGAAGTGATTTACAAGGAATGGTCTTAAAAGCCGCGGCGATAACGGTAAGTTCTCTTTCGTGTAGCACAGCGTTTCTCAAACTATGGTCCGCGGACCACCTGTGGTCCTCGAGGTCTGCCCTTGTGGTCCTTCAAAAAGACAGAAGAAAAAATAAAATTCAAACGAATTGCGTATCACACTATAGCTTAAAATCTCAGAGTTTGGAAATGACACATGGCAATCGAATTTCACTTTTTCTCCCAGTACTGCATTTTATAAAATTTATTACCCTACCCGTCTATCGACTTCCCACTCTACTCTCAGCAACAAAAGAGGGATTTAAGGCACTATATACATGGTGTTTCTCGACATCTTTTCCCTGCACATCTGGCGCCTTACCTGTAACCCAGCCAGGGACCACCTGAATTCATAACAGAGGACCAAAGTACCGAATATTAATTCGATTTTAAAATATAAGTATACTGGTATTAAAATATGTTACGAAAATGATAAATTTGCTTTCGAGGGAACAAGAGTAAGGTGGTATGTTCTGAGTTTAAAAAGTGGTCCCCACTTCAAAAAAGTTTGAGAAACGCTGGTGTAGCATGTTTTTATTAGGAAACAGTTTGAAACTGAGTTGTTTGCAAATTATCAGTGGAGGCAAAACACTTCAATGTACATTTCAAAACCGGCATTTGCTTTGTAAATAAGGAAAGCCATAAAAATCCACCGTCAGATTGGCCGGCCACGGGATTTGAACCCAGGACTTCCCGAATTCAAGTCTCACACGTTATCGACTAAGCCAGCCCCGAGCATAAGAGGGGAAGAGAGAGGGACGCAGAAACTCTTATCCATGTTCATTTGCTTACACTGCCTTATAAACAAACGTAGAGTAAGGCTCTGTGTATCAGTGGTGGAATTTAAGCGACCAGCTGGAGCCGAAAATTCGTAACACCTATGATGACCGCTGATACAATCCGTCACTGACATTCACGTCTGCTCGTAGCGCACCAAAACATTATTGCCTCTGCCGGGGAAGGTGGAATGCGGAGTTAAGGGTTGATCTGCACTGACTCAATCGAGTTATTTACGCCCAGGCCTGGTCTAAGCTAACCACTCGGTTTTAGTGTAAATTCATTACTTTCAGAAATTGATATAATCTATTGCAATCCAGACAGTGGAAATGATGACACCACAAATTTTCCGAAACATCATTTTTGTCAAGTGAAATAAATGTCAATGTAATTCAATATGTACTTCTTGCTGAGCTTATAATGTTGAAATTCGTGATGATTTTTAAATGATTAATTTTACATTAATTTTCTTCTCGTGAATTTTATTGATATTATTTTTGTCTTGGAAATGTAGGCCTACCACTTTTAACTATATAAAAGCGTCCACCGGCGTGGCTCAGTTGGTTAAGGCGCTTGCCTGCCGGTCTGAAGTTACCCTCGGGTGCGGGTTCGATCCCCGCTTGGGCTAATTACCTGCTTGGGTTTTTCCGAGGTTTTCCCCAACCGTAAGGTAAATGCCAGGTAATCTATGGCGAATCCTCGGCCTCATCTCGCCAAAATACCATCTCACTATCACCAATCTCATCGACGTTAAATAACCTCGTAGTTGATACAGCGTCGTTAAATAATCAACTAAAGAAAAACTACGTAAGAAATGAATAACACTGTCTGCATATTATTTTTTATAATCTGTGAATAGGCTACATAACCATTTAACAAGTTTTAATCATGAAGACTTTGCAGAGATCCGAGACGATGGTATTCAAAACGTTTAACAACCAGTTCTCTCATGTGTACCTATGTTAAACATATATGGTATATGTCCATTGTAATTGCAAACATTACAAACTGAAAAATTCGCCGAACCTAGAAATAATTTAACAACAGGTTCGTCCGAACCGATGCGAACCGGCGGAATATCACCACTGACCCGAGATGACTTTTTACCAAAGGAATTGTGATTCAATTCCCGAACATTTTTCGTGGCACATACAATTTTTTTGTCTGGCAATTTTTCCGTGTGCCTATTAAGCTTTCCTATCATTTTTATTCCATCTTCGCTCCTTTCTATGCATATCTTTTCTCTGATAGCAATTAGTTATTGTTGATATATTGGAGAAAAACTTATTAAATACTTTCCAGCCAGCTACTTAAATTGTAAATTTTGTCTTCTAGAATATACTGCAATAATCGCGAAACTTTTCTTGATCCTTCGGTTCCATAGTACTCAATCGGTAAGATTCGGTTATCTTCGTTGACAATGGGTAGCAACTACTAAACACTAAAACTGAATTGCATAGGAATACGCCGTGACATCTGATGGTATAATGCAAAGCCTTGAATATTGTGATTACTGATTATACTTTAATATACAAGCGAAGTAATACCATAGTCTAGTAATATACAGTCACGAAGCTCAATACGTAGGGAATATGCATCCATAGATAGTTGCTAAACATTAGGGTCGCTACTATCGCCTCATAACAGACATTCGAAATAGTACCGGCACAGTCTATTGTTTCTAGTACTCTCATCACCTCAAGCTTCGTGACTAGTGTTGCTAACTGGCTATCACTGAATCCCGCTAGACGGAACTTATATACAAGCTATTTTAGAGCTAAAAAGCTAGATTTATATAAAATACTTTAAAAGGGAATAATTCAAAATTTCATTTACAGATACTGCTAATTATGTGTCACATGTTTTAATGTTGAATAATTGAAACTATGATTACTTGTTTTAAATAGAGATTTCCTCAGGATCATCAGGGTCAATGTCTGAATCCTCCTGAAGAAGTACGTACTTGCAATAGCTGCAATATCTCTGCTATTAGATGTATGTGAAGTACTCGTCACTTTATTCCTTCTTGTATGCAGCCAGGATCCCTACTTTACGTATCATATCTATTGACAATGTGTAATCTTATATGGATCACGTGAGTCACGTCATCTCAGCAAGAAAGGCAAAGAATTGGGAGGGAAGGATGATAAGCAGATCCATGATGAAACATGTTTCAACTCGTCTCTGCTTTACAACATATTATTACGTGCTTACCATGAATAGTTTGAGATTAATATTTATACAAAATAAAATAAATTTGTTTAAAATTTGATTAAAACTACGAAGCTCCCCGCCTGCTAAGAGAAGGAAATAAGCTAGATTCCCCGCTAAGCTGGATGGAATTCTTTTTGCCGCTAAGCTAAACATAAAAAAAGCTAGATTTAGCTTGAAAAAAGCTAAATTGGCAACACTTTTCGTGACTGTATATATCAGACTGTTGTAATACGTTGAAAAACGAATTAATTTTGTTTTCGAACTTAAGCCAAGTAATTTTTTATCACAATGGCTGAGGAAATACCAGGCATATCACAGGAACACTTTCGAACTCCTCCTCAGAAACGAACTGTTCACAGTATGGCAGAGAAATAACGGTTCGGAACAGGTTACAATCTCTTTACTATTTCTTTAGTTCAGTGTTGAGTTCCCTTTGGTTGGCAGCACTGCTGTAAGAAAGGCGGGAACAGTTTCTTCCGGCTAGAGATGGAGGAAAAAAATTAAATACCGATATATTTATATTTCAATACGTTGCAAAACTTATTTCGATAAACGATATATATTGCAGAAAATATATCGATATATCAAAACGATTATCGATATATCGCTATTCCGTAAGCAAATTAATAAATAGGCCTACTAATGCAATTACATTTGCACATTTATTAGAATAAACTTACTTAAATTTCAATAGCCTATTCCTTATTTATTTACTAAAATATATAATAAAAAACAATGTCAGTACCAGGTTGTGCATAGAACTCCTAGCCGTAAACAAATCTCAAACCAGTATTATATCCTTGTTTCTCTTTCCATTTCAAAACAGAAATAAAAGTTTTGAAAGTCAGACGGTTCCTTTTCAGAGTGGCAGTTGCTCTTGCCTTGGAGAACATTCATACTAAAATAGTAATAGTTAAACCTCCCGTCTCAATTTCGCATACGTTGCATATTGAATTTGGTACTGCATATTAAACAGTTTGAATTCGAATTCCAGACCAGCCAATCAGAGAAAGGCATTGATTGGATTGGATATTTCAAGGTAGCGCAATTATGTAACTGCCCACTTTCATTAACGCCATCTCTCAGGGAATTATCGAAGTTAACTAGTGTGGATTTTGTTCATAATAATTCCACAAAAACAAAAACAAATAAAAATACGATAAATTTATGAGAAAACCGATATATTATACGATATATTGAATCAAAGTTTCGATATCGATATATAGAAACGAAAATATCTGTATTTCGTAAAAACCGATATATCGTTACCATCTCTACCTCCGGCTCCCTCGTCCCGTTAAAAGAAGGATCAAAAAAGTACCGCGGATAGCACATAATTTTTAATTGATGTAGTTGAAATATTCACCATAAGCCAATTAAACTTTGTTTCCTTCACAGGAAGCTCCAGTTACTATATTGAAGGAAAAAAATGATAAACTTGTTCTTGACGGTTTCTTTGGGAAGGTGTGGCAAGTGTTGGAAAGAAGATTGAATTTTACGTGAGTGACATGTTCAATGGATACTTCAAATAAATAACCCTGGTCAACAGTGATTTTGTTAAATGTACAATTTCTGTTGTTTCTTATGTAATTTCATCTGCTGAATTCAAAAATGAAATCAGGATTTGTCTATCACCCACCATTTTTTGTAATTTCAGAAATTCTTATTTATTTTATTTTTATTGCTATATACAGTCCTTAACAAGCTAATGGGAAGAAAATGTTTCAAATGTTTCATTTTATTGCTTTAACACTTGACCTATAACTTTAAGTTATTGTTGTCTGTGAAGTCAGAATATAAAAATGAATTTTATTCCTCATTAGACTGTGAGAATAAGATTAATTCTCAGTTGAGTTGGAACTTACATTCATGAAACAAGTTTCATAACCTGATTTTTCTTTGTCCTAATTTTAAGTGTTTAAAAGTATCATATGTAGTGAAGCATACGAGTACCTTGAAATACTGTATAAATCACATAAACAATTTTTGAATTTAAATACTATTATAGTCACAATCATGCCATGGTATGAAAGAAAAATTTCGTCACCAAACATTGTAAGATGAAGAAAACAATTTTTGTTACGTTTGTGATTAGGTAACTTTGAATTTTACTACACTAGTTAAAAAAGCTTACGAATATTCTTTTGATTAAAAATAGATGAAGACAGGAACTGGGCCCCTGAAAACTGTTGTGTTCCATGTGATTCTATTAACTGGTCGGCTAAAAGGATCCCGTCATAGGCCTTTCCAGTTCGAATGATATGCCAGGAACCTAAGGATAATTCAACAGAATATTACCACAGTCTAGTACAGTGGTCGTCAGCACTCGCTGAAATGTGCAACGAATACGCGGTGCCGTCCCATGTACACCGTCGTGCAGCAGGGAGAGATAGAGAGCATACCCGCTAGCAGATACGCAGTGCACTATGGTGCGCTGCGTTTTCAGCGGGTAATAGATGCTAGCCCCAGCGTGCTCTGTGCTGACGACCCCTGGTCTAGTATATATAGTCACGAAGCTTAATACGTAGTAAATATGCATCCATAGATAGTTGCTAACAAGATGGTGGAATTGTGTACGAGCGGATGTGAATAGATCTGGAATAAGGAATTGGAGGGAGTTGACGATGGATAGAGAAGGATGGAAGAGAGCCATGGAGGAAGTTAAGGCTCACTTGGGCTGTAATACCAAATAAGAAGAAGAAGATAGTTGCTAACCACTATGATCGCTAATATCGCCTCATTACAGACAATGCGAAATAGTACCGGCACAGTTTATTGTTTCTAGCACCCTCACAACTCAAGCTTAGTACTGTACAGTATATACTAGACTGTGCTGTTATTTTCTAGGAACCACAGATCAGAAGATTACAAAGAACTTGTCAGCGAGCTGATTCAGAACTATAACGTGTTGGGGTGTCATATCTCTCAAAATAACTTCTTGAATTCTCATCTATTTTTTATTTCCTCAAAACCTTCGGGTAGGGAGCGACGAACATGGGGAGCTTTTTCATTAGGATTTTTCTGAAATGGAAAGGCGCTACCAGTAAAAATGGAGCCCAAGTATTCTGTCAGACTACTGCTGGACATTCAAAAGAGATGTTTCTCAAGCGAAATATAGCCTAAAATTTATTTCACACACATTTTAGGTACATAAATATGATTTTAAGTAGTCGAGGGCTGGGACAACAGCGTTCAGAAACACAACATCACACATCATGCATCAGTCTGGAAATTCATGGAATTTATCAAGAAAGACCAAAGGAATAGCTAATGAAATTATAATAATCCAATTGCTTGGCGGGCATTTGAATGTGCGACATCCTATTAAAAGATCGTGCCTACAAAATTTAAGTCGAGTAGAAGAGATTGTTCGGAATTAAAATCACTACAACGAAGAAGGCGACATCAGAACTTACCTCAAAGCTATTAGTTATCATCTGAAGCTGTATGAAGATGAACAGGCAGAAGAGATAGAGTGGGGAAATGAAGTAAATTTGTAGATGAACATAATGTATTGTACAATCATGTAGTGGACATAAAAATGTGTACATAAAATTTGTGTAATTGGACTAAAATAAAGTGAACATATACTGCATTGGACTTATATTTATGGACATAGTGTAATGGACTTCTATGTAATGGACATAATAAAATGGACATTAAAATTGTGGACATTATAAAAAGGACCTAACGTCTGTGTTTCTTTATATGTGCTGTAGAGTACATCTAACTTAATAATGTATGGAGGATCCTTTTTGGAATGGAAAAAAATAAATATAATTATATACGAAATTGTTTTAGAAACATGTGACCCTGGACCTATACATTTTGGAATTTAGAAGATATGAAAATCAAATAAAACGGTGGCAGGAGTCTTTTTAAGACATGAGAATATGCTGAATACTTCCAACTGGCGAAACTGCTTGATAAGGATGTGTCGGATGATTACTGCTACACAAGGATAACTGTGTTTTATATTCTTCTTCTAGTGTTATTATCCATACTGATCCGCGTTTCTCGTGCTAGGACGGACTATCAGGTCCCAGACGACCTCGCGTGGGGCTCGCTGATGGAGAACGACTCGTGGAATGGTATGATAGGCTTGATAGTGAGGAATGAAGTTCACATAGCCGTGTCGGAGTTCACAATGACGGCGCTGCGGGCCACCGTCGTGGACTTCTCGGTGCCCCTCATCAACACCAAGTAAGTAGCTGGGTGCATAGGGCTGACTAATGATCTTATATTATAACACTTATTATTTATTTACTTATTGTTTACTTATATTTAATGTACTGTACAAGAAAAGTACAATGGGATAATTATTAAAATAATGGCAATTAAATAAAATGAGAGATGAAATGGAAGAATGGAATCATATAAATAGTATTACAAAGATAGGCCTATTTGTCGCACCAAGTACTACAGCTATGTATGATAAAGAAGTTGTATTATATAAAACTGCAAGAAACAGTGATGGGCATACTGTGCCCATCATTATACATTTCTACACTTTTCCACTTGTACACTTCTGATACACTTCAGAAGGTGATTGTCTAAATGTAAGGAATTCATAACGAAATATATTTTTTTTGTCTAATGGTGGCTAATTGACTGTCATTCAGCCATATGAAGCGAGTTGTGTATACCAATTTATCAACACAATCATTGCCCAAAATGTGTCATAGGAGGCTATATGCGATTTTTAGTACATAGTGATGGGCATGGGTCATTAAGACACTAAAATGCGTTATTTCAACATTAAAACCACTTAAATCTACTGAGATACACTCAATGGAGTTAATAATCAAGCTTTGAATACAATACAAAAAACAACGAAACCTCCAAACACTATTTACAACAGCAGTGAACACTAAAAAATTATTAATTTTAACCGACGACAAACATGAACATGTACATGGGGACAATGTATTTTAAACTGAAGCATCCCTCACGCTCTCAGGACATAACCTGTGCGCGGGAATGTAAGCCAAAAGTACTGCGAATCGTATAGAACAAAAAATAATTGAATTCTAAGCCTCAAATCCTTATTAAAACTATAAATAATTTAATGTGCCCATTACTGTAGGGGTGCCCATCATAGGTGCCAGTACCCTAAACAAGATGAGAATATTATAATACATATCTAAACAAAAGGCATAAATTAATAACTGACATAAAACTCAAAAAGTATATACTATACATTAAATGGATCCAAGTTCAATCCATGAAAATTAGCATATTTTATACATCTGCAGACCGGAAAGAGAGATTTAGAATTTCTATTATAAAAAAAAATATGAAATCTTAAACCCCTAGCAGGAATACGAAGATTGATATTGTTTATGAATGATTCACAATCAATATCATCCTTAATGACTTTACAAAAAAATAAATAATCATTATCTTGACGTCTGGTAAATAAACTACAGCAATTAGAATATTTGCAGTTAATCTCATGTTTATAATCAGAATTAGGTAAAAATCTATAAAAATACAACAAAATAAATTTTCTTTGAATATTCTCCAAAAGTTTAGCTGAGTCAGTGGAAGTAATGGAGTTCCATACAACAGATGCATATTCCAGCTTGGATCTAACCAATGCATAGTGTAAAATTAATAGACACACAGGAGTAGATTAAAGAATAAGTTATAGATCTAATTACACCAAGCATTCTTAATGAATGGGTATAAATATATTGCACATGATCATGGAAATATAGTTTGGAATCAAGTAAGACACCAAGATCTCTAATACTATCTTTCTTAGTAATTATGACATTACTAAGAGAATAATCAAATTTTAGAGAAGTAGTTTTCTGCGAGAAGGAAATGACAAAGTTTTGGATTGATTAATTTTCATTCCATTTTCAAGTGACCATCATGAAATTGAATTAATGTCATTTTGTAGAATTTGACAATCAGTCACACTCTTAATTTTACGAAAGATTTTGAGGTCATCCGCAAATAAAAGGCAGCTAGAACTTATTCTTTTACTTATATCATTTATAAATAACAAAATTAAGGGAGGTCAATAATAATAATAATAATAATAATAATAATAATAATAATAATAATAATAATAATAATAATAATAATAATAATAATAATAATAATAATAAGCAATAGTAACGCCACCACTATCAACATCTTCAAGCCACTATCACTGCTATCATCGCCATCCTCATTATTAATATCAAGGTCGTATTCATTAACATAACCAATATTATCATCATTATGTACAGCTTCATCGTTATGTTCATTGCTTAGATCATCGTTATGATAATAAACAGTAACAGCAATAGCAGCACTAGTGACAAGGAAAGGGATTTCTATGTGTCATGTGTAGGGATGGAACTTCGTACACCGAACCAATAAAGTTAACTACGTCACGTGTTATACAAGTCACATTGTTTACATGAACTCAGGGTAGTACAGGTTACTGCACAACGGTCCAGCTCATGGACTGTTTCCTTACTGCACCGCACTGGGCTTCACGCGAGACGCACGGAACAAACTCGTGACATCACCGCACTGCCCGAGCGGGCTGCTTGCGTAACGGTTTTGTGGGTGGACTGGTGTCAAGACATAGAGATCAAGTCTCCTCTTCTATCATTTATTAATTGAGTTTGCGCGAGCTTGTGCTTGCGTGTGCGGTTCGATCAACGATCAGCTACTGTTTTAAACGTTTTTGTTTTAGTTTTTGATTTCTGTTTTTCGAGATGAGTCGAAATAATTGTTCATCATAAAGAAAATACAGCCTCTGTGATGAATGTTTTCCGGGCTGAAATGCCATGATCTACTGGTAGACTAGTAGAGTGGTAGACTACAGCATCTCAGCCCGGAAAACCTTCATCACAGACACCGGCCGTGGAAGCACACGTTTCAAAATACAGTCTCTCTAGAGAAAAAATAGTGAAGAATAAAATCGCTGTTAGAGTTTAAAACAGTAGAGTCGGATGGAAATTAAAAAAAATGCCACTGGGACAGTTTTTAAATTTGGGTTCGACAGCAATGGAAAATAATTTAATTTTGTATGTTGTCCAGTATGCGGGGAACTGTATGCTCATGCCAAGCGAAAACATAACCAATGCGAGCAAGCGGAAAAGCAGTAGAATGCAATCAGCTGGTGGGTTGATGTCAGTGCAGTGCTGAGCAGTGCAGTGGGGTATGGTGGGCTTCGAAGCCCAGTGCGATGGGCTGGGAAGCGGCCGCGTCAAGCAGTGTTGGTCTTGGGTGAGCTGGGCTGCTGACGTGTGCGGACTGGCAGTGCTGAGCTGTGGGCTACCGTGCATTACTCTGGTACAGGATATTCTACAGAACACTGCTATGCTTGAATCAATATAATGCTCCGTATAGTTGGGCGACTAAAACAAATAGATTACCGGTATAACGAAAGAAAGGAATTTACCCATAGAGACTACAAGTTTAGGTAGGTATACATAGTGTTCTTTATTGAAAGAGAGAGTGAGCGTAGCTAGCAATGCAGGTGCATGTTAGGGAGCTCTGGCGTGGTATAAGCAGAGTAAGATTGTAGCTTTATGTGGTTAACCAATAAACGAATCGCAGTGCATTGTAAACAAACCAATTGTCGGAGCACAACGCTGAATCCTACGCACGAGAAATATATTCCAATTCAATTGCTGCGATAGAAAACACATTTCAGTTGTAACCTGGCTATACCTCAGGCTTCACGTTATTCATGACTAAGGCCGTGAAATCGGTAAATTTGTATTAGTTTCAGGTCGATTGAAGGTGTTTCAAGTACAGGCAGCGGAAGCGGATTTCACACACCCCTAAAGGTACGCTTTCCTCGGTGCGACTATTGCGATGATCGTTCAACGATGATCGTGCAACGATAATCGTTTAGCACTATTTCTTTGTACTTTCTATGGAGCTGTTTTCCTCCGAGCGACTGCCGCGACTCTAGAAAATACAAAGAAATAGTGCTCAACGATTATCGTTGCACGATCATCGTTGAACGATCATCGCAATAGTCGCACCGAGGGAAAACGTACCTTAAGCAAGCGCTTTCCGTGTTTTGTATACGATTATTGCGTATTATAAAATCAAGACAATACAATTATTGTATATAAGGGTAAAAGCTGGTTCACAATAAACCGGAAACGGAAACGACAACAAAAACAAGAACGGAAATAATGTTAAAATGAATGTATTTAAATGTGAGCATTCACAATAGTTAATTGTGAATACTCACATTTAAATACATTTACTTTAACGATATTTCCATTCTCGTTCTCATTGTCGCTTTTGTTCCCGGTTTATTGTGAACCAACCTTAAAAGGAGTCATACAGAAGTTTGACGGAAACGATGCAGCTTCCATAAGTAATGCCCAAACTCTTCTTGGTGACCCAAATATTAAAGAACAGTGTGAATATATTTAATCTAATTTTGGATTTATCCCTTCTACAATCGAATGTCTCGAAAAGACTGGCGTGAAATTGATGGAGCAAGTTTCGATAGTAAATAATCTCATCTCAAAAGTGAATAATCTGCAAGATGATATAACCAAAAAGTTCTGTGCGAAAATGAACACATAATACAAAAAAACGGTGGTTTCAATTCATTATGCAAAATTGCAAGAGTTTTGTAAGAAGACAAGTACGATTGCTATCAATTTAATGTAGAAATGGATGATGTGAAATATTTTACATATGCATCCTTGGTTTCAGCCGATGTAGAACGCAGTTTTTCCGCATACAAGGTTATTCTATCCGACACTCGGCGGTCATTTTCATTTGAAACTTTGGAAATGAATGTTGTTGTTACAGCAGCAACCAAAACCAGGCGAACAACATGCAAGAAAAGTAAGGTACGGAATAGATCTGATAAATAAATTAATGTAACAGTTAAATGTAGGGAAACAAAATTGTACGCCATATACGTTTTCGGCATTCTGAAACTCTAATGCAAAACTATAAATAAATAAATAAATAAATAAATAAATAAATATATATATATATATATATATATATATATATAAACTTATTTTCAGACTTATGTTTACCACATTTGTGACAATTTAATTTTGATTTCCAACAATTGTTCTCAACTCACCAGCATTTTAGACCCTTCCGATATTAACCCTTATATACAATGATTGTATTGTCTTGATTTTATAATACGCAATAATCGTACACAAAACACGGAACGTGCTTGCTTAGGCGTGTGTCAAATTCGCTTCCGCTGCTGTACTTGAAACACGTCGACTACATTCTGTCCTGGGCGTCGTGTGTTCACCTTCAATCTAATACAAATATACCGATGTCACGGCCCTATATGACATAACGACATTCTAAGCACAACTAACCTAATATCCTCACGTTGTGGTATAAATTCCTACCTTTAATTATAATACACATTTTACGAAAGCAACTTACCTCATTCTCTTCTTTGTAGAAAATGGTGATAGATTTTAAATAAAAGTGAATTGTGTACTTTAATGGCCGTGTGCACCATTCTCGATCATCTAGCCCGTTTATCAGCAATCACGGAAACATGGTTAATTCTTGACAATGATCAAGTTACAGATGCGGTGCACCGACATTTTCCCTCGATCAACTCAGTAGCGTCAGCTGACGGTACGCTCGCTTGAGAAGAATCATCTGAGGCTAGGTTACCGCGTATAAAACAGCGAACGAACGCACTCTTTTCAATTATCGCTTCGTTTTTGTTTGTCGGACTGTTTAAAACATCCTCGCAGTTTTCAAATAACAAGTTTCAATAATCATGGAAGAAAAAAGAAAATAGCACCGAACGTCTCACAGTTCGAAGTGGGAATTCTTTTAGAACTCGTCAGCAATTATGCCTCCATATTATAGAATAGAAGTACTGACTGAAGTTCTTTAAGAGAAAAGCAGGCTACCTGGTTGGATTTAACCTCACAATTCACATGAGTTATACGTGTTTACATACTTTCACATAATTTGTACCTAATTTATACAGTGGTCATTTCAAATTATTGATAATAATTGGGAAAATTTCAGTATACGGATACCTCACTGACAATTATCTTGAAATAGGCTACTAAAAAAAGCAGATTTGTATGTGTTTGTCGAATGCTCATCATTTTGCTTACGAAAAGACACATTTCAGTGCCAATAATTTATTTGGGGAAATTTCAGTACATGGATACCTCGCTAACAATTATTTAAAAAAAAAAAAAAAAAAAAAAAAAAAGCAATTCGTCTGTGTATGTCGAATACGCATATAATGCATACGAAAAGGAAGGTTTTAGTGCCAATTTATTTTGTGTGCACAAGGTTAGAATTTTGGAGTAAGTGGGAAAGGAAAGTATCCTTGTTCTGAAATTTATCCATTTATTTTCTGTTCACAAAGTTGGAATTTTGGAGTAAGAGGGAAAGGAAAGTATCCGTTCAATTTCTCTTAATTCAAGCGTAAATAGCCTAATTGTCCAAAACGTCATGTAGGTCATAATAGTTTCAAACGGCAAATCTATATCTAATAAGTGATAATCTCGCATTCTACAAAATGGTCATATAGTTTTACTATATTATTACCGGCATAGAATAACTACTTTATTATTATGTTAACAAAATTAGACAGTTAGGCCTAAATAATATTTTGTCCTCAAGTAAAGTCCCGATCTTCCAAAGCAGAAACATATATAAAACATTACCGGTAGTCTATTTTGAGAAAAAAAAAACGTTTTTATTATTCATTTACAAACTTACTCTTTCTACAATAACACCAATTCTGTTATTTCCGCAGTGATTTGCGTGTTCAAGATATATCATTTCATCTTCAATTCCATCAAGTAGGCAAATCGTGCCGCCATTTTGGTTTTCTCGACTTGACCATGTTCAATTCAAGATAATCGGTCTCACACCCGTGATCAAATTTGATCATCATTAACTCGCTTGTTTAATTTTGATCGAGATTGATACTCCGCCAATTGGCGTTGAAGATGGTCAAGTGCCGACTTAACAACCATGGTCAAATTTTAATCGAGAATAGTGCACACGGCATAAGTGTCACTAATTTTGTTGCAATGTATAACTGTGCACATTCGTAAATTGTCACATATAAACCTATTCGATTGTCACTGAAACAATGTTTGTACTAAGAAAATATTCTTTCGACATCACACAATGTTAGTGGTAGGAATTTGAAATGGTTTATAGGCCTATTTATTATAATGTTGTGTATTATCTCGTCTGATTTATGCAAATAAATTATCTTTAGGAAAATGTAAACTTTGCAACTAAAATTAAGGTTTTTGTTTCAGAAACTGTGTACTGATTCTGCAGGACAGCGGGGAAAATAACATGCTTTGGACCAGGTTCCTTGACGTATTCAGCTTCCGTCTGTGGGTTATGGTGCTGTTTGCTAATTTGGTTATGACCGTGTTCCTCAAGATGGTGAATCGCGTCAAACTGTGGTGCGCTGGGAGAATTCCAACAGAGTCTCCAGACGCCCATTTTGCCGTCTATGTTCTGGGAATGCTTTGTATGCAAGGTCAGAAGACTGCCTGTATGTTCAAGCAATATAATTAAAAGCTGGTTCACAATAAACCGGGAACGGAAACGAGAACGAGAACGGAAATAACGTTACAATAAATGTATCTAAATATAAGAATTCACAATAATTAATTGTGAATGCTCACATTTAAATACATTTATTTTCATAATATTTCCGTTCTCGTTATCGTTATTGTTTCCGTTCCCGGTTTATTGTGAACCAGCCTTAAGGATCACTACATAACAAGAGTAGGTGACACTTTTGAGACCAATTGATTATGGAGTTAGTGACAGCAAAAATAGCTTTTAGTTAAAGTATTTACTGCATATTAGCTAGGGGAAAAGCCCTAGAAAAACTTATCTTCATAGGATCAAGGATTGGTGGAGCGGAGAAAAACTCTCTTCGGCAGCGGGATTCGAACCCGGGTTTTCAGCTCTACGTGCTGACGCTCTATCCACTAAGCCATACCGGACTCCAATTGCGATACCGGATTGAATCCTCTCAGTTTAAACTCCACCTCTTCGTTTCCCTTTATTGGTCAACCCTCATGCACTGTGTCACAGATGTGTGACAGTAGCACAATGTCCAACACACTAATGTGCAGAGGTGCACTCATTACGAGTTACTAAGTGACGGGATTCGACGGAATGAGCGCCGTCTTAAATCACTAACAAGGGAAGGGGTTTCTCCTCGAACAGGAATTTTTGGTTAAAACTTTGTACAGACGCTTACTTCACAATGGTGATGAAGACCGTAAAAGCATTCATTTGTGTAACTCTCCGTTTGGTTCGTATTGGTCAATACACTTCTTTAAAATGTAGCCTACATGAGGATTCTCTACAAAATGCATGAAACAGCATGGAGCAGAGCAATAAGCACAACACAAAGAAACAACACCTGAACAATCTTCTGAACCACACTCCAGTGCTGAAAAATCAAATGCCACCTGAATTAAATTTTTGAAGTCCGAGACTTGTTCAAGATTCACGTAACCAGCTGACTGCCAGGAATACTGAAGCATTGGGCGGTATACTGGAGCAGACAAGTGGTTATGAACAACAGAGTGCATTTTCATTATAAACACTCGATTTCTCAAGTTAAGTTCTGGATTTTCAGCAAGAGTCCTTATGTAATCTGTTACCCTCCGAGCATATATTTTGTATTGTCTAAGGAAATAGACATCCAGGCTGGATGTATTTAATTTTTTAGGTGGAATGATCATACATTCCATATCCTAGCCTTGGAATGATTCATTTATTAATGTTGCGTCCTTGTGCGCATTCAATGACTCATACAACAATGTACACTTTTGATTAGCTGCAATATTTTCAGACAGAACGTTGGAGAAAAATGTTCTTAAATGAGTTTTAGACATTTTACCACTAGCACTAGCTTCTAGGTTAGGCTAGGCTTACGGGTAAGGTGTCCCATCCACTTAACTTGTGCAGTGCTGTCCCCACCCCTCAACTTGTACAGTGCTCTAACAGACAAACCACACATTACACAAACGAATGCTTTTGGGAGCTTTACAGAGATGTAAAGATGGGCCTGTAAACAAATTTTGGATACGAAATTCCTGTTCGAGCCGAAACCCTTCCCTTGTAAGTGATTATATACTTCGGTACATCGCAATAATATCATATGCGTAATATTTAATATTTTAATAAAATTATTATATTTCATACGCATCAATTGATAAATTGATCCAAAGACATCGAATATGAACAAAATCGATTTAGGAGAAAATCGCTGTACACAGACAGATAACAGACGGACAGATCAGTGATGCCGAAACGCATATTTCCATGAAAATACCGAAACCAATTTTTTTTCTATTGTTACAACACTTTATCTTATACTTCACATGAGAAAACAGGAAAGAAGTTGGAAGAATTGGGAGGCAATAGTGTTACAAAGTTAAAAATTTTAAAGGGCCTAACGCGAGACCAGTATGATAAATAGTTCAAACTTTTATTCAGAAATAATTATAGCCTTTCTTTAGAAGACTGCGCGCCTGAAAACACAGTGCAATTTATTGTTGATGTTCGCAGGTGTGAGCATGAAGACGCAGTTTTCTTCGCAAAGAATGTTGTACCTGATCGCTCAGTTGACGGCCGTCACTGTGTACACAGCTTACTCAGCCGTTCTGATCTCCTTCCTCACGATACAGAAAGCGGTTCTACCGTTCAACTCTCTGCGAGAGCTCATCGACATCGGCACGTACAAGCTGGGAGTGCTGGCAAACTCGGGACAACTCAATGCCTTCAACGTGAGTGCAGCCACTTGACTGTTCAGAACAGAGTAATTAGCGTTCAAGGTAGTACAAATACCTAAAATGCTATGAGGGAAGTCTTAACATTCAGGCAACTGAAACGGTTAGTAGCTCATTACAATCTGATGGCCTCTATGGTTCGGGCTTGAGCAGGAGATCTATGTTACTTATAAATTATTATAACCAACACTATCGAATAATTCGATAATTAAAAAGTATAGAATTTTTTTATAATTTAGAAACAGTCGAATGAAATAATTTGGCGCACAAAACAAATCAAAATGTAACTATAAGGAATGTCATACGTTTTGTAGTCTTCTCAACAATTCAGTTCCTTTGTCGTGTTTCGAATGACACTACCGTGTACAGTTTATTTTCTTAAATTTCTGTTCAAGAGTTATGTGCATAAAATGAGTAATTTAATATTTAACCAAAGGAGAAGAAAAAATTTCGTTTTCTGGATAGAACACAAATGACGTTCTTTATATGCCCAACTGCAAAAAATTGACTTCATTTATGTATACATTGTATACATGTAAGCAATATGAAGGCCTATATTGTACTATGTACTGTATGTATGTATGTATGTATGTATGTATGTATGTATGTATGTATGTATGTATGTATGTATGTATGTATGTATGTATGTATGTATGTATGTATGTATGAAACAACCCGCGTTATGTGACGCGTCGTTTGGGAGGTACGCGACATCGAAGAAAATCCAAGGTTTGGTGATATTTACAATTATGAAATTAAATTACTCATTTATTTCTTCAAATACCCTTGTAGACAGTTTACAGAATGTGTTCAAAATGTCTACCTGAACCTGATTACTTTCATTATTACACTGTTGTAGCAGTGATTGTTGGACTCTGTTGAATATTTCAGATCTATCATCAACAAAGTTTGCCGTAAACATATTGGCTGGAATTGTTGGTGATCATCTGCTGAGATTTATCATTTTGCCGCCTTGGATTGGGAGGGAGAGAAGGGACCTGATACGTGGCCAGCGCTATCACCCGACTTAAATCTCATATCTTTTTTTCTTTGAAAGCATGTGATGAGTGTTATGTATGCCACCCCAGTTGATATCAGAGAGGAATTGATTGTGCAAATATTCGCTTTTGATCAAATTCAACACCGACCTGTAATGTTCGGCAGTATCCAACAATCACTGCTAGGACTGTGAGAAATGAATGTAATAGGTTCAGGATAAATAAACAAATAAATAAATAAATAAATAAATAAATAAATAAATAAATAAATAAATAAATAAATAAATAAATAAATAAATAAATAAAGAACTAAGAAAAAAGAGAGAAAGAAATAAGAAACAAAGAGAAAAAGAAAGAAAAAAAATAAAAATAAAGAAATAAAAATGAAAGAAAGAAATAAGAAAGAAAGAAAAAAGAAAAGTATAAATAAATAAATAAAATAAAAAATAAGAAATAAAAAAGAAACAAATAAGCAATAAATAAATAAATAAATAAATAAAAATAAGAAATAAAGAAAGAAAGAAATAAGAAATAAAGAAAGAAAGAAATAAGAAAGAAAGAAAGAAAGAAAGAAATAAAAAAGAAATAAAGAAAGAAATAACTAAATAAATAAAGAGCTAAATAAATAAATAAGTAAATAAATAAATAAGTAAATAAATAAATAAAAAATAGACAAGCAGACTTTTAGAATCATAAGCAAATGAATAATAAATAAATCACTCTTTAAAACATGAAGTAAGAGTGAATAATTTGAAAAATGTGTTCGTAATAAATGGTGTAAAGGTCTTATCAATTACAATAATTTAAAAATTTTCATTTTCCCAGTAACGGACACATATTTTTAGTCTGTTATTTAGATACGCTGTATCAACTGGGTTGTTATATGCCGTCGATGGATTTGGTAATTACAAGATAGTATTTTGGTGAAATGAGATGGAGGTTTTGTCATGGATTACCTAAAATGAGCTTCATAGTTTGGGAATAACTCGGAATAAACCCAACAAAAACTAACCCAGGCGGGATTAGAACCCTACGCCCGAGTGTAGCCTAGGATCAGTTTACAACTCCTTACCCCTGAGTTAAGTTTTTTATTGCCCAAACATTTCCTTTAGTATTATTATTATTATTATTATTATTATTATTATTATTATTATTATTATTATTATTATTATTATTACTTACTTACTTACTTACTTACTTACTTACTTACTTACTTACTTACTTACTTACTTACTGGCTTTTAAGGAACCCGAAGGTTCATTGCCGCCCTCATGTAAGCCCGCCATCGGTCCCTATCCTGAGCAAGATTAATCCAGTCTCTATCATCATATCCCACCTCCCTCAAATCCATTTTAATATTATCCTCCGATCTACGTCTCGGCCTCCCCGAAGGTCTTTTTCCCTCCGGTCTCCCAACTAACACTCTATACGCATTTCTGGATTCGCCCATACGTGCTACATGCCCTGCCCATCTCAAACGTCTGAATTTAATGTTCCTAATTATGTCAGGTGAAGAATACAATGCGTGCAGTTCTGTGTTGTGTAACTTTCTCCATTCTCCTGTAACTTCATCCCTCTTAGCCCCAAATATTTTCCTAAGCACCTTATTCTCAAACACCCTTAACCTATGTTCCTCTCTCAGAGTGAGAGTCCAAGTTTGACAACCGTACAGAACAACGGTAATATAACTGTTTTATAAATTCTAACTTTAAGATTTTTTGACAGCAGACTAGATGATAAAAGCTTCTCAACCGAATAATAACACGCATTTCCCATGTTTATTCTGCGTTTAATTTCCTCCCGAGTGTCATTTATATTTGTTACTGTTGTTCCAAGATATTTGAATTTTTCCACCCCTTCGAAGGATAAATCTCCAATTTTTATATTTCCATTTCGTACAATATTCTGGTCACGAGACATAATCATATACTTTGTCTTTTCGGGATTTACTTCGAAACCGATCGTTTCACTTGCTTCAAGTAAAATTTCCGTGTTTTCCTTAATCGTTTGTGGATTTTCTCCTAACATATTCACGTCATCTGCATAGACAAGATGCTGGTGTAACCTGTTCAATTCCAAACCCTGCCTGTTATCCTGAACTTTCCTAATGGCATATTCTAAAGCGAAGTTAAAAAGTAAAGGTGATAGTGCATCTCCCTGCTTTAGCCCGCAGTGAATTGGAAAAGCATCAGATAGAAACTGACCTATACGGACTGTGCTGTTATTATTACTAGATGTAATACAACGTCAATAAATTCCACAGACGGCTACCGATCCGCTGATGAAAGAGGTGTACACGAAGCTGATCGCGCTGGAGAAGGACACGCTGCCTCCGACCATCGAGGCAGGCATGCAGCGAATCTGCGACAGGCCCAAGTACGCATTCATGACGTCGCTGGATGTAGTCCTGGGGCTGCTAGACACCATCACCTGCAAGTTGACCAGTGTGCTGGGAGCTTCCATCCCGGAAAGCCTGGCCATGTCCATCCAACAACGAAGTCCTTACCGGGCACTCTTCAACTACAAGTGAGTGCTTTCACTACAAGAAAATGCTGCAGCTCTTTAAAATTTGCACTATACTCGACTAATAACACGGTCATCGAAGATCGTCGTAGCTACCGGCGTAGCTCAGTCGGCTGAGGTGCTTGCCCGCCGATCCGGAGTTGCGCTCGGGCATGGGTTCGATTCCCGCTTGAGCTGATTACCTGGTTCGGTTTTTTCCGAGGTTTTCCCCAACCGTAAGGCGAATGTCAGGTAAACTATGGCGAATCCTCAGCCTCATCTCGCCACATAGTATCTTGCTATCACCAATCCCATCTACGGTGAATTACCTAGTAGTTGATACAGAGTCGTTAAATAACCAAGTAAAAAAAAAGATCGTCGTACGGAATGATCCATATGAACCTCTATCATTTTAATGATTTATTATTTCTCTTTTGGGAGTTAGTGTAAACTTGAATTGAATATTATGATCTCTGTGGTCCTGGAAAAATTTATATTGGTACTCTTGACATAATTGTCGTCCATTGTTGATATTGATACTGGCTATTATTGCAGAACTTTTATGTAGATATTACTTTGCCTTAGTGTTTTTTATTTGACTTGTCCACGCCTGTGGAATAACGGTTAGTGCGTCTGGCCGCGAAACCAGGTGTCCCGGGTTCGATTCCCGGTCGGGGCAAGTTACCTGGTTGAGGTTTTTACCGGGGTTTTCCCTCAACCCGATATAAGCAAATGCTGGGTAACTATTGCTGCTGGACTCAGGACTCATTTCACCGGTATTATTTTTATTTTTTTTTATTGGGTTATTTTGCAACGCTTTATCAACATCTTAGGTTATTTAGCGTCTGAATGAGATGAAGGTGATAACGCCAGTGAAATGAGTCCGGAGTCCAGCACCGAAAGTTACTTAGTATGTGCTCATATTGGGTTGAGGGAAAACCCCGGAAAAAACCCTCAACCAGGTAACTTTCCCCTACCGGGAATCGAACCCGGGCCACCTGACACCGGTATTATCACCTTCATCTCATTCAGACGCTAAATAACCTAAGATGTTGATAAAGCGTCGTAAAATAACCTGCTAAAAATTTATTTGACTTTATTGTAATTTTAATCTATCTATCTATCTATCTATCTATCTATCTATCTATCTATCTATCTATCTATCTATCTATCTATCTATCTATCTATCTATCTATCTATCTATCTGTCTGTCTGTCTGTCTGTCTGTCTGTCTGTCTGTCTGTCTGTCTGTCTGTCTGTCTGTCTATCTATATCTCTATCTCTCTATATCTATATCTATATACAATCAGCGGCGGATTTTCAGGGGAGGCAAGGGCGGCCGTGTCTCCCGTAATATTTTCCCAGAATACATTATGACAGTATTAATTCCAGCTGAATTAAGATCAATAAGTTATAGCAAATGACGGACTTCTTCCTTTTAAATTAATTTTACTATTCACTATTACTAAGATGTAAGTTACGTCAATTTGACCACATCCAGTTGGTGATACACGCTAGCTATAGATAATTACAAATAATTCCAACCGAAAAATAACAGCGCTGTAACCTGTATAGTGGACATCTAGCAGCCTGCAGTGTCTATGAGAGAGGAGGCAGCTACATCACGCTGCTCTCCGGTAACCATAACAAGAACAGTTCAACCAGTAAGATAGCTGGTTAGCGGAGTGTTTAAACTTAACTAGAACGCGCGAGGGGAGCCGATTTGGAGACGTCCTACCCATCGCTGACAACTGTACTGCTATTATAGCTGCTAGTCACGGCTGCTTTCGAACAGTATTGGCAAGCGCTCTCTCTCTCTCTCTCTCTCTCTCTCTCTCTCTCTCTCTCTCTCTCTCTTCTTGGTTTTAGAAAACTGAGTCAAGTGTTGTTAGTTTTTTCTCCCTGCGTAAAAATTTTCTTTTATATTCGTAGATTTTTCTCTTGTTTGCGGGTGTTCCTATTATTTTTTCTTATATGTTACGAGATATATTTATTTATACAGTATATTAAATATATCGAGAGTTTAGAAACAAGTGCAGATTTGTCTCTAGCTGTTTTAGTAGCAGCTATTCAGTATGTTGTGACCTAATTGATCGGTTTACGAAGGAAGAGGATCGTCGAGTGAATTTGCTGTACAAGTAGGCTATGTAATTTTGTTGCTATCTCGTTACTCTCGAAATATTGCTTTTCTTACTCATTTTATGTAGCAACGAGTAACATTCTTAAATTTAATATGACCTAAAAAGACATAATGCATAGATTAGGACTTAAAATGCCTAAAGAGACCTAATTCATATCAGGAACACTACTTAAATGAGTGGTTTGATGGTGTAATAATTTAATAAAGATGCAGTGTTGTAGATATAATAGGCTATTAATGTGTAATAATATTGGTAAATAGTTCCATAAAACATTGCATCATCACGTCAGTCATCAGGCCCCTTTTTAGATTTATAATCTTATACCTATAATAACGGATATTAGAATGTAACTGTGAGTATGGTAATATATTAACAGAATGTTATTTTTTTCCCCCCGTAAAATCATACAAATTCTTAAACATAAGATTTAAAATCCTAAAAAATCCTAAAACACAGATTGGAAAACCTAATTTTAGTTTCTTAAAACCTTTAAGAATGCATAATTCAATGATGAGGTAGTGTTCCAATGAGGAGAAATTGAAACGGTGAATAATGAAGAGTATCGGATAGTGTTATGACGTGGTATACTCAATATGCCAGTGATCTGAGATGGGTATTCACTGGTTTCGAATATTTAATTTATATATACCTAAACTGCCGTGGTTTTAAAGATTGACGTTCGTACATTGTCCATGCATTTCACTGACACTCTTTGTAATAATATTCTTGTGTGATGCAGTCTGAACGAACTGTTTCGCAACGGGATACTGAAGGAGCTGCGGGCAAAGGAATGGCCCACCGAGTTGCCAGGCGGCAGCATCCCTTGGACATCTGTGAGCTTTAAAGATGTCTATCCTATCGTTATCATTCTAGGAACTGGAACGGTTGCTGCAATCTTTCTTCTGTTTTTAGAGATGCTAATCAGATATTCACAACGTAGAACGTACAACAATATACAAACGGCAAGTCACTATATCAAATTATACAACAGAGGTCACACTTTAAAGAATATTCACAAATAAATGTGATAGAAATATGTATATTCAAGTAATGTATCAATTATATTTGTTAATAAAATGTTTTTACATTGTCATCCATTAAAGCACCTCTTATATTCTAGCAAGCCTTACCGCCTTGTAATATATGCTGGCTTCGGAAGTTCGCTTTGCCGGGAAGTACTTACCATTGACAACATTGCGTTGTTCATGTCAACCACTGACGAATGAAACACCCACTGCTGTTGTAAGTTAATGAAAACAAAAGCTATTTATTAAATTTATTATATACTTATTTAATAATTCACTAGGCATATTGAAATATAAAAATGAATTGTAAAAGCTATTTAGGAACATACGATGTAAGAGTAATGGAACGGAGAAAAATTCTCTCCGGCGCCGGGATTTGAAACCGGGTTTTCAGCGCTACGTGCTGATGCTTTATCCACTAAGCCACACCGGATACCACCCCGGCGTCGGACAGAATCGTCTCAGATTAAGCTCCAAATCTTGGGTTCCCTCTAGTGGCCGCTCTCTGCACCACGTCATAGATGTCTATGAACGTAGGACCGAAGTCCACACGTGCTGAGGTGCACTCGTTATGAGTGACTAGTTGACCGGGATCCGACGGAATAAGCGCCGTCTTAAATCACGAAGTGATTTACGCATATCATATATATTATTTTAATGTACCGAAGTACATATGATATTTCCATGCAGATATTCTGCAACTATTAAGTTGTATGAGCTTGGACTATATCTATATCGAATGAACAGCAGGGACGCAGCTCTAAACCTCAACAAACTACATAGCACAAGGAACATGTACAGTTGGGTGGTAACCAAACTCGTCTTTATGCCAATGGTCCATGGCCATAGAACAAGAACCACAATGAGCAAATAATATAAAAAAACACTAATTGTCAATTAAAACCTTTGTAATTTTCAGTCTAATATAATTTGCGTATACGTATAAAAGTAAGCATTAAAATACACAGTGTTACGTCTCTAGACTTGTTAAAATAATAATGTACATTTTCAGTTATCAAAAGAAATACTCCTATGTTCAGAAAAACTATTTATATGCAAAAGTTCGTTTTACGTCACAAGACGTGACTGGAGCAAATCTGATACAATATTTCTTACTTATTTACTTGCTTACTTACTTACTTTGCAGCTGGCTACGGACTGGGAGGTCCGGGCAGGCCCGATGAGAGGGTATGGAAGACATGGCTGTATCCAGGGGGCCCGGGGCTTCCGGGGGGCCGCGTAACGTGATGATAATACTATATACATATTAATTAAAATGTAAAATTAAAAGTAATATTATTATTTAATTTGTGCGACATTTTTACACACGCGGATCGCTGTGAAATCGTTGCATTGGGCGTGGCATCTACCTGGAAAACAGATCACTCGACATCACGAACGCGATGGTCAGCCAGGATAGACAGTGTTAAGACATTTTCTTCACACATTTCAGGATTGAGAACAGCTCTTACAAAAGTAAAGGATATGAACATCGCTGCAGAGACATTAATAGATATGAACGATATTGAAACATATCTTACCAAATTTACTTGTGTTGTGATGTCTTCAATATGGATGAAGGATCTCTCTGAAATCGAGCACTGGAATTCCGTTCTGCAGGCTAGAAAGGCGACAACAGACGTGGAGGCGGAGAACATTAAGGTGTTGATTCAAAATTTGAAAACACTGCGAACAAAGTGAGGCACGATTTTGCAGGAGTGCGTGCATGTGGCAGCAAACATTGGTGTACCTCAGAATGTTTCTGAGAAACGGAAAGTTAAAAGATCTTCCCAAGAAGTGCATGACAGTGACACTCCAGAGGAACTTTTCAAACGTGACGTTTTCTATGTGCTCATGGACAGTGTCATTGGGAACTTAACAGAGCATTACAAAGCAGTTCCTGCAATAAATGAAATGTTCAGTTTCTTGTGGAACTATCCCTCACTGATAAAAAAAGGAATTACAGCAAAGAGTGAAAAAATGGGCTCAAATCTATCAAAATAATGTTGCTGAAGAGGATATTGTATTTGAAATCGATCATCTTAAGACTATTCAACCAGCAAACTTTAAGAATACCTCACAACCTCTTCAACTCCTGAATGTCCTTAATCAACAGAAACAGACCAATCTACTCCCAAATGTCTGCATTGCGTTGAGCATATTTACTACATTGCCAGTAACAGTCTGTTGCTGAAAAAGAGAGGTCGTTTAGCCTGTTTGCGCGTGTGAAGAAAGTATTTCGCTCGACAGTATCGCAAGGGAGACTATTAAGTCTTGGTACCTTAGCTTTGGAAAGCAGTCTTGTACGAGTGTTGGACTTTCAAGAAATAATAAGACTATTTTGCGAGTCGAAAGGCAAGAAAAGCTCGACTGTAGATTTCATAAAAGTAATATTCTCCTAAAATGGAAGTTAGTGACTTAGTGTGTGTGTCTATATTCAAAATAAGGAATGGAGTAGTGTAAAAGACTTGTATTTGTTCACTTTTGTAATGTTTATAATAAAAGTATTGTTCAGTGATCTGCTACTTTACATATATGAGTGTTCTCAATTTATCGTTTGAAAGGGGGCCCCATAGAATCCTAGTCAGGGGGTCCATTTCGGCTCTCTACGGCCCTGGGTCCGGGGTTCGATCCCAGGTGGTGACAGGGTATTTTTCTCGTTGCCAAACTTTCAGAACGGCTCCGAGGCTCACTCAGCCTCCTATAAAATTGAGTACCGGGTCTTTCCCGGGGTAAAAGGCGGTCAGAGCGTGGTGCCGACCACACCACCTCATTCTAGTGCCTAGGTCAGCGATGTCAGACAGGGACTAAACGGAGCGGAGCGCTCCACTAGACTGGTTGCGTGCTCAGGTGTTTCCACAGACATAAGCAAGTTCAAGCTCCGATCTAGCTCCGCAACCGGTATTGGAGCTTACAACTCTGACACTACTGGCCTAGGTCATGGAAAGCATGCGGCTCTACCTCCATGCCCTCCAAATGTCTTCATGGCATGTTACGGGGATACCTTTACCTTTGCCTTTTACCTTTTACTTACTTACTTACTTACTTACTGGCTTTTAAGGAACCCGGAGGTTCATTGCCGCCCTCACATAAGCCCGCCATAGGTCCCTATCCTGAGCAAGATCAATCCAGTCTCTATCATCATATCCCACCTCCCTCAAATCCATTTTAATATTATCTTCCCATCTACGTCTCGGCCCCCCCAAAAGTCTTGTTCCCTCCGGCCTCCCAACTAACACTCTATATGCATTTCTGGATTCGCCCGTACGTGCTACATGCTCTGCCTATCTCAAACGTCCAGTATTTCTTACTAAACTATATCATCATGTGAATAGTAGCCTTGTGAATCTAATGGTGCATCTCGTATGTGGCACATCGTATTAAGCCCATAATTCTTTTCATAGATAATTTTCATATTATTGATTAATGACTATTGACAATTCTGTGGATTAATATATGCAGGGTGGAAGTGAAGCAGTTTTGGAGATTTTTAGAGCGAATAGTTCATGTTGTATGTAACAAAAAACTATAATATCATATTGGTGGAAAGTTAATAGTATTTTTTTCAGAGAAAATGTTTTTTTCTCAAATGTTTAACAACCTCTTATTCGATAACTTTTGCGAATAGGATCGTGATTTTTTTTCCGTACAAAATAGGATAATTAATAAATAATAATTTATCTCTCTGACGTATTTCAATAGTGTGGAAGGTCTTCGTGTAAATTTAATTTTAAAAATGTATAATTTCAAGCCACTGTACGATGCGAGTTGGTTACAATACAGCGCCAGAGAACAGCTCATCTATCGAGACATCGAGTTCGTTGACCTCTTACATCTGTATCACGAGAAGAGAGTGTTAGCGGCGATGTTGCCGGACTGCTGAAACTTCAAACTTAATTTTCTAATTAACCGTGCGTTTAATCACAAAACGTAATATAGGTTTTCTATTCATTTCATTATACCCTATCGTTCCTTTCAGTCCCCAAGGTTGCTTTCACTTTCACTCTGTACACTTGTACAATATTATTTTTCCACATATCTCAATGCTTCAGTCATTTCCACATTTCTGGACTGCAGCAAAATGATTGTTACAGGCAATTCAATTTTTGTTTGAAGGAAAATTGCAGCATACGAACATTATATGTATATAGACAAATAATTATGTATACTTGACTCAGGTTTTAAAGAAGTCTGTTTCTCTTCATTGCTGTATTTCCCATGTAAAGAGAGGTATTGCGCGTGTTTTTCATAGCACAGTGTTCCTGAACTACCATTCCTTTTATAGATTAAATTTCTACATTATTTACTGTAATTTCCAGTAAAATATTTCTCCATTTATTACTATGATTACCAGAAAATTCTTGAAGTATTGCATTTAACTTCTTCTGACTGGAGGATTTAACATCTGCCACGTTGAAAACCGCTCGTTAAACTGCACAACTGCATTGCGAACGTTAGTACGTAATGAAACTGCTTCTCTGCTGTGCATATTATTGTAATGTAGTGACGAGTCATCCACCCATAATTGCAAATATTCTGTGAGGTGTTTATATGAATAGAGTTGCCTACAGATGCTAGTGTAATAGATCTTTATGCCCGCTGCACTCACCCTGAAAACAGTGTTTTAGTACGAACTTCCCAAGACTGGTAATAAGTTTAGGTTAGGTTAGTTGTGGTTCTGTGTACGGATAAACTTAGTCTGTGCAATCTAAACATTAATTCAATAATAAAATGGTACTCATTATTTAAGGTTAGCTTACAACTGTTTCTGTGAATAATCATAGTTGGTTTGTGTATTTAGAAGGTAGTCTTCCTAGAAAATTAGTAAAATAATAAACTGCTAATGAGTTTAGGTTATGTTATGTTTTTTTTCTGTGAATAGTTATACTTAGTTGGTAAGTATATTCAAGAACGATACTTCCTAGTAAATTAATTTAATAATACAACGTTAATAAGACAGTAAAAAATCTGAAGAAAATCAATTATGTTTTCATTGCTGTTCAAAATACAGCGTTATTATGGGAATGAGAAGAATGATTGGAATAAAGAAGAATGCAATGATTTTTAAAACATTTTATTTTTCAAACGACTAATGAACAAAGAAATCCCACTCTAACCATAGATGTAGGAACCATAAGCACCATAGCCGAGGGCGCCGTTGTAGGCGTAGGGGGTGCCGTAGTATCCTCCATAGTATCCGCCGTAGTAAGGGCTGATGATCTGTCCGGCGCTGAGGGCGACCAGCACAGCCAGAACGACGAGAAGCTGCGGGAATAGAAATCAATGTCAGCTGCTTGCTCTGTATTGATGCACGTATGTATTGTACATAAATATATTCCAACACTTTAAACCATAGATCTCTGACAGACGAACATATGATAAAAGTAGAATGAAAGCAGCAAATGATTTCAAAGTACTGGATTGATCAAAATCACTTCATGGTTTTTGAAAATGAAATACTATAATACAATCATAAAGAAAAAATATGTATTTTATTTATTTTATACACTTAATGTAAATTATTCGGAGGTTGATGTGATATCATTTTTAACATGAAATGACTTTAATTCTGTTCCATATAACTCTGCAGCCGAGATGGCAACGATGACATTGCACATTGAAGAATCTCATTACAGTTTCTTGAATACACTCCCGGATCCTTGCTTTTAGCCCTAATTCAGGAATGTTATGTGAATGTTTCGAAAATTTTCCTTTCGTTGTAATCCAAAAGGAAAAAGTCAAGTAGAGTTAGATCAGGCGAACGGGCAGGCCACTTTAGAATGTGTTTTCAAAACGTGAAAAGATTCTTCCTGGAAACAACGCCCTAAGGACGGTCTCTTGGGCGGAACAGGCCAGAAAGCCCAATCCTTGACAGAATTTGAATAATAATAATAATAATAATAATAATAATAATAATAATAATAATAACAGACCTCCAGTCTGTTACGATTCATTCATACAGCAATTTGAACCAACTTTAATATAGGCCTACACATGCCAGGACACTTATCACGAGCTAGCATGATAAGGATATCCTTTCAAGGTAACACAAACACGGATACACCTATTTCTTATGAAATGGAGATAAATCTCCACTTCTCTACCAGGTCTCGAACATGGGTCCTCTGGTTATGTTGTGATATAATGATAAGATATGAAAATCATTTCGGCAATTCTACAATCCCTTCAAGTCTAAATTGAGTATATATCGGTAATGACGAAATATTTCACAAAATTCGTTTTTAACATTATTTCTTTAAAACGAAGTATGTTAGAGTACTTACGAGCTTGTACATGGTTGTTTGTGTTGTTAGTTACTACACGAGTGTACTAATGCTACAGCGAATATTATAACCCGTTTATATACCAGAGCAGTGGCCAGCGTGTCCTTGTCCTTCCTCACCTTTCCATGGCATTGACTTCCTACTTAAGAGTTGTTACTTTGTACTGATATTGGGCTATTTTCATCCCACATTCATCGCGCCTATGGCTCAGCGCGCTATACACAGCCCAAGTTCGACACCCGCTCAGGTCGTGGTGGAATTTTTGGTGGACAAAGCAAACTTTGGAAAGGGATTTTTTCGGGGCACTTCCATTGTTCTGTAACGTTCCACCAAAACTCTCCACCTCCCTTTATCAATTCATTCGTCATTCGAAAAAAGAAACAATAAAGCAGACTAACGATGGTCTTGGAGGTAGATGGCTGAATTAGGTTATAAGGGCCGTATTCATAGACATTCTTAGCGCGGGCTTCCGGTGGATGATCAGCGAAGTAACTTTTTTCGTATTCGTAAACCAGTGTTAGCGATATGATATGATATGAATCCTGTACAAGTAGTCACTCGATAGCCGGGGCTAGTTTAGCACGCTCGTAGCGCGGGCTAGCGAAATGTCTATGAATAGCACCCTAAGAGCTTTGAGATCCTGGCCCTGGGGCTTATTAGATATTCGTCTGAGAATGAACCCAGCTTATTGTTAATATAATATTTTGTGGAAGACCTACCGTATTCAAAATACTATACAAAGATGATGGACCAATTTTTACGAATACGCTGCTCCATCGACATAGAAGAAAGCCAATGTTTACCTACTTAGATATAACACGCGGAGCAAGTCCCTGCAATCAGCAAGCATCATGTTTAGGTAGAGCATTAAAGTCAAGGAATATTAAGGAGAGTAAAAAAAAGTCGATCATACGGGAATGGGTATTTAAAAGTTGTTAATTCATTATAAAAAGTGAATCTGAAACAGCTTTAATACAAATTAATTTAATTTTCTATAATATATCTGTCTATAAAATACAATAATAATAATAAATAGACAGACAAATAGGTAAATAAAAGTAAAATAAAATAAATAACTAAGTATAATTATTTAACGACGCTGTATCAACTGCTAGGTTATCTGGCGTCGATGGAATTAATGGTAGCCAAATGGTGTATTTGGCGACATGAAGCCGATGATCCGCCATAGATTACCTGACATCCGCCTTACGGTTGGGAAAAACCTCTGAAAAAACCCAACTAGGAAATCAACCCAAACAGAAATCGAACCCACGCTCGAGTGCAACTCCGGATCAGCAGGCAAACGCGCTACCGCCTGAGCTACGCCGATGGCTAGTAAATAAGTAACTAAATAAATAAATACATATCTTAAACTCTCAGCAATATTCTTAATATTTTCGTCGTTTTCATGACGTTGAAGTATATTTACTTTGTGAGAAATACTCAGACTTGAACGTCCTTGTAACATGATGCTTACCGGTATGCAGTGGCTTGGATTCTCGTCACAACAGACCACGTTGTGCTGTTTTCTCTTTCTTTAGACTCAAACGCATTCTATTAAATCGGCGAAGCAGTGTAGTGACAAAAGTTCGAATTTAATAGTGAAACTGTTGAAGAAATGTTCAGATCGTTTTTTAAATTTAGAATGGATGCTGATGATACAATTTTAGAAAAAGTATTTTAATAATTCTTCCAGCATTCCTACCTTCACAAGTAACACTTCTGAATGCAGTGGAACATATTATTGCGAACAAGTGAAGAAGCACAAATATTGTAACGTTATTGCTGATGAAATAGGATACTGTTAAACTTGATAATAATATTTTTTATGCCCGGTTGCAACATTCTCGTTTTTAGGCCATTCGTTATCTCGTGAAACCAAATGCTTGTGTGCACCGTAGTTTAAAGTAGGAATATTATGGTGGGGGCACAGTCTATTATATACAGTGACGAAGCTTGAGTTGTGAGGGTGCTAGGAACAATAGACTGTGCCGGTACTATTTCGCATTTTCTGTAATGAGGCGATATTAGCGATCCTAGTGATTAGCAACTATCTACAGATGCATATTTACTACGTATTGAGCTTCGTAACTGTATATACTAGACTGTGGTGGGAGTAAGCGAAATAGCTATACCTGTTTTTTTTTTTAAGTTGGGACATCACAGAAGCGTTGCGATCGGAAAAACAACTGAATGCCACATATCGTGGTAAGTCTGTTGCTATGGTAACAACGGTTGAGTTGCCAAACTTACAGTTCCCACGTGGCGAGTGCTTAATAGCTCTCTTGGCGACATTTATTGTGCACACAATGCTAGCCGTGGTACGTTTCGTCTTTGATTCTCTGTCGATTTTTGTATTGTCTTTTTTACTTTCGCGTCAATTGTCAATAAATGTTTTAACGTCAGCCATCCTAACGTCAATTGCTATACTTGTTTTTTTTTTAAATGGGACATGCCAGGAGCGTTGCGATCGGAAAAACAACTGAATATCACATAGCGTGGTAGGCCTGTTGCTATGGTAACAAAGGTTGAGTTGCCAAACTTACAGGTCCCACATGGCGAGTGTTTAATACGATGAAAGCTTTGTGCAAGTCAGGAGATAGTAACGTGTAGTAGAGGCGTTGACCCTTGTTAAACCGGTGAATAAGTGTGCGTAACAGTGAAATGGAAGACAGCACAGTGAAACAAGACCTAATGGAAATGAAGGAGAGCATGGCAGAGCTAAGGAAGAAGATGGAAGAAATTCAACTGGAAAACGAAATTATGAAAAGCAAATGGGATCAATCTGAAGAGGAAAAGAGGAGAAAAAACTTGTTATTTTTTGGTATAGAAGAAAAAGATAGAGAACAGAGTATCGATACATATGAGAAGATATTAGGAGTGTGTTGGGAGTGTTTTGGTATGGACGTGAGCGATGGACAAGTACAGGAAGCATTTAGAATAGGAAAAAAGCAAATACAAAATTCAGAACATGCTAGGCCAATATTAGTAAAATTTAAGAGTGTGGTTACGAAGGAGAGGATTATGAAGAATAGAAGAATGCTAGGGAACACAACGATCAGAATAGATAACGACTGGAGCTACGAAGTGAGAAGTAGAAGAAGAGTTCTAATCCCGTTTCTTAAAGCAGCACGTAATAATGGACAATTCGCGAAACTCATCAAGGACAAAATTAAGATAAACAATTTGGTTTTTAGTGTAGAGGAGTGCTTAGTAACATTAAAGGAACCGATCGTAGGCTCAGAAGAAAAGGAAAGGAACAGAAAAATTTTGAAAGAAAAAATCAAGAATATCGTAGCTAAAGGCGAGGTTAGTGACCCAAGTATGGTGAGTGTACGCGAGAAAAATGCAAACGTGTCAAACTCAGTGACGATTTCCGGAAAGCAGTTAGTGACGTCAACTGATGAAGAAACAGGAGTGACGCGGACTGGCATTCAACAAGCTCAGCAGAACAAGACCTCAATGCAAGCGAATGGAAATAGTGGACATCAGATGGGAGCAATTCCGAAGCGGGTGAAGGAACTAAGATCTAAATCGAGGCTGACGAGAAGCAGAGTAATGCAAGTAGGAGATAGTTCAGGGAGCAGTGATGAAGGAAGAGGGGCAAACAAGATGAAAAAACAGTATGACTTAAGGAAATGGTGTGGAGGGGAAATAAATCTTGAGAAAAGAAAACTAAGATCTAAAAAGTAGCAATGTGGAAAAGTGAGTAGTGAAAAGTGCAAATAATTAGAGATGTAGAGTGAGGGTAAATGTGTCATACAGGAGGGGGTTATAGCATTTTTGGTATAATGATGAGTTAGGAGTAAAATAGAGGAAGAATTGATGACAAACAAAAAAAGACTAGTGGAAGAATTGCAATAAGAAATTTTAACAAAGTAATGTCCTAATTCACTTGTACGAGAGGCGTGTAAAACGGTGAGACGGCACTGTATGCTAATATTGTGAAGTGCCGCCTCACCGAAAGGTATATTGCTTAAAGACAAATATATACATTCATTCATTCATTCATTCATTCATTCATTCATTCATTCATTCATTCATTCATTCATTCATTCAATACGATGAAAGAGTAATGGAACGGAGAAAAATTCTCTCCGGCGCCGGGATTTGAACCCGGGTTTTCAGCTCTACGTGCTGATGCTTTATCCACTAAGCCACACCGGATACCCACTCCGGCGTCGGACAGAATCGTCTCAGATCAAGTTCCAACTCTTGGGTTCCCTCTAGTGGCCGCCCTCTGCACTACGTCATAGATGTCTATGAACATAGGACTGAAGTCCACACATGTGCTGAGGTGCACTCGTTATGAGTGACTAGTTGGCCGGGATCCGACGGAATAAGCGCCGTCTTAAATCACGAAGTGATTTACGCATATCATATATATTATTTTTAATGTACCGAAGTACATATGACATTTCCATGCAGATATTCTGCGTCATCATACGATGAAAGAGTAATGGAACGGAGAAAAATTCTCTCCGGCGCCGGGATTTGAACCCGGGTTTTCAGCTCTACGTGCTGATGCTTTATCCACTAAGCCACACCGGATACCCACTCCGGCGTTGGACAGAATCGTCTCAGATCAAGTTCCAACTCTTGGGTTCCCTCTAGTGGCCGCCCTCTGCACTACGTCATAGATGTCTATGAACATAGGACTGAAGTCCACACATGTGCTGAGGTGCACTCGTTATGAGTGACTAGTTGGCCGGGATCCGACGGAATAAGCGCCGTCTTAAATCACGAAGTGATTTACGCATATCATATATATTATTTTTAATGTACCGAAGTACATATGATATTTCCATGCAGATATTCTGCGTCATCATACGATGAAAGAGTAATGGAACGGAGAAAAATTCTCTCCGGCGCCGGGATTTGAACCCGGGTTTTCAGCTCTACGTGTTGATGCTTTATCCACTAAGCCACACCGGATACCTACGCCGGCGTCGGACAGAATCGTCTCAGATTATCATATGTACTTCGGTACATTAAAAATAATATATATGATATGCGTAAATCACTTCGTGATTTAAGACGGCGTATTCCGTCGGATCCCTGCCAACTAGTCACTCATAACGAGTGCACCTCAGCACATGTGTGGACTTCAATCCTACGTTCATAGACATCTATGACTAGTGCAGAGGGCGGCCACTAGAGGGAACCCAGAGTCGGAACTTAATCTGAGACGATTCTGTCCGACGCCGGGGTGGGTATCCGGTGTGGCTTAGTGCATAAAGTATCAGCACGTAGAGCTGAAAACCCGGGTTCAAATCCCGGCGCCGGAGAGAATTTTTCTCCGTTCCATTACTCTTTCATCGTATGATGACGCAGAATATCTGCATGGAAATATCATATGTACGTCGGTACATTAAAAAAATATATATGATATGCGTAAATCACTTCGTGATTTAAGACGGCGCTTATTCCGTCGGATCCCGGTCAACTAGTCACTCATAACGAGTGCACCTCAGCACATGTGTGGACTTAAGTCCTACGTTCATAGACATCTATGACGTAGTGCAGAGGGCGGCCACTGGAGGGAACGCAAGAGTTGGAACTTAATCTGAGACGATTCTGTCCGACGCCGGGGTGGGTATCCGGTGTGGCTTAGTGGATGAAGCATTAGCACGTAGAGCTGAAAATCCGGGTTCAAATCCCGGCGCCGGAGAGAATTTTTCACCTTTCCATTACTCTTTTATCGTATGATGACGCAGAATATCTGCATGGAAATATCATATGTACTTCGGTACATTAAAAATAATATGAGTGTTTAATAGCTCTCTTGGAAACATTTATTGTGCACACAATGTTAGCATTGGTATGTTTCGTCTTTGATTCTCTGTCGATTTTTGTATTGTTTTCTTACCTTCGCGTCAATTGTCAATGAGTGTTTTAACGTCAGCCATCTTAACGACAATTGGTAACTTCCATCAGCTGGCAGCTGGTAGTCCATGTTGGCAACATGGTACTGTAGTTCCAAGCCCGGCCGCTTAACTGTCATGTCCCATCTTTCAAAAAAACATGTATAGCTTCCATCAGCTAGCAGCGTGGTAGTCCATATTGGCAACATAGCGCTGTAGTTCCAAGCTCGGCCGCCCAACTGTTGTGTCCCATCTTTAAAAAAAACCTGCAAGTGGATGTGTAGCGAGGGAGGGAAACTTCCCAGTCCAAGTTTTTCTTCCCCTTACGCTCAGCTAGGTTTCACGAGATAACGAATGACCTGTAAAATGCTTTAGTAGCTAAACGTGATAATATCGTTACCACGTTTAAGGGGAAATTCTCTTGAATCATTACTTATCACGATTTTTTTTGCCGTGGTTACTTGGCGGGCGGTTATCTTGCTGTTATTCTTATTCGCAGCAATTTGAATCTGGTGGCAGTAACTAAATTCGTTATTCTTTTGTCCGCCGAAGTTCTGTAAACATCCGCTGTTCAGTTTTGTATCAACTTCATAACATATTTAGCCTCTGTTATAGAAGGAAATCGGACACGTGCACCGAACCTCGAGAAATACTGTATGAAGTGAAGATGCCCATCGAGCTTGTGGAGAAGTGTAAACACACAGTTGAAAATAAGAAGACAGACGGCGTTTCTGTGAAAGAAAAGGACACAACTTGGCTGAAAATTGCAGAAAAGATTGTTCATCTTACTCGTAAGTTATTTATTTATTGATAGATCGATCGATTGATTCATTCATTCATTGCGTTTGTACATGTGTATGTGTCTGAATGGGTGTCTGTGTGTGTATTTACTGTCTCCTATAGAACTGAATTTATAGTAATGTCAATTTGACTCAATGTAGAAAATCACTACGCAGGTACATTTAATACTGTAGACAGAATGTATATTGTACAGATAGACAGAATCACAGCTGTAGGCCTACCTATTTTTCAGTTATGCAGTCAGGTGCTGTTAAAGTCGAGAAGAGCTATTTCATTCTTTTACTTTAATAGAGAGGTAGAGTTGAGAAAGATTTCTTGAGCCACCAGCGCATCTCGGACGGTAGTGCATTTGCCTCCTGGACCCACAAAAGTATTGTATACATTGGAAATTACAACAGAAAATTATTGTAAAGTATGAAGTTGTATCTTACTGTCCCATAAAATTATGTGTAACCCCCCCCCCCCCCGTTGAACTTTAGAAAAATAACATATTTAGATTTGAGTATTTGGTGAAGTTTACTCATGTCCCAGCCACTATAGGAACTTGATCAAATACCTTGAAAATGCGTTGGATTTATAGTATTGATTAGTAGGTATTGATGCAATCACTGGGAGAGCTATAAGCCCACCTAGCTCGTCCTAAATACGTACCTTACTTACATACAAAAATCGTTGTGCGTGAATGAAGAATAGGGCCATACTCGTTTATGTAACATTGGGTTTCAGTGTCGCCAACACAGTAATAATACTACACACCTAATCAACCTAACCTAACTTCTCCCATAATACTACACACCTAATCAAACCTAATCTAACCTGTCACATAATACACAACTAATCTAATCTAACCTAACCTGTTACATAATACTAGGCGTACATACCTGTAGTAATATTCCTCATGTTTAGCTTCACTTGGTTTGCATGTATTGCCGACCCTGCTACTCGTGTCGGTATCTATCTAGTGGAAGGGAATCGTAATTCCAGGAAGAACATATGGCGATTTTCATAATAATTACATTTAGTTCGTTCAGTGTATGTTTTGTAATATATTAACTGTGTTAATTTAGTGATAATTCCATATATATATATATATATATATATATATATATATATATATATATATATATATATAGTACAATACAAATTGAAATGCGTTGTGGCTGTGATAAAAGTTTTGAAAATTAGTTCATAGCGCCACATTGACAGTGATAAAAGTGTGCAATATTCGTTCAGTGGCCGATGGATACTCTACCTTGACCGAGTATTTTTTTTATCCATAATCGTTTTCCCTTCTCTAATTTTTCATTGTCAGAGTAACAAAATCTACATCGACATAAGGCGCAGTCCTCCTACCCCTCCTTCAATACAATCCTTATGCTTGATGCTGTGGCACGTTCGAATTATACGAATACTAGATACCTAACGGCTAGAACAGACTTTGTCATAAATTGAAGCCGACACAATATACAATTTAACTTGTTTCTCAAAAATTGGATGGCTATGGAAAAATTACATTTCAAAGATATTAGAATCATATTCATGAATATGTTCTATTAGAACATAATGTAATATTAATAAATATACCCTAATATAATAAAAATATTAATAAATATATCCTAATATAATAATAATAATAATAATAATAATAATAATAATAATAATAATAATAATAATAATACATAACATTTAAAATACCGAAAATGTAAATTGTAAACAATTTTAACAACGACCGCCCGTTGACAAAATTCTACGTACGCCACTGTGTAACACCATATGAGCCGTTCAGAGCAGAAGTGGTGTAAGTCAAAATTGGGTACCGGTAATGAGATTTAAAGTAAAAATTCTGTAAAATACAGCGCTAAGTAGCAATTAATATGTCTTTCGTGCTATCCACTGACTACTAATATTTTAAATAAGTTGAATATTAATTGCTACTTTGCACTGTATTTTACAGAATGTTTACTTTAACCCTCATTATCCATTTTTTGACTTACACCACTTCTGTTCTCAACGGGTCATATATTATTTACAAGTGATCTCATAATAATGAGTTGACATATCGAGGGCATCACATCTGTAGGGCGTTTCAACAAATGCAGCGTTATTGAAATATTTAATACACTCTATTTATGTTTGAAAACAAACGTTTAAGAATTAAAATAGGTATGAGGAAGAATCAAATAAAGTACCTTGTTATGTAGAGAAGGCAAGGAAAAATTATAATATGGTTTAGCCATTACAGGTTTTGTATTGTAATTAAATTAATGATAGACTAATAATAATGGACAGATGATAGTTTCATTATAAGAAGCACATATTAAACAGCAATGAATGTACTAAGCAAGAATTTATGTCATTCCTGATCCCTATGTAAGTTTCTTTTGCGAACTTCAATATTGTTCGGTTCTTCCTACTAACAAATGACCTCTACCTTATAATTCTACCGTGGTAACCATGTCTGTGAAGTACCCGAAGAAAAGTTAAAGAAAAAATTCAATGAGAGTAATTTTGATATGAAAATGATACTGTTTTATTTATAAAATTCAAGTGTATGAATATCAAATTGACAAACTGTACCTTATACACATATTATGAACACATAATTTTTTTGGAGAGTTCGGCACTTAAGTTAGCGAAAAACACATCGCAATAGTCAAAGTGCTGCATTACGATAGTTTGAAACAATGTTTGTCTCAATGACGCAGAACAGAAATGCTTGAACCGGCTTAGCGAATGAATAGATAACAGATTTTCTTGCTTAATAATTCCAAATCTCAGTTCCTTGTTATAAATTCCTATATTGTTCACGAGAGGTGAGTAAGGAATTCCAATATTATTAAGCGTATTGGACGGAATTTCACTATCGTTCAAAGTGTTTAGAAAGTGTTGGTAAAACTATTCAAGTCGAAGACAGTATCACATGAAATAGACAGCATTGCCAAACAACGCGGCCATCAAGTGGTTCGCCTTCCCCCCACCACCACTGCCATTACAATCTATTGAATTAATTTTGGCGCAAATGACATCGTATGTTGTCGAGAAAAACAATACTTTTAAAATCGCCGACGTCGAGACATTAACACATGAGGCTGTTGAAACCATATCAACTGAGGCATGGGAAAACTTGTACGACACGCGGGAAAATTACAAGAGGAAGATTATGCACGAGAGATTCGTAGGGTTGATGTAGGCCTAATGGAGTCCTTCATCATCAATCTTGAAGATAGTGACGAAGAAAGTGAAGACGACGACGATGATGCAGAAGAAGATCTCAGTGATATTTCTGTTTAATATTCAGGTAATTGTCTGTTTATTAATTTATTATAGTTTTTAATTTTGTGTTTATTATTCATTGTTTTTTGTTTTGGTTCTGTGTCTATTGTTAATTTAATTTATTTTTATTTTCTTGGTTGGATTATAAAATGAACACGTTTACGGTTTCTCAATTTTAATATAAAGATACACGCAAGTGCAAAAAGTACTTTAGTTTCGCAATTTAATACAGCTCTTAGTGTCGCGCTTCGCGTTATGAGTAAGCAACTTGGCATCTCCGCATCTCACAGTTCTGTCTCTCTTTGCACTGTCCAAAGTTCGAAACTGCCTTCCCGGCAGCGTTCCACTCTAGCAGTCTTTTGCCTCTAGCAGTCCTATGATTATGGCCTGAGTCTTAGCCGCATTAAGTTTGAGTCCAAATCTGCTTGCCCATGCGTCATTAGTAGAGTCTTACGTTTGGTTACTTTGAATACAAGCTAAGTGTACGTCGATCATACTAACTTTGCTTCGTACGGACAGCACTGCTAGTACCCATGTAGAAAATATCACTTGGATTTAATAACAACAACAATAATAAAGCATTTACTTAAAGGCAGCTTATGTGAAATAAATAATAATTTTTACCACAGTTAGAAGAAACTAAAAATTTTCAGGAGCTAGCCCCTTTATTTTCGGAACCCTCTACATTTTGTCCACATGCAATGAGAAAATCGCTCAATGTAAGATAAAGATACATTTACTTACTTACTTACTTACAAATGGCTTTTAAGGAACCCCACAAGTTCATTGCCGCCCTCACATAAGCCCGCCAACGGTCCCTATCCTGTGCAAGATTAATCCAGTCTCCATCATCATATCCCACCTCCCAGCAAGATACATTTACTGCAATCAGAATCAACCCGAGGAGGTTAATCTAGAGAAAAGGATAATTTATGAATCATCTATTCCTTACTACAAAACATCATATAAACTCAGGGATATAGAAATCATCGGATTAATGGTGGGCGCTAGAGGTACCATAACAAAAGAATTCGTGTCATTCTGTCATAAATTTGGAGTCCCAACAACAACAATTAAGGAAATTTCTATGATAGCCCTGAAGGGTTCTCTGCAGATTTTATGGCGACACTTGTATTTCAATTCAATTTGAATTTTCTCATTCAATATTTATCTGTATTTTTTATTTTACTGTAAATTTTCATTATGTGAAATATCTACTGTAAATTTCAGTTTATAGTAAACAAATTTCTTGTAAGACTTTTTAATGTCATCTTAATGTTACTGTTTAACATTCTTTGTCATTGGCAACCTCACCAAGTTGAAGAAGATAGAATAAATAAAAAATTGAACAATATTAAATATCTATGCAGTGCAAACACATGCTTTCAGAGACCTCTGTGCTCTCTACTGAAGCTATGTAGTGACAGTTTCTTGAGATGCGCAACGACAGTAACAAAATTAATCTATAAGAAGCTCATTCGAATTTCTTATTTCAACAGCTTTTGTTAACATTATTATATTAGTCGTAGTGACAAAAGAAATCGAAATCTTAAAAGAAATTTGAACTCAATAAACAATCCAAACACCACATAAAAATGTGCAGTTGCCATGGCGACATGCTGCTCGTAATACTTGTCTACCCATAATTTTTACAGTAAGTGAAACGTATGTAGATACTTTCTGTCTAATTAAAGGTAGGAATTAACAAATGGAAAACATAAATGTTAACACAAACTTGAAATAATACAAATTTAATTATAAGTGTGTGCTTTACGAGTCTCTACATATTACAGTCAATTACTGTACACATTTTAAGTGTTTCGAATGAAAAATTAATCCTTTCTGATAAAATACATTTTCTTCTTTCCTAATGACGTGCTAGCTATCAAATTCTTCTATTAGAACACTAATCTCCAAGCGCCCAGGTATGTTTTATTTTAGCTTGTTTACTAAACACCAGACTTGAACTGTGTAGTAGGGTCGTGTGCCGCCGATCTAACTCGATACATAGGGTAAAGGTTGGTAATATTGTGATACGAGTAATATTGTGATAGTTATTTTTGAGAATTTACTACAATAAAATTTTATTGAGTAAGAGAAGGACCGATTTTGTGCATAAATTTGTCTACGAACATTCCCTTAATACGTTGACGCAAAAAACCGATCTTCCTCTCGCTCAGTAAAATTGTAATAAATTCTCAAAAAGAACTATCACAATATTACCAACCTCTATCCTACATACACTGTTGCGGGTCGCTTGGAGGCTTTAGGTAACCACACGCAGGACTCTAGTCCTTAGGTGCCATCGCACTCGAGATTTATTACTCAATTGTTCCTGGTCACGGCTTGGTTGTCAAGTCTATAAACCTCACATCATTCTTGTGAAGGTGGACAACAGTTTGGTCTTACAAGTACACGTGGAGTCTGAGGAAGACGTGTGGTTCTATGTGCCAGAGAACAGACAGATAGGCGAATCCGACCAGATGGTAGACATCACCAGAGAGGAGTTTATGATACAGTAACGTCCGAAAGTCTTGCCCCCCCCCCCTCTTGTTTGTATGTTGATGTGCATCCATTTAGAACATGTCATAGCGTCGACCTGGTTGGCGAGTTGGTATAGCGCTGGCCTTCTATGCCCAAGGTTGCGGGTTCGATCCCGGGCCAGGTCGATGGCATTTAAGTGTGCTTAAATGCGACAGGCTCATGTCAGTATATTTACTGACATATAAAAGAACTCCTGCGGGACAAAATTCCGGTACATCCGGCGACGCTGATATAACCACTGCAGTTGCGAGCGTAGTTAAATAAAGCATAACATTAACATGTCATAGCAGATATATCACAATGGTTAATACTTTACTTTCCAGTTTGTTTAGTGATCCAGAACATCAGTATGGGCACCATCATTGTCGCGTCACAAAACGATGCTGCGCGATGTCCTGTGTGAAATTTTCCGCAGCAAAGGCGGTGTGATTTTTCTGTGGGAAATAATTAAGCAGCATGTCACGAAACATCAATACCAGACAATTGAAGATTTGAAGCAAGCTGTTAGGGAGGCATTCAACAAGGTCGGTCGTTCAGTATCTTGTCGGGGTAGGCGCTAATCCAGACACTGCTGCAAAAATTGTGAGACTCCACATGGTAGTATATAAGGGTCAGTTGGCAGTTTTTCAGTTCCTTGTCGAGGCAGGTGCTACTATAGATATTCCTGCCAAAAATGGCAACACAGCACTTCTCATGACGGCATATCAGGGACTTGTGCCAGTTGTTCAGAATCATGGCGGGACAGACACTAATATAGACGTTGCTACCAATAATGGTGAGACTCTTCTCCACAAGGTGGTATATCGGAGCCACCTGCCAGTTGTTCAGTTTCTTGTGGGGGCAGGCCTTACTCCAGATATTGCTGCCAATAATGGTCAGATTGCGCTTCACAACGCGGTATATCGCGGTGACGTGCAAGTTGTACAGTATCTTGTTGGGGTAGACGTTAGTCCAGATGTTGCTGTCAATAGTGGCAAGACCCCACTTCACAAGGCGTCATATCGGGATTACCTGCCAATTGTTCAGTGTCTACCTGCCAATTGTTCAGTGTCTAGACATTGCTGCAAATAATGGTAAGACCACGCTTCACAAGGCGGTACATCAGGTTTACTTACCAGTTGTTCGGTTTCTTATCAGGGCAGGCGTGAGTTTTGAAAATGTTGACGAAAATGGCAGGACATCTTTATACCTGGTGAAAGACCATCCATCTGGAGAAGTCCAAGCATATTTATGTATACCCTTATGTGGGAATGTTGTACTTCTGACAATTAAATTTCTTGATGTGGCAAAGAGCATCAACCCAACTCCATTATCATTATTTGTTACGTGTAGGCTCTCTTTTCCAAAAGTCGGTTTAAAAATATCCTTCCGTCGTTTATTTTAGCATTGAAATCTCCCAATAAAATTTTCGTTTGCTATCTATATAATTGATAAAAAGTGTATTCACATTCCTCATAGAAGCTCTCCTTTATATGGTGGTCTTTCTCTTCTGTAGGGGTGTGAGCATTTATAACTATGATATCGCTTCATTTACCCTTAAATACTAAATACGCTAACTTGTCACTGATAAATTGGACCTTTTTTACTACTGATTTTATTCTTTTATGAGTACAGAATCCTGTTCCTAATTTGTGATTATTGTTTCTTTCCCCACAGTAAAATAAGTAATCTCCTATTGGTAATATGCCATTCTCGTCTAACCTAACTTCTTGTAGGTCTACTCCCACAAAGTCTATTCTAGATCTAGCTAGTTCTTTTGCTTTTCGTGTTATCCCTCCTGTTCTATAAAGACTCGTGACATTAAAAGTACCAAATCTCATAAACATTATTTCTTTGCTGTGGTAGCAAAGTTCCATTCTGAGGCTTATGTTGGGGTTTCGTAACAAACTGTTTTTATGGTGATGGGTTGTTAGTCCTTCGCCCAACCCCCAAGTGGAGGACCACCTCTTATTGGCTGTTCACGACTGCTTATTCAATAATATTAGCAACTACCCTCCGTATCTGGATGGCCGTCTCCTCTATCCGCAGCCTGAGGTCGCGCCAAGCCGTGGTAATAGGGACCCACAATACATAGCAAACATTAGTTATAAAATACAATTATAAAATCTTATGTGATTGAAGATTTTAAAATTAAAAAAAATTAAAAATCAATAAAACGCTTATGTAAGTTGTTACATCAGTATAATGTTAAAACGAGGATGGGCTAGAGCTTGTTGAACAGTCTGTGGTAAGAGGATCACATAATTCCAGTGCAGTGTTTTGTGCGTAGAATAAACACAAAAATTGAGGATCACGATGAAATTTCCGGTGTCTTTGGCAGCTACACGGAATTTAAACATTTTTAATCACATAAGTAAGGCCAGGATTTTGATGACCTATAAATCATGAAAAGTGTCCTAAAACAATGCATTTATGACCTAAAAATCTTTAAAAAAAATGCCCTTAAAATGCCCTAAAAATTGATCTTACATAATTCGCTTAGTAAGAATATTAGTATTTAGAGTAGTAATTAAATTAAATTTTACATAATTTTTTCTAAGTAGTACACTTAATTAATTATTTTACTTAATGTAGTTTCTATATGTATGATTGTTTACCTCTGCTTCGGCATGTGGACGTGAGCTCAACAGTCGGCTGGTCGGTCTTGGCCCTTCATGGGGTGTAGCGCCATGGAATTACTTTACTGTTAGTTTCCATGTAGTCTGCCACAAGGCCACTCTTATCCGAAATTAGCAGGTATAGAGGAGTCTATATTGGAGGGGTGGTTGGACTGATCCATTACATGAAGTGTACTTCGTTAAAATGGCAATATTTGTGTAGAAAAACGATTAAAATATTATACAAAATAATGGGTATTAATGGACAAAATATGTAAAGAAAATATCAAAGGAAAGAAACATTATTTTACATTAATAATGGGGTTTATGGCCAAAATTAAATGAAAATGCCTAAAAAGTGACCGAATAAAACAAAAGATACTCTTATGAGTTGAAACAGACAAAAATGCAAAAAAATTCCCTAACAAATATGTCTCAAAACACTCAGTTTATCACATAACATATAAATACTACAGCAGCAAGTTTCTGGCGTACTAGAAAAGAGATGAAATTTCATCAAAATCCTAGCCCTACACATAAGATTTTATAATGGTATTTTGTAACTAATGTTTGGAACGTATTTAGTCTTACTAGTGTTATATAAACAGTAGATCACATAAATGCACATTCAAACACCTATGTATTCTCCGGCATAACTTCCTATGATGTCTTTGTAGAGTCGAAAAAGTTTAAACTTATTAAATAATATGTACAAATAACTTTTAGTTATTTTGTTTCAAAGATAAGGATAGACGGACCTTGTTCAACCGAATTTAATATAACTGCTTATCGGCTTCAACATAGTTTTTAAATCCACATTACTTCCTTGCAGATTTCCCTTGTCTCTCTGAGAAGTGCGAATATTACGTTCTTTTCTTAACAGTTTCTCAATTCGCCTAAAGACACGGTCCGTTGATACATAAATCAAGACAGCAATCTTCATCTTCATGGAGGAAGTTACAAAACGCAGAACTGCACTCAATGTATTCTTCATCTGACATAATTAGGAACATTAAATCCAGACGTTTGAGATGGACAGAGCGTGTAGCACGTATGGGCGAATCCAGAAATATATATAGAGCAGTGGTCGTCAGCACTCGCTGAAATGGGTAGAGTACATGGAGGGTAAGGAACTCTGCTCCGTCGTGCACGAGGGATAGAGAGACAGCATACCCGCCAGCAGCGACGATTGCACGCTAGAGCTGTGTCTTGTCAGCGGGTAAGAGACGCTAGCCCGAGCGTGCAGTGTTTTGATGACCGCTTGATATAGAGTGTTAGTTGGGAGGCCGGAGGGAAAAAGATCTTTGGGGAGACCGAGACGTAGATGGGAGGATAATATTAAACTGGTTTTGAGGGAGGTGAGATATGTTGATAGAGACTGGATTAATCTTACACAGGATAGAGACCGATGGCGGGCTTATGTGTGGGCGGCAATGAACCTGCGGGTTCCTTAAAAGCCATTTGTAAGTAAGTAAGTAAAGTAAAGTAAGTAAGTAAGTAAGTAAGTAAGTAAGCAATCTTCAATGAATTGCACGAAGTCAGTGTGTTGTGACCGAAATTGGACTAACAAAGTTTTTAAACAGTTATCAAATAAACAGCATATTTTTCCGCTCTATCATTGTGAGAGTAAGATAGTAGTTACGATCACGAAAGCTATTCCTGACGTTACTAACCCCATTTAACCTCACATTCCCATAGCTATCTCATTTTTCTTTCCGAGTGGACAAACGTGAATTTGAAAGCAAGCTCCTCATATGTATTACAAAAATAAGTATTTTGCGCATTTATATTGCAGAAAATCACACATATTGAAAAATATGGTTTTGCATTTTGTGACGCAAACAAAAAATATAAATTCGATTAATATCAGTGGCGACTCGTGAACTTGTGGATTGGGAGAGCTGCATTAGATTTTGATACATACAAATTTCATTTCTTGATACCATTACTAATAGGTATAGGACAAAAATAAATGCACTACGTATCGAAAAACCAAAACTTCCTGACTTAGTTGGGAGATGTCTATGACATCATTTGCTAATCGCTAAAAAAAAAAAAAACTAATACCATCGATTTCAGTCTGAATTTCAGATCGGCAGACACTCAACTTACAATCTACCAGTGCATTCTGAATTGTCTTAGAATTACCTTTCAACAGTGGCATGTTCCAAATGATTTTTGCGAGGCTCATTTTGATTACTCGCGAACTGTAGCAACCCACGGAATATACCAGGGTTCTTCGAATCGTTTTTTCATCTTGTCCCCTAAGGGAAAGTTCATATTGGCCACAAAATTTGATACAATCAATATTTTTAAAAATAATTTCACGATTTTTTCTCACTTCTTGATTATGTTTGAGAATGTTTGTTCTGTTCGTTTCACTTAATTGCACAGTAATATTAGTTTTGCCTAACATAGCTAATGAAACAACATTTTTCAGGTGAGACTGCGAAGATTCGTGCATTTTGCTTTTTAGAGGCAAATGTCGTAAATGTGCCACACCACTCCTAATCCATGCAGCATCACCATCGAAGAGGAGGCAAGGAAAAAATATATATATATATATTTTTTTTTTGTTCACATCCACGTAACCACAAATGCTTAGCGTAAATTTCATTGTTATACTTCCTTACATATATGCACTATTTCGGCTGGATGAAGCTTGAGTAAGATTTAAGTCAGGTAACGGACGACCCTGCAATTTCACTTCATTACATCAATATTCTCCGCAAGGGAAAGTTGAGAAAAATAAAAGTAATATTCTGTAATTCACACACACTCATGTTTGCAAATTTGCACTGGTTAAGTTACGGTACTAAGACGTCACACCAAAGCAACACTCAGATATACTGATGGTCAAAAATTTTCTAAAACTGGAAAAGAAGTCTTTCGTATTTTACGTGCTATATCAAAAGGATTCTACTCGTGCAATCATTCTGAGTTAGGGCAAATGTTAGGTTCTGCTGGAGGCTGGTTATATACGTAATAATAAGGCAAAAGAGAATATTAATTTCGTTATATTAACTCGATAAGATTCTACAACAATAAGTATGTGAAATGAAAATAAAAATTTTGTCATTAAGTTTCAAGGGAATAGAGAATCCATTTGACGCAGCATTACAATAGCGGTGTGGGAGTGGAGGAAAGGTCTTCCCTTGTGGTCAGGCTCTGCAAGCCACTGCAGCGAAATATGGGTTTTAAACAGCGGCAATTTCCCTCTGCTTCCCTTCACCTCTCTATCCCCTGACTCTCAAGACACACTCTCTTAGGACCTGTCCCAACCTGCAGATCCCAGGACGACTTTGAATGCAGTGTCAATTCCAAAACAGTCGACGCGCAAAAAGATAATGCATAAGATAATAGTACATATTCCCGGCCAGATGAAATATAAATCAATTTACCAATAAAAGCTGTAAGAATTCTACAAATTAAAATATATATTATTTTTATTTTCCTGTCAAAACAGGGAGTGCTGCAGCTCCGCAGCTCTTGTGGACGAGCGGCCCCTGTATTATAAAAATGAAAATATTATTGCAAAGAATCACTGACACACCCTATACGTAATCTTTAACATGTACGCACAGTCTATTTATAAACGGAAAATTTTAAGTTGTGGTACGCGATCATTAGTAACAACTTTTTGTAGGCAGATATCCTATCCTTGAGTTAGTTAAGCGGGCTTTGTTCAAAATTGTTCGGAAAACCATATCTCTACGTAATCGCGTAATGAAGTACACCTCATTAAATCACTGCGAACAGGTTGGAGTGTAGCACTTCCTGGTTGTGGCTCAGTTTGGACAAGCTCGCAGGGCGTAGCTGACGAGTCTTCAAGGACGCAGCATTTGTGTTGCCTAAATTGTACTCGTATATAAGGCGCGGTGGGACAGTGGAAGAACATTGTTGTTAGGTTACTCAACTTAATCACATCATTCCAACATGTACAAGCTGGTGAGTACGAGTACAGCGATCGCAGTGTATAAAAATCGTAACTGATTGATATTTGCCATACTTCATATCCTTTCAAAACACAATTTCATATTATAGATATCTGTAAATAGTAGAGTTGCGGCGTCGTTTAGTACCAGAGCCGTATGTTTGGTATAGGTACTACCGAAATTGGGTACTATTCAGTACAGAGTGAATCAAAAGTCTGGAAACACATAAATATCTTCCATATGCTTGATTTTCGAATACTATAGGTGTTACCAGTATTTCTAAGACCAAATGCTCTATCAATGATACATTCGATTATAGCCCCAAGCTATCTCAAAAGCCGCCATTTTGGATGCAACTTTGAAATTTTAATGGAGAGGGGATCATGTAGGTACTCAAAATCATGTGAAAGTTTCTGAAAAAGTCAATGGTACAATCCGTTTTGAGATGTCTCTAATTGTTTTCAAGTTATTTAAAGATAACTGTCATAATGACACAAACATTAGTTACCGGTACTGCATCTACAGTTATTTTGTAACATGGTACAGTGCTAAGGAGGCTTTGGCTAAAAGGTATTTTTATGCAATTCTGGTAATTAATTTTTCCTGCTTTACTGTTTGGTTGAGCTGTGACAGTTTCAATGCATTGTGAATATTTGAAGCTTTCCTATAACAAATTTCTTGATTTTTCGTGATGGCATTATCGAAAGAGAGAAGAATTGATGTCATTCTTCATTCTGGTAGGTTAAGTCACAGAAATGGAAGAACAGTTCCCTGGACATTGGATTGGTCGGCGTCGACCAGTAAAATGGCCGTCCATGTCTCCAGATATAACACCTCTTGCTTTTTTCTTTTGGGGTACATAAAGAGCTTGGTATGAAGAGAAAATTAAGAATGAGGGACATTTAAAGAACCGTATCATTGAACCCTCTGCTAAAGTCGCCCCGTAAATGCTACAAAATATTCTCTCCACATTCTGTACAAATATCACGAGGGGAGTAGGCCTATAGTCCTTACGGAATAAGCTGGTAACTCACGCCTCTGAAGGAGTAGGTGGATGGAGATGGTGTCATTGGCTGACTGGGGTAAATAAGGCTCAGTCATTGGCGGCCGATCCCGTGTCTGTGGTTGGTTGTAAGAGTGGGGAAGAAAACTTGAATTCCTTGCTCGGATCTCTGAAATGCGAACCTCGCAAGGACCGTTCTTGGACTATTTCGATTTTTTTGTCCTTCCGATTAACTCTCAGTCTATCTCTACTCGATGCATTTTAAAGTGTCGTTGAATGATATTAATGTATTATTCAGGATGAATAGGTAGTAAGTAGCGAACACGTAGGTACAAGCTTGTATACACTAGGTAGACAGACCTATACATATAGCATATACATGTTACACAGACACAGAGCAAGCAACTGAATTTGATTTCTATTCCCGCAGCTTCTCGTCGTCCTGGCTGCGCTGGTCGCCCTCAGCGCCGGACAGATCATCAGCCCTTACTACGGCGGATACTATGGAGGATACTACGGCACCCCCTACGCCTACAACGGCGCCCTCGGCTATGGTGCTTATGGTACCTACATCTACGGTTAGAGTGGGATTTTTTTTGTTCACTAGTCGTTTGAAAAATAAAATGTTATAAAAATCATGGTTTTCTGTTTTTATTTCAACCATTCTCCTCACTGTTGCATATTGAACAACAGAAATGTAAACATAATATTGATCTTCTACTTGTATGTCACTATGCTACAGTTAGGATGGAAGATACAATTTCTTGGTATGGCTTTCCTTGGACGTAAAACAAATGAAGAGCCAGTGGGCGTGATCTTACGGAATAAGAAGAGGCACTCATTCTTCGTGGTTGTACTTCGACGTGGGTTCGAATACTGGTTTGGTGTTTTCCGAAGTTTCTTCCAAGTGCAAGCTGAATGGGTGCATACTAGTTCGGGCCCATCAGATACACACCTGAAATATACAGTACTAATTCGGTCCGAACTATGCAGGTATAGACAAGTTACATATTTATCAAAGAGATTGTTAGGCCTAAATATACAATTAATTGATTGATTGATCGATCGATTGATTTTTTATCCTATACATGACCATATATATGGATGTACACGTCAATTGCATAATAAGAAACAATAAAATTTAAAAACACTACAAATTAAAATATATTTAAAATAAATATTATAATCAAGTAGTATTGCATATATCATAATTTGTGATTTAAGAATTTTTTTACTGAATAAAACGTTTGATCAGTTAAAATCTTTTTAACTTTCACTTTAAATTTTGTATAAGGTAAAGTTTGTATCTGCAATGGCAATTTATTAAAAGAACACAATGCCAGTGTAGGCAGGCGATTTTTCATATTTCATAAGTCTGTGATATTTTATTGAAACCAGATGTGCATTTCGTGTATTATAATTATGATAATCTAAATTCTTATTGTATTTATTCTCATTCTGTCTTAGGCATTTGTAAATATAAATGGATAAAGCTGTTAAAGTTTTATAGCTATTGTTTGAAATAAGGTTTGCAGGAGTCAAAGCTCTTTAATTTAAAAATGGATCGTATAATTCTTTTTGTGCAATAAATACCCTATTAGCGTTTGTAGAGTTACCCCATAAGAAGACGGCATAACTGAGACATGCATAAGCAAGTGAGTACTAAATTGAAATCAATATTTTGGTGTTTAGTATATCTCTCAGTTGCAAAATAGCAAAATTAGCAGAAGAAAGTTTTTTTTTTTATGTTTAATTTTGGTCGACCAGCAAACTTGCTATACAGACCACTGTTAAATTATGGAATATCACATGTAGAATATCATGTTGAGGTTGGCTCTAAAGGCCCCTCTAATTAATTTAAATTAATTAATTAAACATTTTTGTGAATTATGTGAATAAAAATGATTTTCTGTGTTAAATTTATGAAGAGTCGTCAGTATCACTAAGAAGGATGTCTTGAGGGAGTAGAAGAAAGTTTTATGAACTAGCTGTCGTATCGAATCCTACTCTTTTATGTTGATATGATATCGATACTGGCGTGTTTTGATGTTGTAGTGATAGCTTTTCGAACTTGTTTTCATAATTCGCAGTCGTAACTAACTGTCATTTCAGTCACTGGTAAACATTCTTTGAATTCGTAGCTACGACAGAAAGAACGACAAACAGTTGTGAATGATATAACATCTTTAAATTAAAAGACGTTCTAAAACGAATTCAAATTGACACTTACATACAAATTAAAGTCCAGCAACAAAAAGAAGATCAGCAATTAAAGAAAGAATAATATATTAGAGACAAAATGGCAGAATTTGTATCTAAATCAATAAACAGACTCCAATATATAAAAACACTGTCCTACAAATTTTTCCCAGAAACATAGCTCCTAGTATCACTGACTACTCTGAAGTTTTAAGAAGCTTTAACTAAGGTTCATACTGCACATTGTAGTTGATAATCAACATTTTTAACCATGCCTTAAGGAAGGGGCAGGCAATTTTGTAGTCTGCTGTGTTCCAGATTTTCTCAGTTTACTAAAAGGTGTTATTGATTCTCCAGACATTCCTCTTAATGTATCACGTCCTCATTTGCATTCAGATACATCTGTAAAGTTAACTCAGCAATAAAAAAAAAATCTACACTCAGTTTCTGAAATCTGTGGAGTAAATCGACGCATTTGGGTGGAGCCTATGAAAAGCGAATGGGCGGAGCCTATCAGTGTGTGAGTGTATTGCGGGCTGCATCAGGTCACGGCCGCTAAGGGGTAAGATGCGCATGACAAGGTGATAGGTAGGGGGGCATTTTAGACGCTCGATTTCAATAAAAACTTTTCCCCAGAGCGGTCATTGGACAGGCTCCCTCCATTCACCACTTGTGCAAAGAACTTGTTTCGGTTCCTATACTCTACAGATTCCAGAAACTGAATAGAGCTGGAAGAAGATGGGGTGTTAACCCAGAAACTCTGCTTGTACTGTTTAAGAATCAAATTTTGACTCAGTGTGAATATATATTATTCATCTTTCATCGTATCAGCATTGGATTCAGGTCCAACAGAATAACTCATAACAAATTCTTAAACATGCGATTGGTATTAGGCTTAATGGAAACCCACCAAAAATGCCTTTATTTGTTTGAATTGAAAGCAATGATTTCACTTTAGAGAACAAAAAGTGCTTCGTCACTAATTTTATTAGCTGATTTATATGAAATAGATCAAATATTTTATGTCCTAAATTAAAATTACTACACAGTCTTTCTTCTACAAGAGGAACACACTAACCGATGCGCCTTTGCTCACTGTCTAGATCCAGTTTAAAAAATACTAGGTGCTTCAATTAAAGGATATTCCTGCACATACAACACTCTGATAACTTCTTTTTCTGCAAGTCTAGTTTTTCAAGCAAAGCTCTCTGTGAAATAGACTTGAATAATTTCAAGGGAAAAATTGTTCCGGGTCCGTATCGATCCCGGGGCCTCTGGTTGAACGTACTAGAGCTCTATCAACTGAGCTACCCAGAACTACACCCGACACCGTCTCATTTTTCCTCTTATATCCACACAACTCGAGTGGGCTAACAAGACGCCAGAGGCCCACGTGAGTGCAAAACTCTGTGTGACTTGGATTGTGGTTTTCTGTTAACGAACCTATAGTAACGTATATATTATGCAAGTATATTTTATCACTAAATCTCCCTCTGAAGCAGACTTCAATAATTTCAAGGGGAAAATTGTTCCGGGGCCGGGTATCGATCCCGGGACCTCTGGTTGAACGTACCAGGGCTCTACCAACTGAGATACCCGTGAACTCCACCCGACACCATCTCAATTTTCTTTTTCTCCATTAATAATAGATATTATGTCAACATGCAGCAAACAGGATCTGAAAAATATCAAAATGAGTTACAGAGTGCATTAAAAACATTAAGGCTGGTCCACAATAAACCGGGAACGGAAACGACTACAACAAGAATGGAAATATTGTTAAAATAAATGTATTTAAATGTGAGTATTCACAATTAACGAGAAGCTTACCGGAGCCCGGGAACGGAAACATGAATGTTAATTGTGAATGCTCACATTTAAATACATTTATTTTAACAATACTTCTGTTCTTGTTCTCGTTGTCGTTTCCGTTCCCTGTTTATTGTGAACCAGCCTTTACAGTCGGTTATCAAGATGTTAATAATCCATAGTAAAGTATACCTGATATTACAGCTTTTTCTTACATCAGTACAACTTCTATCAGCAATTCTCACTTAAAATTAACGTTTGTTTCTCAATTTGTCACCAGACTTCGAATTTTAGGTAAAAACCTTTTCCGTTCCTCATGATATACATAAAAATAAATTAGTATATACACGATTTATATGGCCAAATTTAGTAAACTTATGGTATCTAAAAATACCTAAATTTATGTTAGAACCTGTTTTTACCAGTTTTACGTATTTTTAATAAAAACGCAATTTTACTTCATAAAAATAAAGGTGAATCTTTATGTCCCAACCACTAATAAATAAATAAAATAATACCTTGAAAATGCCTTGGATTTATAGTACTGATTAGTAGAAATTGATGTGATCACTGGGAGAGCTCTAAGCCCACCCAACCCGCCCTAAATACGTACCTTACTTATGTACGAAAATCGTCGTGCGTGAACGAAGAATACCGCCATATTTCTTTAAGGTAACAGTGAGTTTCAGTGTTGCCAACATAGTAATAATACTACACACCTAATCAAACCTAACCCAACCTTCCTCATAATACTACACACCTAATCAAACCTAACCTAACCTGTCACATAATATTACACACCTGTAGTAACATACCTCACATTTATTATCATTTCGTTTTCATGTATTGCTGGCTCTGCCAATCGTGTCGGTTTGCATCTAGTGGAAGTGGATCGTACTAATACTACCAATTCGAAGAAGAAGCAATTGCGTCTTTCATAATAATTACATTTTACATGTTTCGTGATATACTAAATGTGTTAATGTAGTAATAACTCTATATATGATACAAAAAGATTTGAAATGTATTGTGCTTGTGATAAAGGTATTGAAAATTAGTTTATAGCGCCACATTAGCAGTGAATAAAAGTGTGCAATATTCATTCAGTGGCTGGTGGATACTCTAAAATAAGTAAATATATTTTTGACAAGTGTAATTATTCAAATTCCACAGTTCTCAAATCTGTTTTGCACTCCAACCCCAAGCTACAGTAAGTGACAAAGATGACAGTTGTTGCAGATGGAGAACAAAAATCTAAAAACAGTACAGGCCAGTTACTTTATGGTGACAGCTCTGACGTGGCGACGCAGTGGTTTGGGCGAGTTCACTATTTGTTCGAAGGGGTATTCATTTTAATCTTCCTCTGCCTGCGTTAGCGGTCACATCTCGGGAGCGTTAGTGATGGCGTACAGTCGCGCTAAGGACATACTACACCACCACTGTCTTGTGTATTGCGATTTAGTGTGTTTGTTACGTACGTTTCATTCAGCTACTTAAATAGTTGTAGTGCTTCTGTTTTGTATTGTTTAGTGCGTAGTATTTATTGTCTAGATTCACTGCTATTTTCTGTTTGTGAAAATACTGCCTGTTAGAAGCAAACTGTAAGGTCGGGTATTGCATTCGCAGTCGCGAGAATTCGTGAAGATAACGTGGAAGAAAAAACGTAACAAATGTTGGAAAACTTGTGGCAGAGGTTACAGCTGTGTCCGAGAGCAGTGTTAGCTAAATACTAATGGAGACTAAAGACATTGATTCCTGGGATTCAGCTTCCATTAGTGCTCCAAGTAAAGAAAGATATCGATCGGCGCCAAAATCAGCTGTGGACAACTTTAATGAAGCTGTCATAAGACGAACCATAGCATGAGTTCTATATTTCACAGAAACAGCGGCCCACACTTAAAAAAATATATTATTGAAATTGAAAGATTATCGACTTTCAGGGAGGTATCTCAACTTTGAGGAAAATTATTTCAAAATTAGGATTTCATTGGATAAAAAAGCATAAAATAGTCGCCAAATTCCGGTGGAGCATCACAGTATTAGGGCCAGAAGTTTGCAGTATTTGAGGAAAATAAAGAAGTACAGAGAAGAAGGCCGCCCCATCATTTACATGGGTGATGATGATGATGATGATGATGATGATGGGAAAGGTAACAGTGAAGTACTTATGAACATTATCGGTATTTCAGCATAAGTATATTTCATTGTTAATTAGTGATTAACTGTTAAATATAGTGATTCGATTGCTGCTCATTGTATTTCCACATTAGTTTACTTCTTTAGTGTTTATTAGTGACTATTGTTCCGAAGTATGAAGTGAACACAGTGACGCTCGCTCCGTCTCGGATCGGTCTCCCTCGCACAGTCGAATCTTCTCCTCTCTCGCGTCGACGAGCTGTCACCATAAAGTGACTGGGCTGACAAAAAACACGCCCCGGAAATGCCGGATATTATCTTTAAAGATTGGTCCGTGTTACCTTGTTAACCTCAGGAATTGATAAGTTTTGAAGTTGATTTGAAGAGCGTTGATTCAAAATGCATTTTCTCCACTATGAATCTGAACTCAGATTTGAAGTGCATTTTTGTACTTAAATATTACGGGATATCGAATACATAAACAGGTTATTTTCAAACCCGGAGTCTTTGGCTGAGCGCGCCAACCACTGTTGTCAACATGTCACCCTACAATGTTGCTAACTTTTCATCAAAAAGTAGCTAAATCTCTCCAAAGTTTGTTTAAAAGATCTCCAGAAATGTCGCTAAAAATTAATAATAAATATAAGTAAATAAAAATAAGAAAAACATACATATGCGAAGAAAAATATATTTTCCTCGTGGTCACTCTCTTTTGCGGAGTCTGGTTGTGTTGTTGACGGCTGTGATGTTGAGGTGGGAACAGCTGATTGTGAATACACTGCACTTGATCCAATCATTGACACTACACTTTCTGGCAAATTGTAAAACTTTCTAAATATATATATTAAATATATTAAAACCAGCAAAAACTACAGTCTCATTTGCTTCACACGAACAGTCAGCATAAAATTCCAAAACTCAATTGCCTCGGGTCGGTTCGGAGTGGAAAATCTCTCCGTTGCGTGGAAGAACTATAAGATTACATTAGCTGCATTTCGCGACTCGTTACGTGTCAATCAAAGTTGCCACCGTTTATGGGTGTTCGAACAGTAGCATTGAGAGAGAGACCTATCCCGTGAGAATAATTGAATCAGCATCTTTCACCCCTGATCACTGATCACAAATATATGAGATCGGGGCTTTCACGCATGAATCATTAGACTACTCAACATGCACCCATGCCTCTTCTAAAACTAAGAAATGCATGACTTCAGATGAATGTTTTAACTTAAAAGAAAGAAAAAAGTGAAAAATATAAAAATCTGCAGAAAAGTCGCTAATCGTATTTTACAAAATTTGTCGCAGAGACTGATTCGAAATTCCCTAGATTTAGCGACTTATCGCTAAATATGGCAACACTGGCGCCAACGCTCTACCGACTGAGATACTCAGGAACTGCACCAGCCACCGGCTCAATTTTTCGCTTTATATCCACATATTTTAAGTGGGCTAACAATGAGTGCACACAAAATCTGTGTGACTTGAATTATGATTTCCTGTGGTTATGCAAACGTGGCTTTTATTGAATTATTTAGAATAACCTTCCAACATAAAGTACGGTAAGTAAATAAGTCATTTAGTACGTAGGATCGTGTGATAACTGGTAACAGTTGGCAACACTGACAAGACGGCATTATTTGCTGTTCAGGAACTGTTCTGATGTGATCCTCACTGTGTAATATACAGTCACGAAGCTCAATACGTAGTAAATATGCATCCCTAGATAGTTGCTAACCACTAAGATCGCTAATATCGCCTCATTACAGACAATGCAAAATAGTACCGGCACAGTCTATTGTTCCTAGCACCGTCACAACTCAAGCTTCGTGACTGTATATATTAGACTGTGCTCGAACCCAGTTCCATCTCTTTCGCTCTACTCCCCCCCCCCCACATCGTGAAACTTCAGGCTACTCTCGTTTCCACCATCCCCAAGTACTCTTGTTCTCTCTCTCTCTCTTTTCTACGTTGCCGTCCCGTTCACTTCCTACCAGCCCCACAGCTACTCTCTCCTTGTCTTGTCTTGAGTTCTCCCCAGGCACTCCTGTTACCCCTCTCATAATATATCGTCAGTACTGACATCAGCACAGCTTCGAGTTAACTTCAGTCAGAGTCAGAGGACCATACTTTCAATATTCTAAATTTACTCAAAGGCACTCCCGTTTCCCCTGCTAACGAACTAGAGAAGTACGCTAATTGTTTAAATAAACATCTATATCTGTAACAGAGTATTTTCTTTCTATATCGTCGCATCATTCTCCCCTCCCACAAGCTTCGACACAACTTGTCAGTCACTCCCGTTTCTCCTCTCTCCACTTGTGATCACCGTCAGCCGCAGGATGTAAACGAAGACCGGAACACAACACAGCATCATGGATCATCATCACCTCCCTAAAAACAAGCTTCAGCCCTCTTGTCCCGTCTCTCCCGTTTTCCCTCTCTCCACCTCGACTACACGTCGGAGAGGAACGACCACGGTAACCGGCGTACGACAATTGGCACCCAATGTGGGGCCTAACATCGATACCTCATTCCCCTTTACGCTTCGGCCATCTTGTCCCGTCACTTCCGTTTCCTCTCTCTACCTCGACTAAACGTAGGAGAGAAACGATTACGGAGACCGGCACACGACAACAAAAAACATGGACTGCAGAGACCTACATCACATTTTGAGAACGCTGTGATGCATAGAAGAGCATTTTCAATAGCACATCGCATCTTTTGTTTCCGGGTATCGGAATCACTAATGTTCCACTCCATCGTATCTTATATAATCAGATAGGCCTATTCTGCGAGGGCAGTGCAGATAATAAGTTTCCCCGGGGTCGTTTACAGAAAGAAAACACAATTTCATGGAAAAATTTATTGGAACAGATATAGCAATTGCTGAACTATTTTTCAACATATTGAATTGAGACATTTATCATACTGTGGGATCAACTTTTTCCCTGCATCTAAGAAGTCCCCCGCCTGTGATCGGAACCAGTATGCGACAGCCGTCTGCAGCTCTCTGTTGATCCCACAGTAAGATTGGAGGGAAGAAAGGAGAATGCTGGTTTGCAGTGTGCTTGAGCAGAAAAGTATGAATGAATACTGTACGATACCCTGTACGTTTCCATTGACTTGGTTGATTGTTTATTACATGAATAATGACGTTATTGGTCTGTGTTCATTTCATAGTATTTTCATTTTTTTTTATTTTTGTTCGTGTTGGTAATTGCGATATATTTCGATATGTTTTTAATTTTGTAATGTTGGTATTAATATTTTTATGAATCGATTAGGTGAGCTTCGATAGTGAGGTCATGCATGTTACTGTGTCCGAGTCTCGTACAGATATGAACTTATATCAGTACTATATTAGATTTTTTTTTTTTTCAACTTTTAGATATTTAACAATTGTTAGGAAATTGTAATTAGCTTTTAATATTGAATTTATGATGCAGTAGTCTTTTAAGTAGGCAGTAGTGTCGTTAAGCCGGAAGTGTAGTGAGTTACGTACGAAAGGTGGTAATGTGTGGAGATGTCGTTCTGACGTTCTCTTCGGTGAAGAGCGGTCGTCGGTACTGGAACAGTCATTCTACTCGCGTTAACTTTATTTAATTTTGTGATAGTGTCATGTTACTTCCCATTAATTGTATAATATTCGGTCTCTTAATGTGAATTAACAAGGACAATAATACACAGACCGCATTGGTTGTTTACGACGTCTCTAAATAAATTGAAATCAACCAACCAATATGTGGAGATGTAGGAGGTGCACTCAGTGGCGGACTATTCCTTTCGGATCGTGGTTTGTCACGTATAAACTTTCTATTACGAATATTCTTTGTTTTGACGTTTGGCTTTGTTTTCGTTATCCTGTTTTTATGTGTTTAATGGTGTAAGAAAAGTTGTGTTTATTAGTGTGTTTTTGTGAGTTTTGACGGGGATTGGATGGCCGTGGTCCCTCAATTTGAATATGAATTTTGGGTAATTTCATAGAAGATGGGCACCTGGTTGAATGTAGTAAGTATTACAAACTTTTTTTTATTTCAGAGTTAAATCTTAGTTATTTTTTGTGACATTTATATGTTCTAGTTTTCTTACTAGCTGTCGCCGTGATTTTCTTTCGATTTGATTGGTCGTTAATTTTGAATGGGTAAGGACGTCAATTGTTCTTGGTTGTTTGACATGAGTGGTGTTATATTGTGTCTAATGGATAAAGCTATTGAAAGTTTGTCATTTTATATTTGTAAAAGATGTGAACATAGAACAGAAATTTTGTGTCAATTTAGATTTAGTTCTTTCGCTGGTGAATAAGAATTGTGTCGATTGTTGAGGAGAAAACTGTTTTTCTGGTTTTAAAGGAATTCTTTACTGAATTTTCCGTATAAGTTCGAAGAGAATTTCATTTTATGCAAATACATGATTTAATTATGCGAAGTTCACTGTACGACAAATTGTTAGTTTAGTTCAGGCATGCTAGAAATCAGATACTGAAAGTGCAGTATATGTGCGCGAAACCCCTGTCTGTGCAGATTGCGTCAGTCACGTGTTGCTCTTACCAGTTCTTAGCCGGAGGGATGTACAAGAATCTATTCTGCGCTTCTAGTGTTCAATTAAATTGACATTTGGACATTATAAACACACCTAGCAGAAGGAAAAAAGCACAATTATTGTCAGTGTCTGTATTTGACAATTGTAACACAAGAAACAATAGACTCACTGAGTTATAATTCACAAAGCAGTCGTTTGTAAAGAATCCTTTATTTACATGATTTGTATACAGTATTTGAAGAAAATATAAATATTGCAGTAATTTCGAAACAACAAAAAACGAACACAGTATTTCATTTTACGTAGTAGGTACTAATTATTTCAAAGTAATACTCTTTCTTTGTTTGTCAATCATTATTGGGACCATTGGTGCACAAATGTTAAAGAAAAAAATATTTTACTCCCAAGTACATAAAATAGGACATTGTGAGATTTTTACACTGGAATCATTTCCTTGCTGTATTTTAATATAACTTCAAGTTAGGTCTATTATTAATAAATTGGATAAATTAAGCTTGAATTTAAATTTATACTTAGTTTATTTGCAAAACGTTGAGAGCAAGTATCAACAAGTTGGGAGCGTTACTGAAATGAGTTAAAAAAGTAGTTCACAAGCTGTGAAGCGAGGACAATTTCTTTATGTCAGGTTTAAAGATTTATTAACGTAAGTATATTAACATAATATAGTAACGCGAGATGGAAAATTCGCCATTATATATTTTTCCAGAAAATTTTTCCGCCTTACAAATAGCTGCTTTCTTCGTTCCCTTACAAACTCAATAGCTTCACATGTATTCCTCACTCAATATTCTCATCACTTATCAGCGTATCAAATAAAAGTTGTAAGTCGTCTAAACTTTGATGGCTGTGTTCGTACGGACTCCAAAACAACGTAAGGAATGTGGCAAATTTAGAGTGGGTTAGATGAGAGGTTAACTAAGTGACGTGACACTGAGGAATGTGACAAATTTAGAGTGAGTTATATGAGAGGTTAACTAAGTGACGTGACACTGAGGAATGTGACAAATTTAGAGTGGGTTATATGAGAGGTTAACTGACGTGACACTGAGGAATGAGACAAATTTAGAGTGGGTTAGATGAGAGGTTAGCTAAGTGACGTGAAACTGAGGAATGTGACAAATTTATAGTGGGTTAGATGAGAGGTTAACTAAGTGACGTGACACTGAGGAATGTGACAAATTTAGAGTGGGTTAGATGAGAGGTTAGCTAAATGACGTCACATTGAGGAATATGACAAATTTAGAGTGGGTTAGATGAGAGGATAGTTAAGTGACGTCACACTGAGGAATATGACAAATTTAGAGTGGGTTAGATGAGAGGTTAGCTAAGTGACGTGAAACTGAGGAATGTGACAAATTTAGAGTGGGTTAGATGAGAGGATAGCTAAGTGACGTCACACTGAGGAATATGACAAATATAGAGTGGGTTAGATGAGAGGTTAGCTAAGTGACGTGAAACTGAGGAATGTGACAAATTTAGAGTGGGTTAGATGAGAGGTTACCTAAGTGACGTCACACTGAGGAATATGACAAATTTAGAGTAGGTTAGATGAGAGGATAGCTAAGTGACGTCACACTGAGGAATGTGACAAATTTAGAGTGGGTTAGATGAGAGGTTAGCTAAGTGACGTAACACTGAGGAATATGACAAATTTATAATGGGTTAGATGAGAGGATAGCTAAATGACGTGAAACTGAGGAATGTGACAAATTTAGAGTGGGTTAGATGAGAGGTTAACTAAGTGACGTGACAGTGAGGAATGTGACAAATTTAGAGTGGGTTAGATGAGAGGATAGTTAAGCGACGTCACACTGAGGAATATGACACATTTAGAGTGGGTTAGATGAGAGGTTAACTAAGTGACGTGAAACTGAGGAATTTGACAAATTTAGAGTGGGTTAGATGAGAGGATAGCTAAGTGACGTCGCACTGAGGAATATGACAAATTTAGAGTGGGTTAGATGAGAGGATAGCTAAGTGACGTCACACTGAGAAATGTGACACATTTAGAGTAGGTTAGATGAGAGGTTAGCTAAGTGACGTGAGACTGAGGAATGTGGCAAATTTAGAGTGGGTTAGATGAGAGGATAGCTAAGTGACGTCACACTGAGGAATATGACAAATTTAGAGTAGGTTAGATGAGAGGTTAGCTAAGTGACGTCACACTGAGGAATGTGACAAATTTAGAGTGGGTTAGATGAGAGGTTAGCTAAGTGACGTAACACTGAGGAATATGACAAATTTATAATGGGTTAGATGAGAGGATAGCTAAATGACGTGAAACTGAGGAATGTGACAAATTTAGAGTGGGTTAGATGAGAGGTTAACTAAGTGACGTGACAGTGAGGAATGTGACAAATTTAGAGTGGGTTAGATGAGAGGATAGTTAAGCGACGTCACACTGAGGAATATGACACATTTAGAGTGGGTTAGATGAGAGGTTAACTAAGTGACGTGAAACTGAGGAATTTGACAAATTTAGAGTGGGTTAGATGAGAGGATAGCTAAGTGACGTCGCACTGAGGAATATGACAAATTTAGAGTGGGTTAGATGAGAGGATAGCTAAGTGACGTCACACTGAGAAATGTGACACATTTAGAGTAGGTTAGATGAGAGGTTAGCTAAGTGACGTGAGACTGAGGAATGTGGCAAATTTAGAGTGGGTTAGATGAGAGGATAGCTAAGTGACGTCACACTGAGGAATGTGACACATTTAGAGTGGATTAGATGAGAGGATGGCTAAGTGACGTCACACTGAGGAATGTGACAAATTTAGAGTGGGTTAGATGAGAGATTAGCTAAGTGACATGAGGACGAGGACTGAAGAATGCGATACCGATTGATTGTTATTAATGTTTTCCTTGGTATAAATACAATAATAGGGGCAAAGAAAAATGCGATCTTGATTATTTATTGTCTGTTATTAATGTTGCCATTGGAATCGTGATATGCCAGTATATGGATTTGATACTATGAGATATGCTACTGGAGCTAAATGACAGCTGTGAGCAGTATGGGATGAAGATAAATCCAAATAAGACTAAGTCAATGATCACAGGAAGAAAAATAAAGAAGGTAAACTTGCGAATTCTAAATGAGGCAGTAGAGCAAGTGGACAATTTAAAATACTTGGGGTGCACTATAAGCAGTAACATGAACTGCTGCCAGGAAGTCAAAATGGGTATAGTAATAACCGAGGAAAATTTTAATAGAAAAAGGAACATTTTCTGCTGACCCCTGAAAAGAAAACTAAAGGCTCATTCACAATGAAAATTAAATATAACGTAAGCGTTAACTTAACGTTACAGTAAAATCAAGAAGTCATACCATCATTCACGATGGGAACATAAACATAACAGCAAACATACTTGGTAACCATGGAAACATAACAACGACGCCATTTTCTCATATTCTGTCGTATACTTCAGCGCTCCACGATTGTGTTCTGTTTGAAAATCACGTAAGCATAAGCATGAAAGTTTGGAGTTTGCAAACTTTCATGTTAACGTCTTACGGCAATGTTTACGTCAATGCTTATTGAATCATTGTGAATGATCCCATTTGTTAGCCTGGGCGCAAACTTCTGTGTTTATGTTACGGTTATGTTTAATTTTCATTGTGAATGGGCCTTAAGGAAGAGACTAGTGAAGTGCTGTATGTGGAGTGTGACATTGTATGGGTCAGAAAAATGGACATAACGATGAAGTGAAGGGAAGCGACTAGAAGCATATGAAATGTGAATATGGAGAAGAATGGAGCGTGTAAAGTAATAGACAGAATAAGAAATGAAGCAGTGTTGGAGAGGGTGGGTGAAGAATAATATTCTAAACTGATCAGGAAGAGGAAAAGGAATTGGATGGGTCACTGAGAAGAAACTGGCTACTGAAGGACGCAAGGAATGATGAATGGGAGAAGAGTTCGGGGCAGAAGAAGATATCAGATGATAGACGACATTAAGATATATTGATCATATGAGGAGACAAAGGGGAGCCAGAAAATAGAAAATATTGAAGAATGCTGGGTTTGCAGTGAAAGACCTTCCTTGGGCAGCAGAACTTTATGAATGAATATTCAAACATTATAACAGAGAAGATTTTAATGGTGAATTTTCCTCTCTTTGATTAAGATATTTTTAAACAGAATCAGCCACCGGTGTAGCTCTATCGGCTAAGGCGCTTGCCTGCCAATCCAGAGTTGCGCTCGGGCTCGGGTTCGATTCCCGCATGGACTGATTACTTGGTTGGGTTTTTTCGAGGTTTTCCCCAATTATAAGGCAAATGTCAGGTAATCTGGTAGTCGACCTGGTTGGCGAGTTGGTATAGCGCTGGCCTTCTATGCCCAAGGTTGCGGGTTCGATCCCGGGCCAGGTCGATGGCATTTAAGTGTGCTTAAATGCGGCAGGCTTATGTCAGTAGATTTACTGGCACGTAAAAGAACTCCTGTAGGACAAAATTCCGGCACATCCGTTAAATAAAACATAACATTTAACATTCTATGGGGAACCCTCGGCCTTATCTCGCTAAATATCATCTCACTATCACTAATTCCATCGACGCTAAATAACTTCGTAGTTGATACAGCGTCATTAAAAACCAAATAAATAAATAGAATCAAAATAACGTTCATTCCATTTAAAATTAAACTATTTTCCAAATTTGTGATTTGTGTATATGTATTGCTATACTGCATTATTTTATCCACCTTAACTATAAGTTGCAACAACTTTCCATGGCATCTTGCACATTTCTAAACGAATTTTTACATTAGGCATGACTACCTTGACATCTCGTGTGACAAAGCATCTATCGCGAAGGGCCAAGACCTCGCGACATTGAGTTCATCTCCTAAACGACCACGCCCTCTCCTTTCACCGGGATCTCTGCTTGCTTTTGGAAGACAAAACCATTGTCTCATTCCTACCTTAACCATAATTACGCGAACACAAGGGCAATACAAATTCACAACAAGCGCATTTATGGGTGTAGGAAAGAATTCAGATAAGATCTGTTTGTAAAAGAGTCTCATTCTTTTACTTCCAGCATTTATTTTGTGTTATCGGGGCGGAATATAGACTACTATGTCCAAACCTTTGTATCTGTAATGAACAGAGTATCGGTTAAAGGTCATTGCGTTTTCCATTTTGCAACTAACAAGTCACCAACAGTTCCATGGGGTATTATCCGAATAGCCTTCACAATCTTTTCAGAGTTATTGCCTTACCTTGTAAAAGATCAGCCGAGATTAAATCACATCTGTCAAATATATTAGCATAGGAGGCAATAAATTCACCGAAAACTAAGTTAAAAAAATATTTTTTTCTTATCATGTTCTACAGTTTATCGGTAGGTATCTACTCTATTTTATATGACAATGCTTTTAAAGTAATATTTTGTGCCGCATTCTTCAGTTGGATGGTAGGGTTCTATTGAATTTTATTTTACGATCCTAAATGTTAATTTTTGTCTTTCAAATATACCTCCACAAAGCCCCTATTTACCACGCTGGTTTCGTAGTGTGCTTCGCTGAAGGGAATATAATATTACGTCAATATGGATGTCTTCATCAGCTGATTGTTACGCAGTTTTACCGTATTCTTTCGTAATCAGAAATTATGTGAATGGAGAAATTGAGACGGACTTTATACAGAGAGGCGCACGAAAAACCGGTCCGACTACAGACTGCTCATATATCGCCCGCCAATTTGTCACCTATTGTTGCGAAGCTGTTGCGACTATATTTTTTATTGTATTGTCAGTACGAAGTCTGTGAAGAATTGGTTCAGACGTGTGAAGTAAATATCTCAGCGAGACGTATTCTCTTCAAGAAAGAATCGCAATAGTGGAGGCGTACGTGTCTACCGGTTCATTTAAGGAAATGTGGGACATTTTTGCAAACAAGTTTCCTGGCGTTTTCATACCAGCAAAGAACAGTAGATAACTTTTGGTGAAAAAATGTTGTACTACAGGGTCAGTTGAAAGCGCAAAAAAGAATCGAGCCCAGTCCGTTCGTATACCTGCTGTGATCACGGATATTCGAGCAAGAATGATCCAGAGTCCTAAGAAGTCGACAAGTGAACGTTTCGCGTAGGTCTTGTCAACGTGTTTTACACCACATAGGAATGAAGTCCTACAAAATGACATGTGTCCAAGAACTGAAGAAGAAGACAAGGCAAAAAGTATGAATTACTGCACATGGATATGTCAAAGAATTGAGAGTGGAATGTTGGATCCGCTGCTGTATACCATCAGTGATGAAGCCTGGTTCCATCTAACAGAACACCAGATACTGATCAACAAACAATCCCTATACGGTTCATGAGGAACCTCTTCACGAGAGAAAGATCGGAGTGTGGTGTGCTGTGTCAGCAAGTCGGATTGTGGGTCCCATATTTTTTTAACAACAGGAAAAAACACTAATGTGTAAGTTATATGCGAATCTTTGAGGAATTCACGCACAGTTGCTCCATAAACGTTTGTTCGCTGTCTTTGAACAAGATGGGGCGACCTGTCACACTTCACGCGAGTCAATCTCATGAATTCATGAAAGATTCACAGAAGAAAGGACTGTCAGCTAAGGATTGTGGCCGCCGCGTTCGCCGGACCTTACCACTTATGACTTTTATCTGTGGGGCAGCCTAAAGGGAAAAGTCTACGCAAATAATCCAAGGACATTAGAAGACTTGAAAGACAATATTCGTAATTAAATTTTGAGAATTGATGCAGCAGAGTTGTGCAAAGTGTATAATAACATGTTAGGGCGCGCCCAAAAGTGCATTGAAACACAAGGCGATCATTTTTAGCACCTAATATAAAAGATAAGATCGTTTCAGTAAATACAGACCTTTGCATTAGCTTATTTATTTCTTTCTTTTGTTGTTTGTATCTGCTCGTGGCGGGCCAGTTTTTCGTGCGCCACTCTGTATTAGCAGACGAAAAAATCCAATAATTATTATAAGTTACGAGTTGAAGTAATGATAAAATATTACTGGGGACATTGAGATTAACTTACATTAGCAGCCGAACGAGCCCAATAATTATAAGTTAAGGTGAGTTTAAGTTAGAGTAAATTATGTTACTAAAGATGTTAGCTAACTTTTATTAGCATTATTGAGAGAGGAAAAGAGCTTAAGGATCTTCGAGAATAAGGTGCTTAGGAAAATATTTGATGCTAAGAGTGATGAAGTTACAGAAGATTGGAGAGAGTTACACAAGGCAGAACTGCACACATTGTACTCTTTACCTAACATAATAAGGAACATGAAATGCAGACGTTTGAGATGAACAGGACATGTAGTAAGTATGGGTGATTCCAGAAATACATATAGAGTATTAGGTGTGAGACCTGACGGTAAAAGACCTTTGGCGAGGCCGAGAAGTAGTTTTCTTTTGTTTAGTCAACTGTTCGAAAGTAGGTCTGAACCTCACAAATAATACCAAGAAGTCGCTAATTATGCCAGGAGATGATGGGTTAGATCGGAGGATAATATTAAAATGGACTTGAAGGAAGTGAGATGTGATGGTAAGAACAGGATTAAGCTTGCTCAGGATAGGGACCGATGGTGGACTTATGCGAGGGCGGCAATGAACCTTCGGGTTCTCTAAAAGCCATTTGTAGAATCTCTGACAACTAAAACATTAGAAATAAACGGATTCTACTCACAACACATACCTGCAACGCAAGGTCCAAGAGGACGGCCGAAACGAGGAACCTCCCGTTTCTTCAAATCTCAAATGGGAAAATTACTAAGCACGCACCAGGATCAAGACACACTAGTGACGAATTTCGAAAACCTCTCCGTAATAGCCATATACGCAGAGCCACTAACCCCAATAGAAGACATAATAGCAACCATCATGACCGCCTTAAGGCATGCTGCGCCAGGGCAAAACATCATCATAGCCGGGGACCTGAACTGCAGACTAGACGTCGCCAGTCACAGAGCAAACGAACTGCTAGACATGATGACGGAAGAAGGCTTCACCCTTGCCAACAAAGCAGACGAACGAACATACTTCGCACACTCCGGATGTAGCACCATAGACCTAATCTTCTTCAAAGGACCCAACATCTCGCTCAATAATTACAAAGTTTGTTACAGAGCAGATGAAACACCCCTAAAGAAGCACTGCCTAGTCGTGGCCAACTTCCGCATCCCAAAAGTGGAGAACAGAGTAAAAATCACAGTTACAAAAGCCTCACGACAGCTAAATAACCAACTACTAAGCCAGAAGACAAGTGAATGGAGAGAATTTGAGAACCACATAAAAGAAAACGATATTGAATTAGCAGCCATCACACTGGAAAAAACCATTCAGTCTGCTATGGTATACAACCCCGAAAGAAGGGCACAGAAATGGTTCGACAAAAAATGCTATGGAAAAAGAAGAACCACCCTCCAGGCGCTACATATGGCAAAATCCAGTAGAAGCCCAGAAGACCTCAGATAGTACAGCCAAACCAGGAAAGAATACAAAGACCTCCTGAAGGCCAAACGTAAGGAGTACATGGAATAGGAAGCAACCAAGATGGTGGAGAAAGCCAAAAAGGACCCGTACATAGCATTGAGGCCGCGAAGAGCTCAGAGCAGCGGAAAAATGGGCATACGAATCTGGGAAGAACACTTTAGCAGCATTCTCAACATAGAAAAAACCACCTCAGCATATGAACCGATCACTGCGGGGATACACCTAGCGGAAACGAACCCCTTCACGATGGAAGAGGTGCACGAGACAATAATGTCTCTGAAAAACAAAAAGACACCAGGCCCAGACGGGATATGTAACGAGCATATCAAAGACTCAAACCTAATACTACAAGCAATCACAGATATGTTAAATCTATTCCTAAAAAAGGGCAACATACCAGACATATGGAGGCTCTCGACAATAAAAATGTTATTCAAAGGGAGAGGCGACCAAATGGACCCGAATTCCTACAGAGGCATCGCCCTGGAAAAAAGCATACTGAAAATACTCACAAGCATAATCACAAAACGCATCTCCAAGGAAGTAGAACACAAGATACCGGAGGAGCAATTCGGGTTCCGAAAAGGCCGGAGCACACTACATGCCTTCAAGAACCTGCTAGATGATATAGAGGACGCACTAAGACACCCCAGAAGAAAATTCCACGCAGTCTTCGTAGATTATACGAAGGCCTTCGATAAATTAAACAGACGCCTACTAGTATCGAAGCTGGAACAAATAAAAGGAAAAGATAAACTCACAGTGCTGATCCATAATATGCTGACAGCCAACGTCATCCAGATCACAGACGACGTAACCACATCGAAAACAATAACGCAAACCAACGGCGTATTGCAGGGGGACCCATTAAGCCCCCTACTCTTTAAAATCGCCACATATGATGTTGTTCAGATGATTAAACAAGAGACGGAGGAAGTCAAAATCTACATCTACGCAGATGACATGGTCCTCTGATCTAACTCCACATACACCTTGCAAAGAGCAACCAACCAGCTTGAGAAGTGGGCACGGGAAAACAAAATTGAAATTAACATGGAGAAAACGGTACAGATGACATTCCGCAACGGAGGCAAAGAAGCTAAGGAGGACAGAATATATATAGGATCAGAACCTCTCACGACAGTTAATAGCTTCAAATACCTGGGTCTAACTCTGCAAACCACCGCCAGGTCATTTAGAATACACATAAAATCCCGAGCAGCAGCTGCCACAAAAGCCATGTATGACATCCAGGCGATATCCAGAATATCACTCAAAACCGCCATGGTCTTGTTCCACGCAAAAATAGTTTCCATCGCAACCTACGGAATAGACCTCATCTGGGAAAAGCTGAGCCTAAAAGACTTAATGACTCTGGAAGCAGTGAAGTCACGATTTCTGAAAGCCACCTTGGGTATCTCCAAATACACAAAGTCGAGACTAGCATACGAACTCGCCAGGAAACCCTTCTTCATAGAAGACCTACGTATGAGACTCCCATCTACCGACAGCTCAAAGAAACTCCTACACGATAGGGAGAAAAAGAGAAGGGACATATGGTTGGATTTTTATACAACAGAAGCCATGACTAACAGATCCTGGACCGACGCAAATCAAGATCTCCGACACCTAGTGAACTCAATAGCGGTGCATGGATACCACCACAAAATATGCAAGACCAAGTGCTTCCACGAATCCGGGAACAACTGTGTGTGTGAACTGTGTGAGCAACCGTATTACCGATACCACGTAATCAAGTGCAAAAAAAGGAATGAAATCCCTGGTAGAATTCTGTGAATAATGAGGGAAATCCTCGGTAGAACATTGAGAACAAACAATGTGAGCAACAGAGTGCTAAGTTCCATATGTAACTACCTTATGCACGACTTGTGCGCATTTATTCTATTATTAAAAGCCATTTGTATGACGAATGTAGTTCTGAGATATTGTCAGTCGAGATTATAATAAATTAAGTACCGTCATTTCCGATAACTATGATACTGGAACACAACTATGGTTCATTCAGATTTTGTACTCCATAACGTAGTACCTCGTTTATCTACATTTTTGTTGTACTGTAGTTTGAAGTCAAGTCATTGCAGCTATCTATGAACGGTCTATGTTAGGCTACTTCCACAATGTTCTTTGAATAGTTGTATCGTGGACCATAGTTGTGTTCCAGGATCATAGTTATGGGAAATGACTGTAACCCTCCAACTTACGTAGCATTATCATTTCCAAAATACAGTACAGCAGTGGCAAAAAAAAAAAAAAAAACCGGACCGACCCTTGTAGCTGATTTCAGAGTCACAGATTCAAATTTTGCTAGTCACAAAACACATACATCTTATATAATTAATTGTAACAATCAAATTTAGTGCATTTGTTCGATTCTTACCGTCTTTTGTTTCCTTCAGTGCCTCAAACTTAGACGAAAAAACTTTGAGAATTTTATTTTCATCTGGCAACAATATTTCATTTCTACCTCTATTCGGCAAAGATAACTGTGTATTTTTACATTAAATAGCAGTACATACCTCTAGCTTCACTATCCATATTGAAATTACCACAGTTTGACACAATACGCAGCACAGAATTCTTTTGTATCAGCTACAAGAGTTGGTTCGGTTCTTTTTGCCACTACTGTACATAAAAACGTATCCTGCTTATCATAATATTATTAAACAATTCTATTCGTTGTAAATAATTTCATAATGCTTGATAGTTTTAGTCACATGTCTACGATATGGCTGCTAAAGTCGAAATATTCAGTCAGTAGAGTGCTGTCGAATCTACAAGTTAATACAAGTGACATCTTGTGAGTAAGAGAGAACTACGGGTTCGTACTGTAAGGTAGTCAAGGTCACCGATCAACTGATTGAATTGTTTATGCTTTTAAATTGAATTAACTTACTTGCTGTGTATTATATTTTCTAGCTCAAGTGATGAATAATAATTGTTTAGGTTTGTAAATTTAATAACCTGATTGCTATGTACTGTGTATTTTTTGTAGAGTCATCAGCGCAGCTCAGTCAGCAGACTCGCTTGACTGTTGATTCGGAGTTGTGCTCGGGCTTGGGTTAGATCCCCGTTTGGCCCGATTGCTTGGTTGTTTTTGTACCTAGGTTTTCCCCAACCATATGGCAAATGTCAGGTAATCTCCGGCGAATCCTGGGCCTCACCTCACTTCATCTCGCCAAAAAATTGTAATATTGTAAAATTTTGACTTGTTCCACATCTTAAAGCTTCAGTGCTAATGTAAGATCCATGAAATACAATAAATTAAGTGAAATTTGGGTGTTTAGATTACTGAAGAAATCTCGAATGTTATACACAGTATTCCTTATTTTATTATTATATTTTGCCAAACAGTTTGTTTTCAGTCGAGTTGGAGTTCCTATACTTTCGATACCTCGATACTTCGAAGTAGCAGGAGCGGTCAATACTTTTGGAAAAATAACTGAATGCTTCTTCGATGATTTTTATTTTTAGGAGGTTCTCTTCTTTCTTTCTCTCTTCTCTCTCTCTTCCTGTCCTTCTTTTTTATTTCTTTCTCTGTTTCTTTCTCTCTCTCCCTCTCTTTCTTTCTCCCTTTCTTTCTCTTTGTTTCTTTCTTTCTCTTCCTTTCACTTTCTCTCTTCTTTTCTTTCTTACTCCCTTTCTTTCTCTCTTTCTTTCTTTTCTTCTTCCTTTCTTTCTTTGTTTCTTTTTTCTCTTCCTTTCTTTCTTTGTTTCTTTCTCTTCCTTTCTTTGTTTCTTTGTTTCTCTTTCGTTCTATGTTTCTTTCTTTTCCTTTCCTTCTTTGTTTCTTTCTTTCTCTTCATTTCTTTCTTTCTTTGTTTCTTTCTTTCTCTTCATTTCTTTCTTTCTTTGTTTCTTTCTTTCTCTTTCTTTCTTTGTTTCTTTCTTTCTCTCCTATTCTTTCTCTCTCTTTCTTTCTTTCCTTTTCTTCTTCCTTTCTTTCTTTGTTCCTTTCTTTATCTTTGTCTCTTTCTTTCTCTCTCTTCCTTTCTTCCTTTCTATCTCCCTCTTTCATCTCATTTATATAAATGAAGGGTAGAGAATGATAATTGCGTTTCACTGATTTATACATATTATATTGCCTGTGTTGGTCGAGAAAAACCCGGGCCGAAGCAGTCGCTTGATTTTGCAATACGTAACCTTTCGTTTACATCTCACATTGGATGAGCTCAATGCCTCCGTGCGGAATCTTGGGCATTGCAGTTTTCCAGCGTGCTTAAAATTTCGATGCTATTATTTAATTAACCATACACTAAACCTCAAAAAATTTAAGAGATTTTTTGCAAATCTAGTCTTTCAGGTAAGGCTCCCTGTAAAGCAGATTTGAATAATTTCAAGGGAAAAATTGTTCCGGGGCCGGGTATCGATTCCGGAACAATTTTTCCCTTGAAATTATTCAAGAGGTTTTTTGTTTATTTTCATGTAATCCATCTTCAGTCTTCTGAATTGATCAAAACCTGGTCATCTGCAAATAAACAATATTTATAAACTGTCTACTTCAGAGATATGCCTTTCAGGCTTGTCATTTCCCATTCCTCTAGGTCTTAAGCCACACAGACAAGATTTTATAGGAGAGCGTATTGAAGGTTTAGACTCCAGTAGGCCTATTATTAGTTGTGGTATCATAATTTGTTCGGTGTATACTTACGTCATTTGTTGAGTATTTTTTATAATATTTTACTAGTAGCTTCCTCATTTGTGTAAGAAATGAATTCGCACAAAAAACCATTTTTGTTAAAAGTGTGGCTTGGAACGGTCTCATTCCCACTCCTTCAAATATCAAACACCAAAGGAGATAAGCCACATCCCTGTATTAAACCCTGATTTACTATGAGGGGTTTCTCATTTTTATTATCTCTACTGACTGTTACAGTTGTTGAATCATATAATAGTTTTACAGCACTTATAAAGTTCATGGGTAAATTATGTTAATTTAAGAAGTTCCTTAATTTTGTTTTTACTCCTCATCATAGTCTAGAAATAGGATAAAGATTGGTAAATTAAATTCTTTTCACTTTCCTAAGATTTGTTTTATAGTGAATATTTCATCAATGGATGATCTCCCCTTCCTAAATCCACTTTGAAGTTCTTGCAATACTGGTTCAGCTAAGGGTGGTAATTTAGTTTTAAATTGTTGCATAAATTTTATAAGCTGAGCTCATTAATATATAAGATAAAAAATATATCAAAGATCTTTGATAAAAGGTAGGATTTGGGGTATATTACAATACATAAAATCTTTTATAAAATATTTTATCAAACATAACCTAAAATTAGGAACAAAAGCGCACTAACACTTGTTCCACAACAGTTAACATGTGTTTCGAGGATTTGTTGGTACTACGCGTTAAGTTTGTGATTTGTTTACGCGTTAAGTTTATGATTTGTTGATACTAATATTCATGCGTTAAGTTTATAACACCATGAATGGAGAATAATATTATGCTTGCTGAGCTACAATTAGTTCAATTATTACATAAACATTTTACTAAAAAAGAAACAGGAAAAGAAACGCCTGTGAGTTAAACCGTGGATTACAAAAAGTGAGGAGAGGTATTCATTAGAACTTATTGAAAGAGCTAAAATGCGAGAACTTGAAAAGTTATACAAATTATTATAAAATATTATTATACGGGTGTTTCCGGGCTAGTGTTACAAACTTTCAGGGATGATGGCGAAGGGCACATGTATCAATTTGAGATAAGGAACCCTGGTCCGGAAATGACCGAGTCGAAAGTTACAAACAAAAATAGTTTTGTGTAAATGGAATAATTTCATTCCTCTGTACACCTTATTTATGTGTATATATCTGTACATCTTACACGTACTGTATTCCTCTGACGTTGTTTACGTTGTCTACCTACAGTATTCCGTTCAGTGCGCTGTCTGAGGGGTGGGACAGGAAACTACACTAAAGCAATGGAGATAGCGTAATGTGTATCGGATATGGTCGGTCCTGATATGCACGTCTGTAGACAGCAGTGTATGTGTACAAGTTGCAGTGTCCAGTCAATCAGTCCTAGCGAAATGGAGTACACGAGAACGGAATATGCAGACCTGATTTTCGAATACGGATGAGCCAATGGGAACAGTAGACAAGCTCACAGATAGTATTGGGTACATCCGGCCCATACCATCTTTCCACGACTATTCCAAAAGTTAAGGGAAGGAGGGCACGTGTTGCGAAATTACAATTCCATTTCCACACAACTATTTTTGCTTATAACTTTCGACTCGGTCATTTCCGGATCTGGGTTCCTTATCTCAAATTGATACATGTGCCCTTCCCTATCATCCCTGAAAGTTTGTAACACCAGTCCGGAAACACCTTCTATAATATTAATATTATATTTTACAAATTATTTATTTACAACGTTTAATTTCCTTCACATTCCGATATCAGAATTTTTGTGTAAGCAACAGTCCAGTTATATTTGCATTCCGCCATATTTCTTTCAAGGTATAGAAATCTTTTATCAAAGATAACAAGATGCACTTACATTTGAAGAGTCCACTGCAAGAATGATGGATGTTATTTGGAATACATTTTGCAGGAGAAGCAATTGACAGTTTGAAATGCTTAGCGCTCAAAGCTTAACTGTGATTTTCCGATCATTACTGGACAATGACTATCATTGTTAATGCCATGTAACTCTCTATGTACAGTTGTCAAAAAAAAAGTGGCCGCACTCGTGAACAGCGAATATTTTCAAAGTCCACTTCGGGTCGCGGCGATGTTACACGATGCATGTAGCTTGTACAAGCAGTTCCGGAACTATGAAAGTGTTCCATATCTGCGCCTTGTAGACCAGCGGTAGAGTGCTTGTTTAATGATTCAAAGGTTGTGGGTTCGGGCCTTCTTCAAGTTTTCATTTTATTTTTTAATCGTTCTTTAGCGATGTAAATGATATTCAAATTATCATTTATATCCAGTTATCGTTCCTTATGGATATCACGTTATTTATATTTTGTTATCGTTCTTTAGAGATATGAATAAAATTCAAGTCATCATTTGTATTCTGTTATTGTTTTATAACTATATGAATAATAATAATTATTATTGTATCTCCAATGGGGGTTAGCCCTATTTTACATATGTATGTTAGGGCTATAGTTTTATACACAAAAAAGATAAGCATAAAGAGAAATGGAAAAGAAAATTAAATTAGCTTACGCGATGTAAACAAAACATAAACAATCCGTAAATTAGGCATTGCGATTGCAAAACAAATATCAGTTATCAATTTGAAACATACAAAAACATTAACAACACACATACGTAACACTTCTATAACACAAATATGCAACTTTCCGTACCATACATCATAAATTAATACACAATAGTCACACAAACATAATCAAACTATAATTACGACATTGCGACGACATCAAGCATCCCATAACTGACTCACATACATAACAAATCAAGCATCCGTTGCAACATATACACTTCAACATAGTAACCACACTTTTAAAAGTTACAAATTTGGCTCCAAGAAGAATAAATAGGACACTGTTACTAATTACTATTCTTCTACAATTTCTTAAATACATCTGTAATAAATCTGTGAAATTCCGATATGAATAATATTCACGTTTTTTTATATTATCGTTCTTTAGCGATATAAATAATATTCAAGTTATCATTTATATTCTGTTTTCCTTCATTAGCATTATAAAACAATATTCAAGTTATTTATATTGTTATTGTTCTTTCGCAATATAAATAATCTGTATTTTATGTAAGTAATTATTATAACACAAATAACCATCTTTCTTTGTAAAATAGGTTATTTTATTTAGATTATTAAATACGTCTTATATAATATCTTATATTAATTAAACAATCCGATATTTACCATTTATATTCTGTTATCGTTCTTTAGTGATACTGTATAAATAATATTCAAGTTATTTATATTGTAATCGTTCTTTAGCGATATAAATAACTTAAATTTAATATTAGGTTTGGAAAAATCCAATTGCGTAATACTGGTATTAGTTTTTCTTTTTGTATTATTACATTATACTATCTTGAAAATGAAAAGGAGTAACGAGGAATTGAACCTGAGACGTTGACATCTAAATTCCGACGTTCGTCCGCTGAGCTACGAGGGCAAATGTGTGGAAACATTTTCGGAAAAATTGGCCCAATCACACTCTAAGATTTTCTGATGATTCGTAGAAGCTAATCCAGGATGTGGGGGGCAAAGGCTAATTGAGATTTAACGGTCTCTGATCGGGTCAAACATCCTGATAGAATTAATATTTAACCCTTGCCGTGACTTTCGGTGAAGTCCGGAGGGCCCAATTAGTCAAATCCACTCTCCTCATCTCCATGCTTGGGCCCCCTGGAATTTAATAACATGCGAAAGAGATAGTGGTGTGCGGAAAGCAACGGGATGTTACCGCATTTAGGCCTATTCTTCCCAAGAAAAACTGCAAACATGAACAAAGGAAGCTTTTAATAGAAGAAGAAGGATCTGCGGACCTCTGGAAAAAGAACTAAGGAAGATATTAGTGAAGTGCTTTGTGTGGAGTGTGGAATTTTATGGGGAAGGAACATGGACATTACGACGAAATGAAGAGAAACGAATTGAAGCATTTGAAATGTGGATGTGGAGAAGAACGGTGCGTGTGAAGTGGACAGACAGAATAAGAAATAAAATTGTGTTTGAAAAAGTGAGTGAAGAAAGAATGATGCTGGAACTGATTAGAAAAAGAAAAAGAAATTGGTTGGGTCTCTGGTTGAAAGGAATAATAGACGACATTAGGATATGTGGATCATATGCAGAGACTAAGAGGAAGGCAGAAAATAGGAAAGATTGGAGATTGCTGGGTTTGCAATGAAAGACCTGCCCATGGGCAGAACACTTATGTATGTATGTTCAGAATGCCTGGAATATCGTGTCTAAGAACAGTCGCTATTTGCAAAGACTAGTCAATTCCATGCCCACTCGACTACAAGATGATCGAGATAAGAGGACGATAGACTAAATATTGAATTGTGGCTTTTTGTTTTGTTTTTTGAACGCTTAATTGTTTGAATATGTTAAGGCCGGCGCCAGTAAATTTGTTTTGTTTATGCCACGAAAGATATTTTTATTGAGAATAAAATTTTTTTCTTTCCATTTGCAACCACAATATCATAATGATAAAGTCATGGCACAATATATTAATGAACCTGATGTTAATTACTAAAATAATCGTAAAAGAGAAAGGAGCCATTATGTATAGTTTGTCTCTCGCAAAAACAGAACAAAAAAAGAACATAAAAAGCACGAGGTTGTAGTCGAACTCAGGACCTCATGAATAAGAGGCCTGAACGCTACCATTACGCTATCAACTAACACACAGAATACTTCAATTATAACTGTAGATATCAGGAAATGTGGTCCAACAACATGTAACATCGCCTGTCTCCGAATTGTAGCGAAGATACACGAAGGGAACTTTGTTTCAGGAGAGCGGCCACTTTTTCTTTTGACAGCTGTACATTCTATATGTCTTAAGCTATGCATTGACAGTCTTGGTTCATTTTCGACAAGAAAGTGACATCCATCATTTTTGCAGTGGACTCTTCATTTTATAAATGATCTTTTATCAAAGAAACTTTTATAAAAGAAAACCCATTACACTGTCATACATTTTATAATACAGAGTTTTTCATAAGTAACGAGTCTGTCGAAAAATCAACTATTTTGGATATTTTTTTAAAATGATGTTCATCCTGAAGAGAAAGAACCTTTCCCGGTGCCGTACAGTCCATTTGGAAACAAACACCCCCTTCCCCCGCTGCCAGAGGAAGCTACTTATCCATGTGTATGTGCATTTAATGCCAACTTAAAATTATCTGGAGCATGGCCTTCTATACGCTAAGAACTTAAAATGACTTGGAGCATGGCTTTCTATACGCCAAGGATAATGGCACACAGCCATGACTATACACATTGTTGTGATAGACTGGAATGGTAAAATGCCACGCAGCCGCTTAACATTATTGCAGAAGATAAAAATTGCTGCCTGGTTTGAATTTGGAAACAGTGTCACTCAAATTAAGCGTTTATTCCGTAGACGAAATGTTTCCAGCCAATTGGATCGGTCGCACAGGCCCAATCCGTTGGCCTCCGCGATCACCTGATTTGATACCCCTGGACTTTTTCTGGGAATTCATTAAGGATCGTGTCTATGCGAGTAAGCCACACACCATTCCTGAATTAGTGGAACGAAGTGAACACATGGTACAAATGGTTATGCCTGACATGCTCACCAGAGTCCCTGAAGAGTCGCTTACGTTTGTGCATTCAGCAGAACGGAAGACATTTTGAAAATTGTACACCATAATTTGTCAAGAATTGAAACTTTTTTACATTTATGTGCTTTAATAAAGGTTTAAAACACTAACCATTCTTTCGTTTAATAGCTCTGGCGGCGAGGAGAGGGGGTGTTTGTTTCCAAATCGACTGTACGGCACCGGGAAGGGTTCTCTCTCGTAAGGTTGAACATCATTTCAAAAAATTATCCAAAATAGTTAATTTTTCGATAGACTCGTTACTTACGAAAGATCCTATATATATTTTATAAAAGGTCTTTGTCAAAGAACTTTGATAGTGTAATAGCAGCTTTAGACACTTTTCTTTCTTCCGGTATTTTGCCCATATTCCATAAATCATTTAGGAGTTGTAAGAATTTGTTTTTTTTTTTAATTTCCTACTTCCGTTTTTAAACAATTCTGCATTCAATGCGTCTGCTTCTGGAAGTGTCATAATAATTGCGTTTCATTGATTTGTACATATATTGTCTGTGTTGTAGAGGTATTTTTGATTTTGTAGCAATTTGTATAAGAGTTCCTCCATTCTTCAGTTGGTATTGTTTCTATGTTTGCCTTATCTCTCTTTCTAGAGTTTTGAAAATTTTGAATCCAAACCTTTGTGAACCTGTAATATCAGACTTTTAATAAATTGTCTTCGTTGTTCTTACTATTAATCCATTTCAAATGTGGTTTCTTTTATCTTTGAGTTCTTCATTCCAGATTTTCAGTCTAACTGTATTTCTTTTCCTTTGTTTTCCCAAAACCTTTTTTGACATTTTGTTAATAGCCGTTTTGATAGTTGCCAATCTATATTTATGTCCCCAGTTCTGGCTCCTAGAAGTTTATCCAATCTCTCTCACATAAACCCTTAATATTTTGTTGTTCTAATAATTACATTTTTTTTTATCTTCCCATATTAATTTCTATTACCTTTTTCCTCTTGATATATTTCTTTGCTAATTTTATCTTTGAGCATAATAGGTAATGATCTGTATCGGCTTCTACTCCTCTATATGCTCTTGTGTCTAAAAATATGTAGCCATAAATTATCTTGTTTTCGGTATTATATACTTCCTCCGTTCCAAAATATGGTATATTAACAAAGAAAACCAGTTTGATTATTGCGCATGAGCACACGAAATGTTTCGCGGTGTGGGATTATGTTCAGTAGTGAAGGAACTATCAGCTAGTGCAGTTGTGAATATTTATAATTTTCTGTAGTGAATCAGACTATAACATTTGAATACTGTAGTTCATTATGAACAGAAATAAAATGGGCACCTGCTGTGGTGCTCCTGTTGCAGAAAATGTAACACCAACTCAGTGAATTTTGAATAGAACATCTAAGGCACAACAGTCGTATAAAAACGGGTTCTAATTTACTGTAGTTTTTATATTAATTTGCCTGTCTCAAAACAATGTTTGTTTTTTCTTTTATTAATTTGACATCACACAGAATGAAATGTACCTTATTCATTAGTTTTTCTCATGTTAATTTATCAAAGAAATAAGTACCTAGAAGATGTAATAAAGTTACATTATATTACTGAGGATTTTAACAAACCTGTACCATATTTTGGAATGGAATAAAGGACATCTTTCTATACCATATTTTGAAACAGAGAGAGTAGTCAATTACAGATTTACTATCTCTTTCTGCCCAAATATATTTGTGTATTTTTTGTGTTTGTAAAAACTATTAGTAGTTCTTAATTTGTTATGGGAGCAAAAATTCCTAAGATTTCTTCCATTCCTATTTATAATGATTTCTCCTTGTGGTCCCACTAACATTGGTATAGCCTCCTGAGTCCTGAGAATATAGTACCCAACTATACCATATTTTATACATGATTATAATATAATATGTGCAGAGACCCGAAGTGTAGTATAATATACACGTATTTATGCCCTAACTGTAACCTGCAGAATTTTTTTAGCATATTTCCTCATATCAGTAACTTTTTTTCAAGTGTATTGAAGTATATTGAACTTTAAAAATAAAAGGCCTCTTCAGCAGCGCCACTATTGGATCGTTAGTGGCGCTGCGAACGCGCATTACTGATGCTGCAAACGCGTATTATTGGCGCTGCGAACGTGCGTTTGAAGCACTGCTTAATACACTAAAATTTTTGTGTACAATTTTTAAGTCTTTCAGTGAACATGGACATAGAGGGAGATATACTTTTGGAACTTTGCTCATACGGAGACAGAATAGACATTCAAATAGAAGAGTAGTCTGACTCCATTCATTGGTTTTGGAAAGACAGAATCGAGGACTATTTCACATTTTATTTGATGGTTTACATCAGGACTATAAAAAGTATCTTTTTAGTATTTTCGCATGTTTAAGAAGTCATTTCAAGAGCTTCTAGCAAGAATTACCAATGACATTCTAAAAACAAAAGACACCGTGGCACAATAGGTTGTATATTGTCGTGGCGGTATAAGGAATTGATGGCCTAACAGTCGTCCGTTAGCAGCGCCACGACGCGTCACTCATGAGCCATTAAAATAGTGGCGTGTCTGTGCCCCGTCTGAAACCTACAATTTAATTTCATGTATCGCGCCGGGAAGCGCCACTTTTAGTGGCCGCCACCAGCGGGATAGTCAACCACTCAGACCGTCAGCAGCGCCACTATTCTGTGGCTGTGGTTGCGTCTGAAGGCCCTCATTTATATCTATTATTCACAGGCGGCAGCGTTTCTGAAAGTGGCCTCGTCTGAAGGGGCTCTAAGCAATAAATGTCTCAGGACTCAGGAAGATATTCTAATGATGACTATTTGTTATTTATTTAGTACGGTATCTTAGCAACGCGAACCTTACTAACGCAATTATTGTTAATTGTTTTAGTATTTGTGTATATTGATTAGTACAATAGGGTACATAAAGTCACTTTATACAAATGCATATGTATTTAGCCGTATATCGTATAAATTTAATGAAATCAAATATCTACTTTTAGAATTATAAAAACTGTTTTCTGTGTGCAGTACAGATATAAAAAAAAATTGTCTTCTTATTTGGATGCATATTATTAAATTCATTTATGTAATATGAATCTTGAAGTATTGTGAAAAGCGTAAAACTTATATTGAGAAAGTATTTGTAAACTTCGTGCAACCAATTTTGCATAAGTATCATATAAATCACAGACGATACCTTGCTTTTGAATTCGATGTTTCGTATACATGAAACCGTTATATATAAGCTTGTCATCACCACGTTTACTTGAAATGAACCTTAATTGACTATCTATCACGAAATATTACAAAAAACTTTACATCAATTTTGTTTGAATGGAATGTGAAACCGAAACTTTGGGAACGTTTATACAGATTTTGTTTAAATGATGTGTGAAACTATAACTGCGGAAACATATTGTTGTACAAAATCGTGATGTGTTACGAATCGTCGGGTAACGAAATTGTAATATGTTACGAATCGTCCGGTAACGAAATTGTAATATGTTACAAATCGTCCTAGTGGCGAAAAACTTGTGACGAATGATCCGGATCCCCATGCGCACTGTCTCAGTTCTGGGACTTATAAAGTATCAGTGCGACAAAACTTTTTTCTAAGACTGCAGATTCTTTTGCAGCATTGTTGTTTAGTCAACTGTCCGAAGACAGGTATGAACCTCACAAGTGATACCAAGAAGGCACCAATTATGAGACAACTGGGCAAGGAGATAATGGGGGAGGATGGCCAGTTCCTTTCCCTCCTAGTATTAATTTTCATTTTTAAATATTGAACCAAATGTCAAAGTAAATTAATATAGATTTCAGTTCGAATTACCAATACTTCTTATCGGAAGTAGTTGGTAAATTATGTCTCCTATAAATAGACTTAAGGGAATACACCGTGTTCCGCTTAGAGGGATCGAGAAATAAATGTTCACCATTTAAAATCAGATAATGATATTGTTATGATTTACATTATGAGAAAATGCAGAAACTGTCCAAGTTTGTGCAACAATGGTTTAAAAACAGCTACACGTTCATGCGCATGCGGAACCAAGCCTGACGCCAGTCAGTAGACGAGCAGAGCGTTTTGTCACTGGACCATTCTTCTTCATCGAGGCGACACCCATTGCTATGAATCAGTGCATGACTTCTTAGATGCAAACACTTTCCCGATAGGTTGATCGGCAAATGAGTTCTCCTTGCCTGGCTAAGTGGCTATTTAGATCACCCGACCTGACCCCCCTTTGACTTTTTTCTGGGGCTTTGTGAAGGGTGTTGTGTACGAACGTGATACAGTTGACTCTTTGGAAGAACTGAGGCAACGCATTAGAAATGCAGCTGCGCTATTCACCCCACAAATGTTATGGAACACTTGGCAGAAGGCTGAGTAGCTTTTGGATGTCTTCAGGGTAACTCGAGGCGCACACATCGAGTTGCACTGACCATTCTCCGAAACTCGGAGAGTTTTTACATCAAGTTATGTAAAAGGTTATGTTACAAAACCATTATTTACATGTGAAATTATCACATATTTCTCGATCCCTCTAAGTGAAACATAGTGTATTATTTGCTTTCAGCCATGTAGTGATGACCTTAAAAAAATAAGACAAATGAATTGCGCGTCAGCCGATGGAGATTCAATACCTACCAGTCGATCTGTTGGTTTCATGACCACATATCTTAGCAGAACAGAGGTAAACGATCATCAAAGCAGCACGGGGATAATGTGTGATTATTCCCGCCGGTATACCTGACTTGCAAAACCGAATCTCGCTGTTCATTGATTCTTTCCACATAGAGAGATAGCGTTCATCTCGTAAAGCTATCACAATGCCTTAGATTACGTAACTATGGCTAAATTTTCAGTTGGTATGTCTAAGATTTTCTCTACAGACTTCAGCGAGAAAAGTAAACTCCTTGTGTACCAGATTAGCCATTTGTTGTAAACAGGGCGATATTGACTAAAACCGGCATTCTACAGGGTGGTTATAATTAAACTGACGGTGTTCAACGTGGCACAGCACAGACTCAAATGGTCGAGGAATGTGAAACTTCGTAGATATGCTAATTAACCAATGCGCTCGCGAATTATGCAAAAAAATAATTAGTTCCAAGTCTCGCCACCAGGTGTAAATATGGCGCTGTAAGCAGTCAAAACGTGCAGTTGTCTGTAACTCTGACGTCAGTATGTTCTTCCGGTTGCATTGCATTGTGTCAGTTCCCTGTTGCTTAGTGACGCGTGTTGATTCCGTTAGTGAAGCGAATGTTCGTTGAAAATTTAGAAGATTTGACTTTTCATTGTGAAACGCAATGGCTATTGCGAACAGAGACCGTGCAGTACTAGTGAAGTTGTTTTACCAGAATGACAGCAATAGCAACGCTGCATTGCGGGAATATCGCCGACAGAAACAGTTGAGAAGAGGTCCCATGTCAATTAACGAGCTGAAGAAAAGATGAGAAAATTCGAGGAAACAGGTGAATTAGTTGTCGCTCCAGAAATAAGATGGCGGCCCATCCCCATGGAAGTCGTTGATGAAGTTTCTGTAGCTGTAGCAACACTCAAATTCTGCAACTAGTGCTCGAGCTGTGTCACGTGAATTGTCGCTCTCCTGGTCAAGAGTTCGCAAGATTTTGCGGTGCATTTTACACTAGCATCCCTACGAAATTCATACTGTGCAGCAGTTGGAACCCCTTCAGTTTAATTATAACCACCTTGGCGGTGTTCAGCTTGGCACAGCACGGACTGCAATGATAACAGGAGTGTGAAACCTCGTAGATATGCTAATTAAGCAATGCGCTCGCGAATTATTCCAAAGAATTAATTAGTTCCACATCTTACCACCAGGTGAAGATATGGCGCTATAACGAGTCAAAACGTGGTATGGGCACAGGAAAAAGGCAGGAAAGATCAAATATATGAGAACGGCACGTTTATTAGGAACTATGGTTACAAACACTGTTCAATATGGCCTCCCACCTCAGCAACATGTTGCATCCGTAACACGGCATGGTCGACAGTTGCTCGTAGCATATCTGGTGAAATCAAAGCGATATGTCTTTGTATGCTAGCCTTTAGGTCAGGCCGTCCTCTCCCTGGTGCGACACCTAATTCACCTGTTTCCTCGAATTTTTTTTATCATTTTCTTTGGCCCATTAATTGACATGGGACCTCTTCTCAACTGTTTCTTTCGGAGATATTCCCACGTTGCTATTGCTGTCATTCAGGTAAAACAACTTCAGTAACAGTGCACGGTCTCTCTTCTCAATAGGCATTGCGTTTCACAAGGAAAAGTTCAACCTTCTAAGTTTTCAACGAACATTCACTTGAACACGCGTCAGCAAGCAACAGGGAACTGACACAATGCAATGAGCGTATTCCGAATCTCAGCGCTGAGCAATCTGATGGCATCACGGTGTTCCGAATTTCACCGATGGCGTGACTGATGCTCCACCGGTGTCGCACCAATGCCATCAGCTTGCAGAGGTGGTGGCAGTCTCCATCAGTCGCCATCAGTGAATCTGATTGGTTCTTGTATTGGGCGGGAATTAGCAGACGAATGACATCGTGCACTGTTGTGTCATGGCGGTGTGTTCTGCTTTGGTTCTGCTGTATTGTTTGTAATGAGCAGAACGTAAAAACAATGTGATAATGGCTTATGAGCGAACATGTCAACGGACCAGTTATTACTACCGGTTCAAGAAATAAATTGTTTATGCTTTCTTTCGTTTGAACGAGATGGCAGTACGGAAATTTCGCAAAATTTTGCTAGTGTAGCACAGACAACAACTTATACAGTCGCCATGACAGCCATCGATCCTTCCAGCAGTTTTGTTCCTATTTCGCTGCAATGTGACGTCATTGTTGTCCACCGGTCCGGTGAGATTCGGAATACTCTCAATGCAATCGGAAGAACATACTGACGTCAGAGTTACAGACAATTGCACGTTTTGACTGCTTACAGCGCCATATATAGACCTAGTGGCGAGACTTGGAACTTTTTTTGCATAATTCGTGAGCGCATTGGTTAATTAGGATATCTACAAAGTTTCACACTCCTACGACCATTAGAGTCCGTGCTGTGCCACGCTGAACACATTGAGTTTAATTATAACCACCTTGCATCTATTTACCAAACTACCTATTTTTCATCAAGTGGACATACAGATGAAATATCGATGATGTTGAATACCAATCTCGTATGTAGAAAATATGAACGAAATAAGACTTCACTTGATTCGTATCACAGAAATTTTCTCGAATCTTCTGAAAACACATCTTACTCAAGTCATTGATATAAATTTCGTAAGAATAAATTTAAATATTCTTCTATGTCAGACATTTGTTATTTTTCAAGATATTCAATTTTTTTACTCTCCTGTAACAGTGAATTTTTTGACATACGATGTTGCTGTTCAACAAAATCTATATTCTGTAGTCCGTCGTATTTTGAAGAATATAAAACTCGTATCATATCATGAATAGCTATTGTCTCCATTCTCATTGATTGGATACACGTTTGCCAGCGGATGAAAGGAATGTGATAGAAAGGTGTGGAAAATTTGAATAACAGTCGCTCAATTTTATTTTACAATGTGATAAAGAAATTTATTAATTTTGATAGATTACACAAAAAATACACAGACTGCAATTAGATGTTGAAGAATTTACATAGTGGACAGAAAGAAGACAGCAAATCTCTGAAAAGAAAGAGAAAGAAAACAGAATTAATATGATGTAATATTAACAAAACCATAGCTTAAATGCTATATAAACGTCTACATTAAATACTGGATCAAAATTAATCTGGTCATGAATATTAATGAGTTATCCAGTTCTAAAACAGCAAATTGTCGTTTCTTTGGAATTCAGATGAGTATCGTAAGTCAATGAAAAGGCAGTGCTATATGTTTTAAGGTCCATATTTATCACTGCTCATTCATTGTAATGAATTTCACTGTTAGCGTTACAATATTATTGAATACCACAAGTTTAAATGGTACAAGGGGTTTGGTACATGTTTAAATAATATAAATGCCATCTGATGGACACACCAATGTTTCTGCTGTCTAATTTATACTTTCTTCTGCATTTTAGAGTGATTATTTCCACATATACAAAACATTCCGGTTTATGAAATGATAAAGACGTGTTATAGCCTATAAGCAGTGCGAGAAGAGGAATAAGGTGATAAATTACTATTTCTCCATAAACTTGCACAGGTATTGTTTATAGAATGTTTAATGAGCTTAAGATATTTTTATTTAAAACAAGGAGATTACATTTATATGAATATACAAAAGTAAATGTTGGTACTTTTCATGCTTAGAATAAAAACTCAATTCTTTTTATGGGCATAAATTAAATGGAGGAAAGAGAAATTTTCCCGGTTAATTTGTCAAAAGATCAAAAGTTGTGCTAATTGCTAGTAAGTTTAGACCACAAAGCAGCGCCACTTGAAAACGCTGCCAAGTACCATTGCATTTAGACGTAGACGTAAGGTAATCGTAATGGCCAAATACTATAAAATAGCAGTGCTCACTTACCCTCTTAGCGGCCATAGTAGCCCAGAGCGGAGTAGCCGTAGGCAGGGACGCCGCCGTAGTAGCCAGAGCCGTAGTAGCCGGAGCCGTAGTATCCCGAATAGTAGGGGTACTGGGCGGCGGCCACGGCGATGAGGGCCAGAACGACAAGAAGCTGAAACGAAGAGATTGGTATACAGCGGACGAATGAAACGAGATGAGTCAATGTGCGGTAAATAACAGGCGTCTAGTTTGCAGTGTTAATTGTAGTATATTTTTATTTCAATGACGAATTTTGAATTCACTCCAGATACACTGCAGCCAAAGACGTCCTCGATGGTTACCGCACTTGTCTCTGGACCGAAGTATTATAGGTTCGAATCAGACTGAGATTGATTGGATTTATAGGTGGGAAAATATCAAATTGCGACTTACATCGGATGAGGATGCAACTTAAAACCGATTTTTTTACGTAGAATGATTTCAGAATTTCAACGCGATGTAGAAATTCCCAATGTTTCGGTCATCAGGAAAGGTCAACGAAGAGGAACTTAGCCTATCTGCTGGAACTACAGAGAAATTCACCAGGATTTACCGTCCCCTACGGAACATATTTCCGAAAACACTCTAATTAAAAAATGTCATATAAACATTTGTCTAATCTTAAAATTTTCAAAGTTACATTAATTTTAAATTGTTAGTAAAATACCTTTTTCTTTTTAGTTTTAAGGGTAAAAAAATATTACAAATAGAGAATGAACTATTCAGAAGTGTCATGTCTTTAATTGGCTGGTGTTCTGAAGCTAAAAATGTGTTATTAATTATTTTGCACAAATTTTATTTTTCAGTTTTTAACTAAAAATTACATCATTCTTACGCACTTATCAAAAAAAAAAAAATGTTACAAATCATACAACTTTAGAAACTTGATTCTTTACAGTTTAATTATGCATCCTAATATACAGTCTTAAAGAATTTACAAGAGTGACGTGATTTGTAACAATTGTTGTGATAAATACATAAGAAAATGTAATTTTGTAGTTAAAAATCGAAAAAAAGAAAATCTGTACGAAGCAACTATGGAATTCACAACACATCTTTAGCTTCAGAATAGTAGCTTTTTAAAGAAATGATACCCCTGAATAGTTCATTCTTTATCTGTAATATTCTTTTACCCTTAAAACTCAAGAATATTTTACAAACTTTAAATTAGTATAATTCTGGAAATATTGAGACTAGAACAAATGTTTATATGACGTTTTTTGCACAGAATGTCTTAGGAAATAAGCTCCATAAGGGACGGTAAATCCTCGTGAATCATTCTGTATTACCAAGACACGTTCTCTAGTCCTAAAGACTGTAGTTTTGCTATTTAATGTGAAAGATCCCTTTTTTAAGAGTAAAAATAATAGAATTGTATATGTATAAAATTCGTTCTCAAATCTCGTTAACGAATATCACTAAGATAACGATTATAGAGATCTATAGTAAACAAAAACGGAACAAGTTTGAATCAAGATCTCTGTGCTTCACATGGATCTGACTGTAGAAAATTCGCTGATGCACAAGTATGAGATACACAAATTAACAATGACAGAGTTGCGTTCGGGAGCGGGTTCGATTCCCGCTTGGGTTGATTCCCTAATTGGGCTTTTCCCGAGGTTTTCCCAACCGTAAGACGAAAGTCAGGTAATTTATGACGAATCTTCGGCCTCACCTCGCTATCACCAATCCCATTGACGCTAAATAACATTGTATTTGATACAGCGTCGTTAAATAGTCCAGTAAAAAGAACAATGATCGGTAAATTTTGTCGTAAGTGCTGTCTATCAGAAGCAATAATTTTACATACTGTAAATCTGTGACACGTGACTTCCAATTTCCTTTATTTTTTTAATGAAGCCATGTTAGTGATTTTATTCGTCCTTTGAAAATTCATTGCTCTTGATCGTATTTTGCGTTTGTGTTATTGTAAGGAAATGTAATAAAATTAGGTTAAGGAACAAAATATTTAATATTTTAGTATCAAATATCAGAAACTTATAAACAAATTATTTTCATAAATTAAAGTAGTGAAGTGCATGGAAATATTGAGATTTTCGTACCGTTTATTTTTGTGGTAATTATATAAAGAGACTTGAAAATTATATTTTAAAGACGGAAAGTCGGACAAAAATTATACGCTAGAATAGGATTATAAATATTTAGTCCTCTATTCAGAAATAAATCAGGTACGCTGGGCCATTACTGTCATTACTAAAGTGAAATATGTTTACCAATACTGTTAACATAATTTTTATGCTTTAAATTTAACTCTCTATTAATTAAAGTAATATGCTTACTCAAATGGCAGCAACTAATTAATAAACTCAAAGATAAAAAGCAAAATATATGTCAAATACGAAGGATAGTAATTGTGTGTAATAATGTGTACTGGATTTTCTTTATATTATTAAAGTTTGCAGGTATTACTAATTCATAATACACGCGAGATGCCAAGTAAAGCATTATTAGTAGGCCTACTAGGCCTATAAAGTCAACACAAATTTGGAGATTAGATGTGGTAAAAGCGTAGGAGTTAAAAAAAACGCTAACGTTTAACAGAAAACTATTTAAAAGCAAACGTCTTGAAAATATGTTAAAAATCTCAAAGAGATCTTTTAATTTCTGAAGAAATGTATTAAATATTTTCTTTCAGTTTGAAACTGTCGTAACATTAGCTGCGAAATTTTTGTTTGGGAGATGTACTGTAGAAAAATCGAACGTTTCTGAGCTACGTATCGTAAATTGGAATCTATTAGTTCACTTCTCTCGATAAAGAATCGACTTTCCTGTTGATGCAGCCTATGGATAGATCTAAAATTTGGACATTTCTCCGCCTGTGACACGGTACAAGTAGCTACAAATTTCGTATCACGTCGAACGCTTGAGAAAGTCTTAAATCGCATTTATTGCATGTAATTGTATTTAATATAAAATACAGTAACAAAGGATAAAAAGTAAGAACTGGTGTCAAAATTTTAATAAGTTATTTAATGACGCTCTATCAACTGCGAGATTATTCAGCGAGATGTTATTTGCCGAGATGAATTCAACGATTCGCCAAAGGATTTCCTGAAATTCGTCTTACACTTAAGGAAAACCTCGAAAAAAAAAGAAGAGCTAAGTAATGACCCGAGCTGGATTCGAATGCGCGCCCAAGCGCGGCCTCGGATGAGTAGAAAAACGTGGTACTGCTTGAGGTACACCGGTGGCTTAGAACTGATGTCAATATTATAAACTTTTATTTCCTAAATTGAAAGTTATTTTCTTTGAAGCCACCAGTCAAATTGTTAAGCAAAACTTTGTTGTCTGATGTTATGCGTGAAACCCTAATATACTCGTACAATGTGATCTGTCCTAGAGAATCGAGTGGATGTTTCAAATTAAATAAAGTTTATGAACATCTAAACCTAGACAATTAAATTTCTTGACAGTCGTATCAAATCTGCAAATACTAACCACTTACAAATTTAAAATAACTATTACACTTTTACTACGTCATACTACTTTTGACCAATAAAACTGTAGGAAAGAACATCTTTCAACCAATCATGGCTGCTTATCGCGCAATTTTATCGCTTCCCTAGCATTTGTTTAATTTTATCGCTTCCCTAGCACTTGTTTGTTTTTATCACTACCCTAATATTTCTTTATTTGTTTGCCAAAATTTCAAACTGCAAATCCTTTACGATACTATAAAACATGCTTTGCGATCGTAATTTATTTACAGCATAGACAGTCAACTGAAAATGGCGGTTCCGTTCAAACGTTTTGGTGAAGCTAACATTAGTAAAATATAATTTCAGTAAGTCAATCAATATTTTATTGTATTATATTACTTTATTTCTTATAATCTTTATATAATTTCTTCTAATCGTGTAATAGTCAATTAAATCCCACTATAGTTTTGAATTTCTCTAGATAAATCAAAACCTCTTGTGAGATTACTGTTGATAAAAGATATTGTAGCTAGTATAAGTGACCCTAGTTTTGGTTTTAAGAATTCTACACTGTTAAAACTTATGAAATAAGGTATCATGATAAAATGAACGAATTACGAGATTTAATAAAATAGAACGTAATTAATTAATTAACATTTTTTATAATTTTAACGACTGTGGTGTGAACGTTATGTACATACGAGTAGAATTGCAAAACCAATTTTAAAACTTTGATTATGTAAATCAGTATTTTATCAATTGGAGGAATGTGTTTGATTATAACTTCAATAACACTGCGTTACTGTTACATAAAATAGATTTGGAAATAGTTTATGTAAAATCTTTCTTTGGAGATCATGTACGGTAGAGTTAGACTTTTGTCTCAAATTCTAACTGGTTATTTCGTAATTCTGATTAACGGAACTAACATTTTGTTAAATTTTTAAATGAAGCTAAATAGATGTACTACTGTTACTCATAAAACTTGGTGATAAATACAAGTTCAAGATATTGCCTTCGAAAATCATTCTGTGCTTCAAGTGAGAGCAATTTTAACTAATCCATTTATGAGACTGAGTGATATCCTAGATACAATTTGTAAGTGATGCTTACCAGCTGATACATGGTGGCTGAGTTTGCTGTCTTTGTGCAGAAGACTGATGTCTCAGTGTGTCTTCTGCAAGCTTTTATAGTCCCAAAAGTCGATCTATTAAAATAAGAACAGGAGAAAGTGATTCGCAAATAAAAAAATTTGCTCTCGTAACAAAGTCGCTTCTAATGCTGAAATGACCTTGAATAATTCAACTCACAAGTGTGCTCAGTTAGTAAAGAAATGTAAAATATAGGACCACTCTGTCTGTGTAGGTCGGGAGTTAGGTAACACTGGACACAGGAAGGTCATGGTGGAATGCAGTGCGGAAAGGTTTCACGTGACATACAACATAGCGCCGTGACAGGAGACACTGACCACAAGTACGCAAGCTCAGCGTACCTCGTTATCTCAAGACTTCTCGCCAAAGGGCCGAGTTCAGTTTTGTGTGTAGTGGACAAGATAGGGCAGAATTTCCCCAAATACTTAACTTCTTCATGCTATTTCCTTTTCAGTATTCTTTCATTATTGCAATGAAATTGTATCGCAATAGAATTTGTAGCTAAGAAAGAACGTTACAGTAGCCTATAGGCCTATTGCCATTTAATTTAATTCTAGTAGTAGTAGTAGTAGTAGTAGTAGTAGCGGGGGTGGCGGCGGCGGCGGCTGACCAGATTTTTTGTGGTCCAGCAAGGGACATCGGTAATTTCAAGAAAAACCATAAACGCTTACCTAGGCACTCTCCATTGAAACGTTGTACAAAATTCATGTAACAGTAAATACAATGATAGAACTTTGCACACTAAATATGTAGAGTCTCTTAACTTTTTTAATTAAATGCATAAACACACGAAATTCCTATACATATTTATAGCCACTAAGAATTCAGTTTCAGTACTGACGCATGCATGGAAGTCTTTCGCATAATATTGTACACATTGAACTCTATAATATACATTATGCAAGTACTTGTCTGAAGAATGTATATTTTTAAGGATCTGTTCATTCCCATACAGCTTCACACTAAGTTCTTCAAATTAGAAATGAAACTTTGTTTTCACTTGTAACAAAGCTGTAACTGTTTCAACTTTCAATCTTGACTTTTCATCAGACCAGATTTAGTTCATTTACTTACTTACAAATGGCTTTTAAGAAAACCGCAGGTTCATTGCCTCCCTCACATAAGCCCGCCATCGGTTCCTATTCTATGCAAGATTAATCCAGTCTCTATCGTTTCCTTTTTCTTGTTTATGTTTTATCAATTAATTTGTTAGTCGTGAACATTGTAATTGGGCTTTGCCTGTTATGTTCATCAACAAATGAATAAATAAATAAATAAATAAATAAATAAATAAATAAATAAATAAATAAATAAATAAATAAATAAATAAATAAATAAATAAAATATCCCACCTCCTCAAATCCATTTTAATATTATCCTTCCATCTACGTCTCAGCCTCCCCAAAGATCTTTTTCCCTCCGGCCTCACAACTAACATTCTATATGCATTTCTGGATTCAACCATACGTGCTACATGCCCTGCCCATCTGAAACGTCTGGATTTAATGTTCCTAATTATGTCGGGTTATGAATAAAATGCACGCAGTTCTGCGTTGTGTAACTTTCTCCATTCTCCTGTAACTTTATCTCTTTTAGCCTCAAATATTTTCCTAACAACCTTATTCTCAAACACCCTTAATCTGTTCCTCAAAGTAAGAGTGCAAGTTTCACAACCATACAGAACAACCGGTAATATAACTGTTTTATAAATTGTAACTTTAAGATTTTTTGACAGCAGACTGGATGACAAAAGCTTCTCAACCGATTGTAGAGAAAAAAATCTTTCAGCACATTAATTATGCCTGGATGACACATGATTAATGACACTATTTTGAGAAGCTTTCCAAATGGAATGGATTTTTTTTTAATGTTGAAAAACATCATACCACTTTTCACCTGTTGATATGTCACAAAATTACTTTTCTTCTTTTTTTGAAATACATAAAAATTGACGCTGCGGGAGTTCTAACGCTTCCGTGCAACGCGAATGCTGAGATGACCAAATACAAAGATGCTGTGTTCTTCTCAAAGAGTGCAGAATATTTCATACTGTGGTGGGTGGTTCTCATACTGAAAACCGTTCAGAAATGTAGGCCTACATGATTTTCAGCAGATCCAGTAAAAATTATTGAAACAAAATTATGGCTTCTGGGGACAAAATTAATTTCAGGGGACAAAAACGGGAACATTTGCTACCCGGGGGCAGCAGCTTAAAACCGGGAACTGTTCCCGGAAATCTGGTCAGACTAGTAGGTTTACAGCTAACGCCATCTTCCAATTCCGAAACGCCTCTCTCTCGGTCTCGTACGTCATCTTCTTGCAGACCATATGCAGACACAGTCCCTCTGATACTACTGTATCATACCACGATCTTCTTGGTCTGCCACGTTTTTGTCTATAAAGTGGTATCCAGTGAAAAAATTTCTTTGGCCATCTTTCCTCATTCATTATCAATATGTATCCAAATCAGCTCGAAGCTTTCTTATATATTCTTTCTAATATTATAACTAATTAAAATATTTTAGACCTATTTCTTTTGTAAGTAAAAATGACCGTTATAAGAAACATTTGCATGTCGTTGCTAAGAACCACGGTATAGTATATACAGTCACGAAGCTCAATACTAGGGAATATGCATCCATAGATAGTTACTAACCACTAGGATCGCTACTATCGCCTCATTACAGACAGTGCGGAGTAATACCGGCAGTCTATTATTCCTGGTACCCTCAACAACTCAAGCTTCGTGACTGTATATAACAGACTGTGAAGGCACTATGTAGCTTCTCTTGTTTCGGTATAATAGTTTATTCATTGTTTAATCAGGCTCCTAAATTTTGATGCTTGAAGAAATAGAATACGCGGTGTAACAAAAGTTTCTGTTACAGATAAATTTTTATTTCTTCATGTATTTTCTTTACATACGCGTATAGGAATTTAAAACAACACTACAGTATATTTAAATTGTACTTAGGTTAATTGTTCCTAATAATCGGTGTGATTTCCATTTCGCTCATGACATTGTTTCACACGCCTCGTAAAACTCTCGATGAGTTTGCATGTGTCCTCCGGATTTACGGAGTTCCACTCTCCCTGCACATGGATCACCAAGTCAACACGGTTTCTCGGTCTACGGGCTCGAAACACGTTACCCTATAACCTGCTCCACATATGCTCCACAGAATTCAAGTCAGGTGAATTTCCAGGCCAGTCAACACACCGCTGCACTTTGTCTTGATTTTGTTTAGTAAGAATTTGAAGTGTGAAGCTCTTCGGTCCCACTCTGCTGTCTGTCTGCAATGTCTACGGATCATCATATTATGCGAAATAGTTTTGTTCTGCAATTCGTAATTTTCGGAAAAGTTAAGTTTCTTAGTCACTATTCGTGTGCTTTTACCAATTTTGTCCTTAACCCACTGTCGAATTGTCCTTTTTGTCTGCGATGTTACCTTACTTGGTCCTCCTGCCCTCTCTGCTTCCGAAACTAGTCCATCCTCCTTGTTTTTCCATTTCACGACGGTTCATGGAGACAGTTTCAACATTTGAGCAATTTCACGCACTGATTTTTGAATCCTGAGCAAAGCTTGAATTTTTGATAGCTTATGTTCTCGTTTCGTTGGAGACCTTGCAATCTAAACCATTAAACACACAATTAACTTCGATAATAAACAATCCACAATGTTATGGATATTGAAAGTTAGTTTGAAGCACAATTTTTTAAGCGTGTCCATATCGAACAGCTGTTTAACAAAAGTTTCTGTTACGTATCAGAAATTTTTATTACACATTTTTCATCAATAAGGCCGAATAACTGGCCTTTGAAAAATTATATCTCTGTAAGTCGACTAAAAGAATTCTCTCTCTCACCAGTTCCAAGACTTCAGCGTACAACAATAACTTAACCTAGTAAGTGACGCTGTTGTTTCTGATAAGAAGAAATGAATTCGAATGACAAATGGTAGCTTATTGTTTTCCAGAAGCAGTGTATCCCGAGAAATGTCTTAGAGTAGAAAGCAGGGGACCTACACTCTAATCCAGCCGTCGGAGAATTTGTACTCACGATGACATCACTGGACGCAAGCCGCATTACATAAGATGTAATATCAATCGAAGAGTATAGAGCACTTCGTTCGGATCCCAGTGGCGGACTCTCAACCCAATCATCTGATATAGACTACACAATATTGATTTATAGATAGGCAATTATATTTTATTTCACCTTTATTTTTACTGTGCTACAACAACCTAAGGACATACGTCATAAATTGCCACTCTTAATACAATTCGTAAAATTTCGTCTGCTAGTCGCGAATTTTGTTCAGATTTTACAAGTTTTTGTTCAGAAAACAAAGCTAAAGCCTCTGACCGGTTTTCAACTGACTCGGTTATTTTAGTTTACATGCTTAACTTCCACGTACTGTTGGGATGCCTATGGAGTAGGGAAAAGTTCGTAGTATCTTGATATCCCCTCTCATGTTCGAACATTGCACGACACTAATAGCTACACAACATTCATGACGTTATAACTAGACCTGCTATAAAGACAATGTATTAGAAAGCCGTGACTCCTAGCCAACAAAAATCTCAATAGTCTGTGATTATTTAATAGGTTAATATTAATTCACATAGAAAGTCCATGTAGTTAAGCCAAAAATATATTGTACGTAACTAGTACGAAAGTGTCTTTCGTTTCGAAATTCCGGACTCGAGCAAACGTCTCACTCGTACACGAAAGTATCACTTTCTGCCCTAGTTACGTAAATAACTATTAATGTATACACCGTGTCCACACTCAGAGTATACAGAAATGACAGCTTATAATTTCACAACTGTATATTATAATTCCTTAAGATAAAGCTCAATCAATAGAAAAACTCTCCAATATTTCGTTTCATATCTTTTCCATGGTCATTATTGTGTACAATGTTTCGTTTCAAGCTTATTGTTGTATGAATGAACATTTGCATTTATCAGTCTAGTTCCTTGTCAATAGAGATGTGGATGGTACAGCAAAAATTTCAATGCCTGCTCTGGTTTGCAGAATTGAATTCAGTTACGCGTGTTCATCGACGTATATGGAGGGAATGGAATATTGATCCTCGTACACGCAAATCCATTTATGAGTGGGATAGAACTCTACGAGATAATGGAAGATTGATTTCAAAGACAGGAAAACATTCTAAAAAGGATTATGGCCGAAATGACTGTGAATCAGGTGCGCGAATCATTTGCTAGAAGCCCACGTAAATCAATTAGGCAGGCTAGTAGGGAACTGCAGATTCAGAGTCACGTACCTTGATATGCTGGAGAACTTTGCTATTCCACCAGGTTTGACATTTCAGCAGGATGATACCCCACCACACTTCCATCGAAATATTAAAGCGTTTTTGGATGTAACCTTCCCAAGAAATTGGATTGGCAGGGGTGAGCCAACTTCCTGGCCGCTTAGATCCCCGGATTTAGCTCCTTGAATTTTTTTTTGCGTGCGGATTTATTAAAAATTTTGTGTACAGCAGAAAAGTTTGTAATTTGATTGATTTAAGACAGCGTATCATTCAAGCAGTTGAGCTTATAACACCTGATATGTTGGTGACATAGGCGGAGAGAGAACATTTTCCTTGGGGGGGGGGGCAAAGCAAAGCCATAGAATCTCCATATAATGAGGTTATGGGGGACATCAATTACCTCCTGCCCGCATTATAGCTTGACTGTGGTACAGTACAGTACTTATATCGTAATATGATCATTTAGTATTTTCGAGGGCATGTTTTTTTACAGTGTTACAACCACATCCGCAATGTTTCGGACCGAATGTACAGGGCTTGAACTGTAGGTCTAGTACAAATTATAATAGGGCATAACTTAAAACAATCTCCCTCTTTTTCTCTCTCTCCTACATGTACAGTTGTCAAAAAAAAAAAAAGTGGCCGCACTCGTGAACAGCGAAAATTTTCTAAGTCCACTTCGGGTCACGGCGATGTTAAACGATGCATGTCCTTATATAAGCAGTTCCGGAACTATGAAATTATTTCATATCTGCGTCTCGTAGACCAGCGGTAGAGTGCTCGCTTAATGATTGAAAGATTGGGAGTTCGGGTCTTGTTCAAGTTTTCATTTTATTTTTTTAATCGTTCTTTAGCGATATAAATAATATTCAAATTATAATTTGTATTCTGTTACCGTTCTTTCGCGTTATAAATAATATTCAAGTTACCATTAATATTCTGTTATCGTTCTTTCGCGATATAAATACTCTGAATTTATATAAGAAGTTATTGTAATATAAATAACCATTTTTCTTTGTAAAATAGGTAATTTTATTTAAATAATTAATTATATATTATATAATATCTTATATTAATTAAACAAACCGATATTTATCATTTATATTATGTTATCGTTCTTTAGTGATCCTGTATAAACAATATTGAAGTTATTTATATTCTGTTATCGTTGTTAGCGATATAAATAATATTCAAGTTATCATTTATATTCTGTTATCGTTCTTTAGCGAAATAAATAACATAAATTTAATATTAGGTTTGGAACAATGCAGTTGCATAATACTGGTGTTAGTTTTTTTCTTTTTACATTATTACATTATATTATCTTCAAACACAATAAAATGAAAAGGAGTGACGAGGAATTGAACCTGAGACGTTTACATAAAAATTACGACGTTCTTCCGACTGCACTACGAGGGAAAAAGTAAAGAAACATTTGCGGAAAAATTGGCCCAATTCCTCTCCAAGATTTTCTGATGATTTGTAGAAGTTCGTCCAGGATGCGGGGGACAAAGGCTAATTGGGATTTACAGGTATCTGATCGGGTCAAAAATCCTGATAGAACTAATATTTAACCCTTGCGGTGAATTTCGGTGAAGTCCGGAGGGCCCAATTAATCAAATCCACTCTCTTCACCGCCACACTTGGGCCCCCTAGAATCTATTAAGATTCGAAAGAGACAGTGGTGTGCGGAAAGCAACGGGAAGTTAACGCATTTATCCTTCTCAAGAAAAACTTTGCTGAGCAAAGGAAGCTTTTAACAGAAAAAGAAGCATCTTCTGCGACCTCTGGAAAAAGAACTAAGGAACAGACTAGTGAAGTGTTTTGTGTGGCACTGTATGGGGAAAAAAATGGACATTACGATGAAATGAAGAGAAACATATAGAAGCACTTGAAATGTGGATGTGGAGAAAAATGGAACGTGTGAAGTGAACAGACAGAATAAGAAATGAAGTTGTGTTGGAAAAAGTGGATGAAGAAAGTATGATGGTGAAACTGATTAGAAAGAGAAAATGGAATCGGTTGGGTCACTGGTTGAGAAGAAACTGCCTACTGAGGGATGCACTGGAAGGAATGGTGAATGGGAGCAGAGTTCGAGGCAGAAGAAGATATCAAATAATAGACGACATTAAGATATGTGGATCATGTGCGGAGACTAAGGGGAAGGCAGAAAATAGGAAAGATTGGCGAATGCTGGGTTTGCAGTGAAAGACCTGCCTATAGGCAGAACGCTTATGTATGTCCAGGATGCTTGGCATATCGGGGCTGAGAATAGTAGTTATTTGAAAAGACTCTAGTCGATTCCATGCCCACTCGCCTGCAAGAATGCTGGGTAACTTTCGGTGCTGGACCCCGGACTCATTTCACCGGCATTATTACCTTCACCTCATTCAGACGCTAAATAATCAAGATGTTGATAAAGGTCGTAAAAATAATCGAATGCAAGATGTGATCCAGATGTGGGAAAGATAGATTAAATATATTGAATCGTAGCTTTTTGTTTTGTTTTTTGAACGATTGTTTGAATGTTCTAAGGCAGACGCCAGTAAGTTTCTTTTGTTTATGCCACGAAAGATATTTTTGTTGAGAATAAAATCTTTTTTTTCTTTGCATTTGCAGCTATAATGTCATAATAAGTAATGATAAAGGCATGGCATAATACATTCATGAATCTGATGTTAATTACTAAAATAATCATAAAAGGGAAAGGAGCAATTATGTATATTTTGTATCTCTCTCTTAAAAACAAAACAAAAAAATAACATAAAGAGCACGAGGTTATATTCGAACGCAGGACCTCACGAATAAGAGGCCAGACCGCTACCATTACGCCAGCTTTGTCAGACGTAGAATAAACGGAGCGGAGCGCTCCACTAGACTCGTTGCGTGCTCCGGTGTTTCTACAGCCATAAGCAAGTTCACGCTCCGATCTAGCTCCACAACCAGTTTTGGAGCTTACAACTCTGACACTACTGCATTACGCTATCAAGTAACACAAATAATACTTTAATTATAACTGTAGATATATCAGGCAACGTGATACAACAACATGTAACATCGCCTGTCTCCGAACTGTAGCGAAGATACCCGAAGAGAACTTTGCTTCTGGAGAGCGTCCACTTTTTCTATTGACAACTGTTAGTACATTAATAGAACTACGTAACAGTGCTAACAGAAATGTTTTTATATGAGGCTTACCTTCCTGAAGATATCATATGAAATGTAAACTCTAATTATTATTTTATTTTATCTCGTCTTTAAGTTTACACATTATAACTTTTCTTTTTTCTGCATTGTTGTGCAATATGTAATTCTTATTTCTTCAAGTGGCGGCCTGAACACCTGCAGACTTCTAACACATGATTACAGGCTGTTACAAAAGAAACATTACATTGCTTCCATTCCTCAAATTCGGTACAGAAATTCTCATACGTTCAGAAATTTAAAATAAATATTATAGTGCAGACACATGATCTAAGCATAGAAACTTAATCATGAACAAAAGCAACAAAGATCTTTTGAATTCGATATTTTATAATGTTAATAGAAAAGAAATTTAAACACGTTTGGGGGAGCAGTGCTCCCCATGACCCCCCATAACTCCGCCTATGTTTGGTGAACACCTGGCGAAAGGTTGAGTACCGTTTTGGTACCTGTCGAGCTATAAATAGTGCACATGTTGAACTGTACTAGTGAAAATAAAAACTTTTTCAGTTACTCTATACAATTCAGAAGAAATTTATTTATAAACCTTATCCAAATTACAATATAAGCTGTTATTTCTGTACTTTTAGTGATGACACAGTGTATATAGTCGTTCCTGCAGTAACTCCTATGTGACATATTTATCGATTTTCAGATTTTTACTCTATTAAATAGCTTAAATAGTGATGCAGCAAATAATAAAATATCCTATATGTAATTATATTTCTTTGTTTCGAAAATGTAAGAATTCACAGTCTCCTATGTACGGCTGCCATAGGATGAATAAATGTGGATTTTCTTCCTACTGAAAAATTTTATATTTTGCACATAGGAGTTATTGCGGGAACAACGACGATATTGACTAAATCGTGAATACTTAGCAGATATAATTAATAATCTCATTTTAATATCGAAGGCGCAGTAGTTGAAACAAGGTAAAGTAGTAAAGAGAAATTAGCTGAACGGTTCCTTGAGAGTAGTACCGCAAGCGGAGCAGTTCCGTAAAAGAACAGGTTCCTAAATAACAGTTGTCCTGAATAGGCACACAAATTATTTTCGAAGACAGAATTCGTTTATAACATATTTCTTTCTCACTGAATAAGGTCACGGTGTGAGAGTTCTGTCTACTGTTGTGACTCTGTACTTGTATGTGAGAAGCGGCGTTGAATAGGATTTCCCAGTGCTGCCGTTATTACCAACTGTAACATACTGGAACAGCTGACATTCTCTTATAATGAAGACGACTCACAAAATGTTACTATGATTTGTATTCAACACTATCAAATTATTTTTATTGCTAACTGTCCTGATAAGCTGTTGAGTATGAGAGAGCTTCCCTTTATCAGAATAGATAAAATGGTAAACGCTTAACACAGTAGTAGGCACTTTGATACGCAACAAATCCACCTAGCTCATACGACAGATTGTTTGAAACACTCCTTGCTAATACTCAGCGGTGGCTCGTATATACAACAGTACATGTGAGGACGTCCGTTCCAAACTTTATCAAGTCCACCTACAGGCGAAATTGAGTTTTATATGATTTCGTATAGTTCTGAATATGGTCTACTGGGTGTTCATTTCAAAGTGTGTCATGACGTCACTGTTGTGAGTCAGCGATTTGAAGCGAGTTTCAGCTTTTATGTCAGAAAAGTTGCCTATTAATCAAGGCGTTCAATCTGAACTTGAGAACGTGTATGGTATAACTTGAACGTCGTAGCAACAGATGGCGGTCTGTACGGTCTGTGTGCTACCATAACCTCTTTCGAACTGCGTTTTGCGCGGGCAAGTCGTACGCAGGGTATTTGTTATCATCGGTTGCGTACGGCAACATTCCACAACACAAATCAAATGCTCCGTGTCCATGTTGACCGTCGAAGTTAATGTCAACAATTACTGTGCCACTACTGGAGTTACCGTACGTATCGGTAAGTACTCTTCAGAATGAACGCCTTACTTGCTAGGCAACTTCTCTGGCACATAGGTAATACGCCTCTGCGGAAATGTAGGAAGATTGAATTGTCTAGGCTAATCGGCTAGCCACATGACGTCATACAGCGAGCCATGACACACTTTGAACTGAACACGCAGTATTGCAGGGATACATAACTGGCGAGAGAGGGATGGGAAGCATTTGGAAAGCGTTGGTTCCCCGTTCACAGTCCACCGGCGTTGAATGACGTATCTGTGGCCCGTACGCAATCACATAAGACAGACACGAAATACAAATCCCCTCCCCTACCAAGTCAATGACGCGGTGGTGGAAGGAAGGGGTAAGTGACATATTCCGATGAGTGACGTAACGCCACAATTGTCGCCCAGTTCTGCAAGCCTGCTCTATTGTGAATTCTGTTTGGGTCTAACTATATTAAATCCTCTTCAAAAGATTGCATGAAACTGGGTGTTCGTGGCAAACCGTATTATGTCCACATCTTTATCCGCGTCAAACAGTATTCTGTCCAAAAATCAATTAATATTTTTAATTGTAAGTTTGCGTGTCAAGTTTCCTGCGCTGAGAAAAACTAGCGCCAATTTACAGTATTTACTTATTGTCGACCTTTGTATGAGTTCAGTGCCGCTGCATTCCAATTGTGCATGTGAAATGGAGGGATAAGTGCCTATAGGTGAGAATGGCAGAGGAAGCAGGAAAAGAGTGAAGAAGAAAACAGCACGACAGCAACAAAGTGAACTTCGGTATAATATTTAACTATATTTTTTATTTTATTAATGGGTGTCAGGATATTTATTTTCATTAAAGAAACTGTTTTCTACAATAATCATGTAATGTACAAGAGGATATTCTTTTTTCAATCTGCAGAAACATTGATAAGGGTCTTGATTTAACACTGTTCGAACCACCATAGGGAAAGTCAGTGCCACTGTTGTGAAATTCCCGCACATGATATAGGTACGGTAAGCAGGGTCAAGTAAAGAATTTTCTCAACAAAAATGAAAGCTGATCAAGATCGTTAGTATTAATGAACATTATCTTTGTGATTGAATATTACATAGGAGTAAATCAAGGAGTGTTACCTATTAGTTAGTTGGTTGAATTTTTACATATGTAGAGGAAGAAATGATTTTTTCTTCTTTATGTTCATGTCAAACCGTATTATGTCCATGATATTTTCTGTGTTTCAGGACAGCCTGATATAAAAATGATTTCTAATATAATTTATTCTAATAAATTAAATTCTTTCAGTAATTAATAATTTTAGTATTTCAATTTCTCTCTCATATTTGACAGTTTTTCTTCTCTCCTGAAATAATTACATCAGTGGACTTAATGTGGTTTGGAACGGAACTTCCTCATATCATTGCTATCTTTAATGAAAGCAAAAGCAGTTTATTACAAAAAAATTAAAAACTCAAATTTATGCAAACAAAGTATTTTTTTTAAGAATGTCACCAAAAACTTTAACGTACTATTCATCATCATGATTACTATCTCTTTCAAAGTTGATATCATTTTGAAGACATACACATTGTGCTACTCTATTTAGGCACATGTTAAAATCTCTTCTTCGATATACAGGATGAGTCAGGAGGAAAGGTACATGGTTTGAAGAATTATTATATAGGTGATTCTGAACAATAAAGCGTATATAAACATTTCCTGTTCTTAACGGTTTCGTAGAAATTTAATGGAAACAATGAGGAACGGAAAAAGTGCAGGTTATAGTAAATTAAAACATCGTTACCTTATGTTCTGTTTAACTATGTACTTTTCTTTACACAACATGTTCAAGAAGTCCACCGTCAACTTCAATGCACTTTGCAGTTCTTGTAGACAGTTGCTGTGTTGCGATCTGAGCTGATTCGGACATTCCTTTACTTGAGCAGAAGCATGTAAAATGCGAGCGAGAAGTTCTTCTCTTGTTTCCACTTTGTGCTTGTAGACTTCGCTCTTAAGCCAACCCCACAAAAGGAGTAAGGTCGGGTGACTTCGGTGGCCAAGAAGTGACTCCACCGTGACCGATCCAACGCCCAGGATACGTTTAATTGATTCTACTACAATCTAATGTCGTTTTGGTTCCGTCCTCATATGAGTGCTGATAAAGGACATGAGACTGACGCCCGTGATTTTCAAACAGCTGTATGTCAGATACTGTTAAGAACAGGGCATGATATGTTCATATACAGTAGAAGTGTTTGTTGAGAATCACCAATACTATCACTCCTCAGACTTATGCACCTTTCCTCCTGACTCACCCTGTATGTTTTCTTTTTCTTTTTTTTTGTTTTAGTAATAATATTCCACATATTATGTTTATAGCTCACCTCAAGAATCTTTTTCCTCATGAATTCCGACTATGTTTTTGTACTTGGTTTATTGTAGCTTGCATTTGATTTGTTTCTACCATAAAATTGCTTCCAATTTTATTAGTTTAATATGATTAGCACCTGCCAAGGGACAAAGTTTGTAAATATAACTTATATCATAGTGATGATGCAGTGTATGTCGAAATTAGTATGGATAGACACGTAAATATGTAGGCCTATTCATTGATGAATAATTAAAGAGAAAAAAGCTGAATATTTCAGAAAAAGATAATTAAATTTTAATAAACTTAACCTTAAAAAATTGAACACTTAACCTTCGATACAACTATTCGCACGATATATATATTTTCACATCGCTACTGCACATATTTTATCAAGCTTGTAACGCTTTTTGACACAGCAAACATATAATATTTTTCCCTTCCTCATAAATAAAGTATTGTTCTTTTCATTTCTTATAGAAATAATATTTCCTCGCCTTCTTTAATCCACTTACTTTCCTTGAAAGAGGCATTCTTTCTTATTAAGCCGCCGCTGATAACTACACAAGTGAGCGCTTTGAATCCCGTCAATAAGCTCTGCCGGTATTGGTGAACTAGAGAGTGGGGGGTTGAGAAGTCACGTTCTATTTGTATTACATTTGCCGACCACTAACTTAAGAGATGAAATTAAAACCGCATTTGATAGCCAAGATACTATTAACGAATCTTAGGAATTAAGTGAGCTAAAATCATAATCCGAAGCTGTCCTCGGGTGTGGATCCTGTCCCCAGATGTGCAGATTAATTAAACATTTGTCCAAGATTTTCTCCAAAAGTAGGGCGAATCCTGTGGAGATCTTAGCCTCATTTAATTATCACCAATTCGACTGACATCAAATAACCATATAGTTTATACACCGTAGTTAAAATAACCAGTTAAAAATTAAACTACATGGACAGAAACTTTCTGAAGTGGAAATACATCCAACATGATAGATCAAAAGGAATACGAATTACTTAGCACAATAAATTGGAACCTTGCCTGTCCTCCTTGTCATGCATATCATATTCAACTTTGTTTCGATGTAGTTATCTGTAAAGGCGTATAAACATATTTTTCATAAGCAAAATGTTAACGATAGGTATATTACGGTTTTTTAAATTATAGGTTATGAAATTAATGTAATCTCTTAACTGACGTCATCACTTTTAAACTTAGGTAATATTTATGAATTTTACATAAATGTAAGACCTGTAACATAAGTCAATTATACACCTACGAACGAAACAAGTATGACTTCAAATGTGTCCAACATGTATGGGATAGATGCCTGAAAATATTCAATTTATGTAAGCATACAATAATTGGAGCCTTTGGGGAATCTATATCAATTACGCTTCAAATTGGAAGCAGTTTCGTGGTAGAGAAATGCTGCAACAGACTGGATCAGTATTGATTAATGGCCCTTCTCATGATCGGTGTGTCATAAATAACACTTACTTCCTTCGACAGTTTAATTATGATAGCTACCGACCATGATAAGTAATTGCTCTAAAACTGGTTTAAAATGCACCCACGCGCAGATAATATTTTTTTATTTGTTCGCGGATCCTGAGCAAGGTAGAGTATAATAGATTTCTATAATAGTATTAGTGCATGAATATAATTCTGACAAATTACAAGCATAGTGTTAGTTCAGTTTATCAGCTGGTCAAAAGATTTCAAATTTCCTTACTGAAAAAATAATACAAATTCAATATAATTATATAATCAGACACACGAAAATACAGTAACATCTTTAGCAGGTTACATTCTGTTAGACATGGAAGGAAAACATCACTACGAAAGAAAAAATACACTATATATTTTTAATCCTGCGTAAGTATAGAACAGAATGTCAGGGAAGGAATTTGCACGAACATGTAGGGCAAACTTAGCCAATTTCGTAACACGTCTAATGTCGTGATATTTTTATTTAATATTTTCAAGAAATTATACCAGAGACAAGTGTAATTCTGATGGTATAGTAGAAGAGAAGGTGGAAATATGGGCTAGGAGTGGTAATACGGGCTATCTCGTTTTTTTAATAATATGGTGTTGTTACCTAAAGGAAAAGCTCTAAAAGTACATCTAGTGTCCATCAGTCTGCGTGCACAAAGAGACAACCCAGTTACCTTTGTGGTGTGGATGTGATGTGTTCTTTGTATTTCTCGTCAATTTCAAAATTTTTGTAGGTATGTAGTTTCAATTTTATTGAAAGAAATATATTTCGTATTTAAATTTCAAGCTTGATGTGTTGTACTGATTAAGAATAGCTCCATCACATAGCATAAGAATAATATTTATTTAGAGCAACAATTGTCATACATAATCTTAGAAACCTTCATGAGTCAATTCTACTAATATGGGCTACCACTGTGTGTCAAATATGGAATAGGTAGCCCATATTACCAGCACGTTAACACGTCCCGTATTTTCACTATCGTGATTTGCGTTATTTGTTACAGAATATTGCCATTGATGTGACAAGGTTTTCTACTTATGTTTCTTTGATTTTTCCAATTTTATTTTCAAATTTTTGTGATAGCTCACATTTAGAATCCACTACCTATAGAGGAGGAGTTCTTCTTCCTTTCAAAAATTAATTATAAACAAATATCTATTGCAACTATTGACCTTTGAGACTGGAAAAAATGTATAGGAATAATTACTTTGTTTGTCAATAAAGGTTTCCAAGTAATATGCCACAACATTTTTCATTATTATGAGGAAAACAAAATGGTACCCCATATTTCCACTTTCTCCTCTATAAATGGCAGAAATTATTTTATAACATAGCTTTTGTTCACAGCGTTCTTGCAGTGACGTGAGCGGTTTTTTTTTTTTTGTGGGGAAAGTACTTGAAAAACTGTGACATCTACAGCTTTGAATTTGTGGGTCAATTTACCATCCGATTTCTTTGTTAAAAGAAGAGCTATTTGCTATGTTTTGAGGTTCAAATTATTTTCAATAATAGGCCTAAGTACTGACATTGTATACTTCTGGGAAAAAAATATAAATTTATCATCACACTGATTATGTAACATAGCCTTATCTCAGAAGTTTAATTTCTTATCGTTTTTCTCAGTCCATGAGGCTATTTTTTCTCTCTTAAATTTTTCTGTGGTATAACAACATTTTCTGGTGAAATAAATATCAAATGCATGAAACGTAAAATATTTGTATATGCATTCATAGCATCTCTGATATATTGTGCATTTCGTGCAATTTGCAGATAGCAGATAATCGCAGGGTCAAATATGAAAAGAAATATAATATAATTGCTACGAAAGAGGCAATTGATTGTCCTAAAACAAAGGAAAACTACCGTAGTGAAACCTAGTGTTTTCTTGGCAAGTTCGTCGAGGACCAGGAAGGAACCAAAGCAGCAGTTAAGGAGAATGACATTTCCAGTATCTCAAGTGAGTTCAAAGAGGTAGACAACGAAACATCATCAGCTTCAGGAACCAAACAGAGAAGAGCTGTGCTTTAAGAAAAGCCGAATGATAGACCTAGTGATTTTTGTGCGGATCTTACTCAGGAAATTTCGAGGACGACAAGCATTGTGAAATATGAATTCAGTATGTCAGTTATGATCAATAGTTTTATGATAGATATCAACACCTTTGAAAATACAGAAAGAACTTTAATTGTTTGAGTTGTAGTTCTGAATCTGACTGAGGAATTTAAGATGTGATTAAATATGCCTAAATATTTTGAATTTAAGGATTATCACGGAATTACGAAACTGTACCAGCCCTTCTAGAGTGACAAATTCATTTGTTTATTTGTATTGCTTGTTTGTAATTGAAGAGGTGAGATCAAAAACCATTCAAGTCCACTTTTGGCACAAATTGAGATATTTATGCAACCAGCTACTTCGTTTCGTTTGCCATCCATTGAGTTAAAGAACCATCCAAGAACGTTATTTAAGCAGTACTTTTCCATTTATTGTGTTTAAAAACCATTCAAGTCCACGCGTCAAAACGGGTTCTCGCTCGGGGTGTCTCGCAGTTGAGCGGGAAAGGAGCTGTTAGTTTTGTGAGACATATCGTGTTCCACTAGTGTTGTGTAAAACTTAAAAATAGCCTATTGAACTCGTTTACTGTAATAATGATGTATTATAATATAGATACGTATAAATGATTTTTGTAGCGAGGGGCCTATATGTAGCATGCATGTTATAACATAGTAACGCAGATTTTGCAGTTACTAGGAAGAAATTGAAACGGGAGGACACATCTTCAGCAGCGAGGAGTGGGTTGAAAAAAATTAAAAATGTTGCAACTAATATGAAGGTTATCGATGTTAAACAGAATATGTTGAAGGATTATAAATCCTTAGAGGAAACTTATTTTAAGAAGAATTGCCGTTCTGTATTTCTTGACATGTCACCACTACAAAAGTATTGAATGCAAGGAAAATTCGGTGATAGTTTCGACGACATGTTCTGGATTATATACAGACACTTTCCTAATGTTCAAAAAAAGACCAAATGTGTGTAATGTTTCTAGACTCTCTACTGGGGAACTGAAAATAAAGTCTGCCAAAGCAGCTCATATAAACAAATATCTGGAATGCATTACTCCAAATCATCGTCTGACAGCAGGTGAAGAAAATGGCAATAACAGTGAGAATGAAACAGAGGGTTGGGATGCTGAGTAGTGAAACACATAAAAAATTAAAAAAACGATTAAAAAACTTAAAAACGATGAATGTATTATTGTATTTCACTAATAACATTATTTTTGTTTTATTATCGTCTGCATCTAGTGAAGAAAATAGCAAATAATAGTGAGAGTGATGCAGAGACCTAGAAAACTAAGTAGTGAAAGATATTAGAAAATGGAATTTAAAAGTTATGAGTAGGACTACTACCGATAACAGTACTGTATTTATTATTATTATTATTATTATTATTATTATTATTGTTAATTTGAGTTATTTGTGTCATTCAGAGTAAAATTTATAGAAAAAATTGTCATATTAAGATTTTATGTGAAGATGATGAGAGTGATTTTGAGGATTGAGATTCTGGGTAGTGAAACATATTTAAAACAAATCTGACAAATAATGAAAATGTACTTTTATTAACAATAAGTTATTATTAATCTCATTCAGATGAAGCTTAAGAAATTGTATAAATATTAGGGCATTTTTGTCAATGAAACCATTATCATAACAAGTATTTCAATGGTTGAGATCAATAAACATTCATCTTTTGAAAATTTGAAATTAATTTTTGGATATTTCCACAAGTGTTACGACTGTAAAAATTGGTATACTATTTTGTCTTGATCTCTAATTCAACCAGAAAAAATTACGTGAAGAAATAACAAATAGATAAGAAAGAAAAAAGTTTTTACATTTTTTTTTCTAAACCTATGTAAATGGACTTGAATGGTTGTTGATCTCATGGCTTCAATTATTGTATAAGTTTGAGGTAAAAATACCGATCGATATGTAACCTCCTGAAACCTAATAATGCACATATATTAAAAACACTAATTTCTTTTTACATTTGAACCTTATTTTTGCACCAAAACCTTAGTATTACGAAATTAGCCAAGTTTGGCCTACGAGTACAAGGAATGTTTGTATCTGGAATATCCTAAATTTAATTGCAGTCGCGTGTACCCATAACGAAAGGTTAACAAGATCAATTTCCTGACATCTCTTGAAGTCATAATAAGCGAGGAGGCCTATTGCTTCATAACTTCTTCTCAAAGAGCTCAGTGCCATGGTACTACTAATTACATGAAAATTAAATGATGCGAATAGCATTTTAATATAGGTATTATAAATTACTAATACTAACTCTCGAAAATAGGAAAAAATAATAGGTTCGATTACAATATACGAATATGTCTGTTATCTGTGAATTTGTTTAACCACTTCTCTGATTAACCCGAGTTAACTCGGGTTGCTAACATGTGTCAAAATTTATTAACCCGAGTTAACTCGTTTGAGTCCCATTTTCGCTGCTAAGGATTATATCCCGAATATATACGTTTCCATTCTTTCGTTAACCTTTTCCTCACTAGATGGCTACAGAAGTTAGTGATATTGCTGTATCTGGTGGTGTTTTTTGTACTTCTTCCTTGCGAGTGGAATTCTATGCTCATATAGCATTCACACACAGTAGTGAGTAGACGCTAGTTAGTTTTAGCGGTGTCTGTTTGTGTTTAGTGTTTTTTGTGCTGTTTTGTGTAAAGATGGATCAAGTTAGTGATTCCGAAACTTTTGATCAGGAATATATTCATGTAGAAGATTAGGAAATGAAACGTCGGTATCAGAAGACGAAGTTATAGACCAACAAACAAATTCAGATCAGTTGATGTCGCGTCTTTTCGACAGTGGTTTGAATAGAAGACATCTGGCACCATTTCTTCTGCACCTCCGAGGTCCCCATTCCCTGAAATTTTAACATTGTTTCTGATAACGATAATTCTCAATTTTTAAAAATTATTCTTTGATAATGACCTCATCAACATTATATTCGAGGAGACGATTCGGCATGCTAATAAGTGTTCAAGAATGCTGAAAATAATTCGTGGCGTCCTACTACAGACTCTGAAATACGTGTACTTTTGGGCATAGTGATACTGCAGAACATTATTCACAAACCTGAAGAACAGATGTACTAGTACAAATATTCAATGGCTGCTACACCATTCTTCTCAAAACGCTCTCATATAGGAGATTTGTCGAATTGAAAAATTCCTGCACTTCACCAACAATGAGAACTATGACCCGGACACCCACCCAAATCTGAAATTGAATGTAGTCTGACCTATTTTTCGGAATCTTGAAGACCAATACACTCCCGACGAGATGTCACCATCGAAGAGAGCCTGTTGATTTATAAGGGGCGACTAGGGTGGGTACAGTATATATCACCGAAACGAGCCAGGTTTGGGATAAAGACATATATGCTCTGTGAATCTAAGAGCGGGTACGTTTACTCCAGTATAATTTAAACTGGAAAAGGAACCATTCTTGATAACGACTACAAGGATATTCCAATGTCTAGCCAAGTAGTCATGACACTCATAAAGTCTTTACTTGGCCGGGACTATTCTCTTACAACTGACAATTTTACACGTCACCCCAGTTATCCAACATGCATTTCACACACTACAGACACTTACAGGGCTGTGAGAATAAGTAGGAAAGAGATGTCACCAGCAATGAAGAGAACAAAGCTGAAGAAGTGTGAAACTGCAGTCTTCCCTTTCAGAGGGGCAAGAACATTACCCTCAGGTTGAAGGATAAAAAGGATGTGGTGCTTCTTAGCACAATACACAGCGCTGAGATGGTAGTCATCAAAGATGATTGGAAGCCGAAAATGGTGCTCGACTATAACAACTCAATGGGAGGAGTCGACAAGGTAGACCAGCACTTGGCAGCTTATCCTGTCCCGCAGAATAGTGGAAAGCGATATTATAAAACGATTTTCTTTCATCTTCTCGAGTTGGCCCTGTGGAATTCCTACGTTTTGTATACGATATCTGAAGGCAGGAAGACACCCTTGGACTATCGAATGGTGGTAATTTGTAAGATTTTCGAAAAATACACCCCGAATGTCCTATCACTCAAGGCAGGATGGCCAAGAAAATCGCCCAACCCACTTCGGCTTACAGGTAGACATTCTCCAAAAGTTATTCCACGAACTCTGAAGAAGAACAACCAACCAGACAGTGTTTCATGTGTAGTATTGCGAGAGACTCAAAATACAATCAAATTCGACACAGGAGCAGATACTACTGTCCGGAATGCAATGTGCCACTGTGCGTAATACCCTGCTTACGAGTCTATCACACGACAAGCAAAATTTAACACCTTGATAACAGCACTGATATTGTACCTCATAAATTAATCCATAAAAAAACAAGTTGTTAATAGTTCAGGAGAAAATCAAAGTGGGACAACTACTAGAGCTAGAATCAAGGTGCACGAGATAACTCGGGATAATAATTCAGGTATGAATATATGTCTATTTCATAGCGATTTTAGGTATATAAGAAAATTAGTGATGTACAGTGATTCTGCAATATTAAATGACCTCCATACGAAAATTAAAAAAAATATGACACTTTTTTCACAAAACTGGTAAAATATATAGTAAGGGAAGAGGTTAAAAATTATATAATTGTGTTGTAACATCAAGAAGAACTACAGTTTTAGTAGACATGGAAATCATAAGTTTAGTTATAAGCAGATGATTATATCCTAGAGAGGAAGGGTTACAAATATGGAATACCAATTTTCTTTTCGTTTTGGAACCTACATGTTTGGAATACTTTTTTTATTTTAGTAGGTTATTCGACGCTGTATCAACATCTCAGGTTATTTAGTGTCTGATTGAGATGAAGGTGATAGTACCGGTGAAATGAGTCCTGGGTCCAGCACCGATAGTTACCCAGCATTTGCTCATAATGGGGATGAGGATAAACCTTGGAAAAAAAACCTCAACCAGGTAGCTTGTCCCGACCAGGATACTGAACGTAAAGTATCGACCAGTTTATTTCAGAATATCCCTGTGAATGGTACACCGTACTCAGAAGTTCGTAAGATGTTATAAAATGTTTGAAAAAAATTATTTCCTCAAAATCTGACATAATATTTCCTTAATAAAAATAGAGGTACAAATATGAAATACTCTTAACAAGTTACAAGATTAACAAAATTGCAAAGTCAAAATGGCCTCTACTAAGAAAAGCATAGAACAAGCATACAGCATCTTCGTTAGAAGGTGTTTTCCCAACCGTAATCCTGAATCAAAATGAATCTTTTCTCACGTCTATTCTCAAACTTTTTTATGGCTTCTTGCATTGTTTTTTCATTCCACTGTTTTCTAAGTTTGTTGGAAGGTGAGATTTTCCCTCCGCCTACAAGTATCAACGCTAGTAACGAAACAGAAAACCAGAGTATAAAGATGAAATAATAATACTATTATTTTATATTTATGACACACTGAAGTTGTAAGTCATAACCTCAAAACATATCATTTAAGAACGAAATCATTGCTATAAACGTAGATTATTTGTCTTTAAGAATATATATCATTAATATTTCTAACATTGAGAAATAATAATGTATATTCAATAAAATTACTTACCGCCAAAATTTTCTTTTTACTCGAAAACGCAATAATGATGAACTTTTGAACAGTTCAGCTTCTAACTGCAAACCATAACACATTCCCGCGAAAGAGAGTATCAGTGCGTAGTAATTTAAAGGGCTTCCGCTCGAACACAACACGTCTCAGGTCGTATTCATACTATATATTTGTACCTCTATTTCATATTTGTAACACTTCCTCTAGAAAAAAAGTGTTGAAAGCTTTTCTCTACAAAGTGACATTGATCAGAAGAAGCTGTGAGCTGAGATAAATAAAATAAAATAAACGCAAATAAACAGAAATGATTGAATGCAGAAATAAAAGGGAGATTGTTGTAGTGTACAGATCGAGAAGTGATTCTACAGGATCACTTATTTAAATACCTTGGTACATACGTTCAAAGTAATCTGCAGTGGAATGAATGAGTTAGTCGAGTTGCCAAGTTACAAAGAACACTTGAAAATCTTTATATTTTGTTACAGGTACTGTAAAGAAGAGCAGTATCAGGTCAAGGGAACTCCTATACTTGTAAAAAACATTGAATTTTAAGAGGTTTTATAACTGAATAACGGCTGCTCTAAAAAAAGATGGTAATTTTTTTTAGAAATATTTAAAGCGGATAGTTCTATCTGGTATTTAGTTATTTGTAATTAATTTTATTGAAACTAACACTGTGGAGATTTCTACATAAAACAGAAAAAATTGTCTTATTTGAATACTTGGGTTATACTTGGGTCAATTTTATACATTTATTTCCTTATATGATAGGCTTTGGCCTCCACTATCATCGTCGAATCTCTTTGTAACGCCAATCCTTTCCAGTCTCTAATTTCCATTCTCCTTAAATCCTGCTCCACATTATGTAGCCGTCTTTACCTGGTCTTCCTTATTTCTAATTGTTATTTCACCATTATGTACTCTCTATCCATCCTTTCTTCATGGCCAAGCCAGCTAATTCTCAGGGTGTAACACTTTTATCAAGCCGCCAATGCTTATCTACTATAATAGTCATTTACATGAATAAGATTTTTACATGAACGTTTTCGATACCATTTTTTGTATCCTCTTCAGATGCATTATAATTAAAATTAACAATTAACATTTGTAAATGATTGAAAACCTAGCCATTGGTGTGTGTGTTCTGTGAACTTCTTTTCGTGATTAAGTGTGTGATACATTTATGGATGTCGCTTGTACTTGTGTGTCTACTAGTAATTAGTGCTAATAGTAATACTAAGCTTACTTAATATCAATCAATTTTAAAATGCTTCCAGCTTACCCACGCAACCGACAAGCACACAACAAGCAAAACAGCTGAATTAGAAGCATTGGTTTCGCTTGAATACGGAGCTCGACATCAAACCAAATTGTAACTCGACCTGTTAGACGATCGAATTTGCATAGGAAATAGTGGACAACAGTGAACTCCAGAATGGTAATGTTAACATGTGGTTACGTGACAAGTAAAAAGTAGATAAGGTTTTATACCACAACAACAACACACAATGCAAAAGTGAAATTAATAATTCGTAAGCTACCCCAGTTCACTTCGTAAAAAAAAAAGTGATTAAAACAAGTGCTCTACAAATTGCTTCTTACACAACGATTCAGCATTTTAGTGTTATGAAGTTTTATATAAAAAGAAAGAGAGAACAGTTATAATCGCCCCATTAAAAGGCAAGACACAACAGAACTCAAAGACAGTATAACAAAAACGACCAAACAAGTGTTCTTTTATAAAAGTTTTTTATATTGGTGTTATACTATAGGTTTTATATTGAATTTTAGAAATTGATTGATATTAAGTAAGCTTAGTATTACTATTAGCACTAATTAATACTAGACACACAAGTATGAGCGACATCCATAAATGTATCACACACTTAATCACGAAAAGAAGTTCACAGAACACACACACCAATGGCTAGGTTTTCAATCATTTACAAATGTTAATTGTTAATTTTAATTATAATGCATCTGAAGATAATACAAAAAATGGTATCGAAAACGTTCATGTAAAAATCATATTCATGTAAATGACTATTATAGTAGATAAGCATTGGCGGCTTAATAAAAGTGTTACACATTAAATTATAGCAGCTTATCGGTAACAAAACAAAAATGAAGTTAATTCTCAGGGATTTAACATACCTTATTAAATACTCTCCTTTTAATATTAGAGTTATATGTGAATTCGATCTAATTCTCCATGTGCTAGTTTTACATATTTGATCTTATATGCATCTGATAATTTTTGTGAAATATTAGTAATGCAATTTTATCATCTTTATGTAACGGCAACGATTCAGCTGAATCTCATACAGTAGGTGTTATTAATGTTTATATAACTTTAGCTTAGTTCATTTAGTTACTTAACGTTTTTGCAAAATATCTTTCGTTAGTTGTTGTCCTATTATTTGCGCGGACACTGTTCCTTGTTATTTATTTGGACTCCTAGATATGTAAAAATAACTGGTAACAATTTTATTTCAAAAGTATTATTTTCAATTTTGATCTACTGCAACATATTTCGTACTTGATTCACTTTCATCTTCATATATTTATAGATATCTAATTTGTCCTACAGAATTTATCTGTAATATTGACACTTAGGCTAATATTTTAGGAGAAAAATTCGCTCCGGCGCCGGGAATCGAACCCGGGTCCTTATATATTTGTGTTTCAATTGTCTTACCATGTAAAGTATTGTTTACTTCATCAGTAAATATAGTGTTATCTATATGACCAGGAATCCAGAAATAATAGTGGGTTTTTCTTTACATTCGGGAGAAATACATCTCTTCCCAACTTCTTACATTATTTTTTTGTCAGTTTACCGGAACTGCTTGCATCGACCGCGACATTTAATGACTTATCTTTGTCTAGACGTTGTTTTACTTTAGGTCCAAATTCCCCTTTCGGTTCTTAAAAGCATATGTACAGTCGTGTTCCTAGACTTCCAAATGCATACCTTTGGGTTTGGACGGTGTACAAAGGAGTGACAGATGCCATGGATTGCACTACTACAGTATTAATGTGAGTAAAAAAAAAAAAAAAACATTGACTAGAGTATTAATGCGAGAGCTTTGATACTGTGTCGCGGAACTATGAGAATCCGAGTGCACGCAAGAAGCGGCATAAGTAGCATAGATTTTTAAGTCTATATATTTCATAAAGGAGGAAAAAGCGAAACGAATGATAGTCACCACGTTTCTTAGAGAATGAAAATTACCTTAAATATGCATTTTCATTAAATTCACCATTACCTGGGACGGTTCCATTGTAAGCGATAAACGTCAGTTAAAAGTTTCGCTACTAGCTATTCCTTGCTGTACGTGTATCATTCGCATGCTAATCTACCAACAACGAAGGTTTAATAAATCGAACTGGATACGCAGCCCACCTAATGAAATAGTATCTCGACGTCGCACACGCTGTTACTGATGAAGGCCTGGCATAGGACAATCATAAATCATGGAAAAAAATGAATTACAAAATTCCTGCCCTGCCAAATAGAGTAGCGATATGACACACCCAATAGCTTTGATTTTGCGTCTTTAGTATCAGTGCACAGGTTTAACCCCCTCCAATGTACCGGTCGTAAAAATGCATTGTACCTTGCGGTCGACGCTAGTCCTCTTGAAACTTCCGCCTCTCATAACTTCACTGTCTTCTTTACATGTCTTTTCCCTCCCATTCTCTCTCTCTTTCTGCCTTACATCCCTAATTCCTATCAACTTCTACGTAATAATTAATTTTCATTTCTTGCTTTCTCCTCTCTCCTTTACTTTCTTCATTCTCCCTTTATTCTTTCCTTTCGTTAGTTCTCTCTCCGTTCGCCCCTTTGTTCCTCTTTCTGTATCATCTAGTGATATTGTTATATTCCTCCCATTCTCAATATCTTCCTTCACATTCTCTACCCACTTCTTTTCTACATCATTCATCTTCCCTCACTTCTTTTCCTCTTTTTCTTACTTTTGACTACACACTTAGATTTCCGTAACTTTTACTTTCCATTTATTCTTAATTTTCTGCTACCTTCATGTTTACTTATAGGCTACTCTTAATTTTCTTTACACTTTTCTTGATGGGCCCTGTATTACTTCTTGTTATAAGTTACTTTTACTCCTCTTCATGCTGTTACTTTTGCTCATACCTTCACTTTTCCTTATATCCTTACTCTTCCTTATGCTCTTACCTTACCTTATATTCTTACATTTTCCTATGCTCTTACTTTTCCTTATATCCTTATGCTCTTACCTTATCTTATATTCTTACTTTTCCTTATGCTCTTACCTTATACTCTTATTTTTCCTTATGCTCTTACCTTACGTTTTATTCTTACTTTTCCTTATGCTCTTACCTTACCTTATACTCTTACTTTTCCTTATGCTCTTACCTTACGTTTTATTCTTACTTTTTCTTATGTTCTTACCTTACCTTATATTCTTACTTTCCCTTATGCTCTTACCTTACCTTATATTCTTACTTTTCCCAATGCTTTTACTTACTTACTTACTGGCTTTTAAGGAACCCGGAGGTTCATTGCTGCCCTCACATAAGCCCGCCATTGATCCCTATCCTGAGCAAGATTAATCCAGTCTCTAACATCATATCCCACCTCCCTCAAATCCATTTTAATATTATCTTCCCATCTTACGTCTCGGCCTCCCCTAAGGTTTTTTCCTGCCGGCCTCCCAACTAACACTCTATATGCATTTCTGGATTCGTCCATACGTGCTACATGCCCTGCCCATCTCAAACGTCTGGATTTTATGTTCCTAATTACGTCAGGTGAAGAATACAATGCGTGCAGCTCTGCGTTGTGTAACTTTCTCCATTCTCCTGTAACTTCATCCCTCTTAGCCCCAAATATTTTCCTAAGAACCTTATTCTCAAACACACTTAATCTCTGTTCCTCTCTCAAAGTGAGAGTCCACGTTGCACAACCATACAGAAGAACTGGTAATATAACTGTTTTATAAATTGTAACTTTAAGATTTTTTGACAGTAGACTAGATGACAAAAGCTTCTCAACCGAATAAAAACACGCATGTCCCATATTTATTCTGCGTTTAATTTTCTTCCGAGTGTCATTTATACTTGTTATTGTTGCTCCGAGATATTTGAATTTTTCCACCTCTTCGAAGGATAAATCTCCAATTTTTATAGTTCCATTTCGTACAATATTCTGGTCACGAGATATAACCATATACTTAGTCTTTTCGGGATTTACTTCCAACCCTATCGCTTTACTTGCTTCAACTAGAATTTCCGTGTTTTCCCTAATCGTCTTTGGATTTTCTGCTAACATATTCACGTCATCTGCATAGACAAGAAGCTGATGTAACCCGTTCAATTGAAAACCCTCTGTGTTATCCTGAACTTTCCTAATGGCATATTCTAGAGCGAAGTTAAAAACTAGAAGTGACAATGCATCTCCCTGCTTTAGCCCGCAGTGAATTGGAAAAGCATCAGATAGAAACTGACCTATACGGACTCTGCTGTAAGTTTCACTAAGACACATTTTAATTAATCGAACTAGTTTCTTGGGAATACCAAATTCAATAAGAATATCATATAAAACTTCTCTCTTAACCGAGTCATATGCCTTTTTGAAATCTATGAATAACTGATGTACTGTACTCTTATACTCCCATTTTTTCTCCAATATCTGTCGAATACAAAAAATCTGATCAATAGTCGATCTATTACGCCTAAAACCACACTGATGATCCCCAATAATTTCATCTACATATGGAGTTAATCTTCTCAAAAGGATATTGGACAAAATTTTATACGACGTCAACAAAAGTGATATTCCTCGAAAGTTACTACAGTTAGTCTTGTCGCCCTTCTTAAATTAGGTACGATTATGGACTCATTCCATTGTTCTGGTACAATTTTCTTTTTCCAAATTGCAAGTACAAGTTTATAAATTTCGCTAGATAATGCGCTTCCACCCTCTTGTATTAATTCTGCTGGAATTTGATCATTACCTGGAGACTTGTACTTTTTCAGATTTTCTATTGCAATTTCGACTTCAGAAAGTGTGGGTTCCGGTATAAATGGCACAGCAGTTTGTATTTGAATTTCGTCCCGATCATTTCTATTTGGCACATGTATAGTTGCCTAAAATAGTTTCTTACTTTTCTTATATCCTTATGCTCTTACCTTACCTTACATTCTCACTTTTCCTTATGCTCTTACTTTTCCTTATACCCTTATGCTCTTACCCTACCTTATATTCTTACTTTTCCTTGTGCTCTTACCTTACCTTATATTCTTACTCTTCCTTATGCTCTTACTTACCTTATATTCTTACTTTTCCTTATGCTCTTACCTTACCTTATATTCTTACTCTTCCTTATGCTCTTACGTACCTTATATTCTTACTTTTCCTTATGCTCTTACCTTACCTTATAGTCTTACTTTTCCTTATGCTCTTACCTTACCTTATATTCTTAGTCCTCCTTATGCTCTTACCTTACCTTATATTCTTACTCTTCCTTATGCTCTTACCTTACCTAATATTCTTACTCTTCCTTATGCTCTTACCTTACCTTATATTCTTACTCTTCCTTATGCTCTTACCTTACCTTATATTCTTACTCTTCCTTATGCTCTTACTTTTCCTTATATCCTTATGCTCTTACCTTACCTTATATTCTTACTTTTCCTTATGCTCTTACCTTACCTTATATTCTTACTTTTCCTTATGCTCTTACCTTACCTTTTATTCTTACTTTTTCTTATGTTCTTACCTTACCTTATATTCTTACTTTCCCTTATGCTCTTACCTTACCTTATATTCTTACTTTTCCCAATGCTCTTACCTTACCTTATAGTCTTACTTTTCCTTATGCTCTTACCTTACCTTATATTCTTACTCTTCCTTATGCTCTTACCTTACCTTATATTCTTACTCTTCCTTATGCTCTTACCTTACCTTATATTATTACTCTTCCTTATGCTCTTACCTTACCTTATATTCTTACTCTTCCTTATGCTCTTACCTTACCTTATATTCTTACTCTTCCTTATGCTCTTACTTTTCGTTATATCCTTATGCTCTTACCTTACCTTATATTCTTACTTTTCCTTATGCTCTTACCTTACCTTATATTCTTACTTTTCCTTATGCTCTTACCTTACCTTTTATTCTTACTTTTTCTTATGTTCTTACCTTACCTTATATTCTTACTTTCCCTTATGCTCTTACCTTACCTTATATTCTTACTTTTCCCAATGCTCTTACCTTACCTTATAGTCTTACTTTTCCTTATGCTCTTACCTTACCTTATATTCTTACTCTTCCTTATGCTCTTACCTTACCTTATATTCTTACTCTTCCTTATGCTCTTACCTTACCTTATATTATTACTCTTCCTTATGCTCTTACCTTACCTTATATTCTTACTCTTCCTTATGCTCTTACCTTACCTTATATTCTTACTCTTCCTTATGCTCTTACCTTACCTTATATTCTTACTCTTCCTTATGCTCTTACTTTTCCTTATATCCTTATGCTCTTACCTTACCTTATATTCTTACTTTTCCTTATGCTCTTACCTTACCTTATATTCTTACTTTTCCTTATGCTCTTACCTTACCTTTTATTCTTACTTTTTCTTATGTTCTTACCTTACCTTATATTCTTACTTTCCCTTATGCTCTTACCTTACCTTGTATTCTTACTTTTCCCAATGCTCTTACCTTACCTTATAGTCTTACTTTTCCTTATGCTCTTACCTTACCTTATATTCTTACTCTTCCTTATGCTCTTACCTTACCTTATATTCTTACTCTTCCTTATGCTCTTACCTTACCTTATATTATTACTCTTCCTTATGCTCTTACCTTACCTTATATTCTTACTCTTCCTTATGCTCTTACCTTACCTTATATTCTTACTCTTCCTTATGCTCTTACTTTTCGTTATATCCTTATGCTCTTACCTTACCTTATATTCTTACTTTTCCTTATGCTCTTACCTTACCTTATATTCTTACTTTTCCTTATGCTCTTACCTTACCTTTTATTCTTACTTTTTCTTATGTTCTTACCTTACCTTATATTCTTACTTTCCCTTATGCTCTTACCTTACCTTATATTCTTACTTTTCCCAATGCTCTTACCTTACCTTATAGTCTTACTTTTCCTTATGCTCTTACCTTACCTTATATTCTTACTCTTCCTTATGCTCTTACCTTACCTTATATTCTTACTCTTCCTTATGCTCTTACCTTACCTTATATTATTACTCTTCCTTATGCTCTTACCTTACCTTATATTCTTACTCTTCCTTATGCTCTTACCTTACCTTATATTCTTACTCTTCCTTATGCTCTTACCTTACCTTATATTCTTACTCTTCCTTATGCTCTTACCTTACCTTATATTCTTACTCTTCCTTATGCTCTTACCTTACCTTATATTCTTACTCTTCCTTATGCTCTTACCTTACCTTAAACTCTTACTTTTCCTTATGCTCTTACCTTACCTTATATTCTTACTTTTCCTTATGCTCTTACCTTACCTTATAGTCTTACTTTTCCTTATGCTCTTACCTTACCTTATATTCTTACTCTTCCTTATGCTCTTACCTTACCTTATATTCTTACTTTTCCTTATGCTCTTACTTTTCCTTATTCTATTACCTTACCTTATATTCTTACTCTACCTTATGCTCTCACCTTACCTTATATTCTTACTTTTCCTTATGCTCTTACTTTTCGTTATATCCTTATGCTCTTACCTTATCTTATATTCTTACTTTTTCTTATGCTCTTACTTTACCTTATATTCTTACTCTTCTTTATGCTGTTACCTTATCTCATATTTTTACATTTCCTTATGCTCTTTTTCTTATGTCCTAATGCTCTTACTTTACCTTATATTCTTACTTTTCCTTATGCTCTTACCTTACCTTATATTCTTACTTTTCCTTATGCTCTTACTTTCCTTATATCCTTACTCTTTCTTATGCCCTTACCTTAGCTTATATTCTTACATATCCTTATATTCTAATTTTTCCCTGCACTCTTACATTTTCTTATATCTTTACTTTTCTCTTATAGCGTTACTTATAATTTTATTTGTTTTACATCCTTACATTTCTTCCTCCTGTTTTCTTGCTTTTATTTCTCTTGTTTCTTCTCTGTCATTTTCTTCCTTTTTTTCTTTTCGTTCTTTTCCTAGTTCTATTACTTTACTTTTGTATTTCTTTCTTCACTTCCTCTAAACTCTTTTCCTCACGTCTCTTTTTTCATCTTTGCTACAACTTCGTGTCGTCCTTTCTTTCTCTATTCTTTTGTTCGCCTCATACTTCTAACCATTCAACTTTTCTTCTTTCTTCCTTTATTCTTTCAATGTTCTTCTTTGATATTTAATTTTGTTTTCCTTAATAAACTCTACCCCTCTCTCTATCTTTTTTTAGTGTTGTATTTTGGATCCTACACTTATTACATCTTTCACCTTGACCTCGGTTTCTCTATCTAGTCCTGCTTGTCACGTATCTCCCTGCTAATCGATTTGCAGACATCCGTGGTACGTGCATTGCTTTCTGTTCATGTCGTTGTATTATCTTCTTGTTGTTTTCCTATGTTTTGCATTCTCTCTGTATGACATCATTTTTATTCTCTGAGATCTTAGCTGCCCTATATATATTTGTTTTATATATCAGTTTCTATTATTCGGTTTTACGAATCCTAACATTTTACTTGTTACTTTCTCTCTCAATTTCACTATTTTCGTTCGGTTTTTAAATTTTTCAATTACTTCAAGCGTTTTTAATTATTAATTAATTATTTTAGAATGATTCATTTACCCTCTGTGTTTATCTTCTTTTATATCTGCTCATACTTCAGCATCATAAAAATTATACTCCTGAAGACTCGGGGTGTAATGTGAATTCTGCACATTCATTTTAAAATTTTAATGTTCTTGACACCGTTCGTATAACAAATTAAACGCACCTTTTAAGATCTTCGAGTAATAGCTGTTCGTATTTCATTCCCTACATAACCAATTAGACGTAAATGTACATAAAATTAACTTCCTATAGTTAGTTTCATTTTTGGTGATACCGATAAACTTATATTATTTAACTATAGCAATTTTATTTTCCACTTTTGCTTATCTTAATGCTATTAGTTTACATTGACGTTTTCGATACTCTTATTGTATCATCTTCAGATGTTAGGATGTTATGTCAATATATGTGATGAAAACCTAGCCTCATATTGTGTTGTGGGTTATTCAAATGCATGGAACCTATCATGATTTCCTAGTTTAGCTAAAATTGATCGTTGCTATGAATTAACTTAATTCAGTGTCTATAGTTACTTGTTAAGATTCTGTTAAAATTCACTATGAAGGCCCGTGTAGGACAGTGTAAAATTATATGAGAACAATAATATAACATATGAATATCAAACAAGTGAAGTATACACTATAAACACTATAAACACTATAAAACACTTTGAACACTTATATGATTGGCCGTGTTAGCCTGTTGTGTCGTTGAATTGGACTGCTTCTGCTGATCTTAGTTAAAATCACTGTCTTAATAACACACTTTTTTGATCACTGATTTATCTATAGTTTTGGTATTATGTGTTATTGGAGTCTTTGTAGGCTTATCATTTTTTTTAAATTATGTTGTTCATATTGACTACTGTGAAAATCATTGATACAGTTACTATGTGTCGGTAATTGGACGTATGTGGTACAAGATGTTTCTGTTGAGTCCGTAAATCTAGTACAGCCGTGCGTGTCTGCAACAATTAATGAATTGAATTAGGACGATTTTGTTTCATAGTTAAGTTGAAATCTACTTCGCGTAAGACGTATGCAAGAAAACAACTTACAATTTTAGCTGTTGTCGAACTGTTCTTGTTTGGTGCTTGGCTGGGACTAGACTGGCGGGCTCAATCACAATATTTCCTAGTGTATGTTATCTGGCATAGGAAGTGGAAGGGGTGTTGGTGGGACCTGTGTGGTTGTTGTGCATGTTTGTTTTGGCGGGAATAATTTAAATAAGTTAAACAGTGGATTGTTTGTGTTGGCTATTTGTTCGTTGAGAAGGGGTCTTCCTGAGTTGAATTCTTTTATAATATGGAATTTTTCAGCTGTGGTATACTTCACTTGTTTGATATTCATATGTTATATTATTGTTCTCATATAATTTTACACTGTCCTACACGGGCCTTCATAGTGAATTTTAACAGAATCTTAACAAGTAACTATAGACACTGAATTAAGTTAATTCATAGCAACGATCAATTTTGGCTAAACTAGAAAATCATGATAGGTTCCATGCATTTGAATAACCCACAACACAATATGAGGCTAGGTTTTCATCACATATGTTGACATAACATCCTAACATCTGAAGATGATACAATAAGAGTATCGAAAACGTTAATGTAAACTAATAGCATTAAGATAAGCAAAGGTGGAAAATAAAATTGCTATAGTTAAATTCCTATAGATAATTCTGTCCAGTATTTCAACTGAAAAAAACTTAGAGGGGAGGGAGAACTCATCTTTCACATAGCGGTATTCCTTAAGTTTTAATAATAATAATAATAATAATAATAATAATAATAATATTATTATTATTATTATTATTATTATTATTATTATTATTATTAATCTTCCCTTTTAGTTACGAACTGTTCCAGACTCGTGGTCTCTCAACTCGTTTCAAGTAAATAAAAAATAAATAAATACATAAATAAATGAGTAAGTGAGTAAAATAACCAAGTAGATAAATAAATAAATAAATACTACTACTATTACTACTACTACTACTACTACTACTACTACCACCACAACCACAATCACAACCACTACTACTACTACTACTACTACTACTACTACGCTCCTATCACTATTGTTACCACTGTACTATTGCTACACTATACTATTGCTTCCACTATACTATTGCCACCACTATAATATTGCTACCACTATACTATTGCCACCACTATAATATTGCCACCATACTATTGCTTTCACTATACTATTGCCACCACTATAGTATTGCTACCACTATACTATTGCTTCCACTATAATATAGCCATCACTATAATATTGCTACTACTATAATATTACTTCCACTATAATATTGCCACCACTATACTACTGCCACCACTATACTATTGCTTCTACTATAATATTGCCACCATACTATTGCTTCCACTATAATATTGCTTCCACTATACTATTCCACTATTATACTACTGCCACCACTATACTATTGCTTCCACTATAATATTGCCACCACTATACTACTGCCACCACTATACTATTGCTACCACTATACTATTGCTTCCACTATAATATTGCCACCATACTATTGCCACCACTATAATATTGCCACCATACTATTGCTTCCTCTATAATATTGCTTCCACTATACTATTCCACTATTATACTACTGCCACCACTATACTATTGCTTCCACTATAATATTGCCACCACTATACTACTGCCACCACTATACTATTGCTACCACTATACTATTGCTTCCACTATAATATTGCCACCATACTATTGCTTCCACTATAATATTGCCACCATACTATTGCCACCACTATAATATTGCCACCATACTATTGCTTCCACTATAATATTGCCACCATACTATTGCCACCATACTATTGCCACCACTATAATATTGCCACCATACTATTGCTTCCACTATAATATTGCCACCATACTATTGCCACCACTATAATATTGCCACCATACTATTGCTTCCACTATAATATTGCTTCCACTATACTATTCCACTATTATACTACTGCCACCACTATACTATTGCTTCCACTATAATATTGCCACCACTATACTACTGCCACCACTATACTATTGCTACCACTATACTATTGCTTCCACTATAATATTGCCACCATACTATTGCTTCCACTATACCATTGCCGCTACTATACTATTGCCACCACTATACGATTTCTACCATTATAATATTGCTACCACTATACTATTGCTACCACTGTACTATTGGTGCTGCTACTACTACTACTACTACTACTACTACTACTACTACTACTACTACTACTACTACTATAATACTACCATTACTTACTGCTACTACTATGCTACTACTACACTACTATGTTAGTACCACTACTACAGATACAGCTATGATACTACTATACTACTCCTAGTACTATACTACTACCACTGTACTAGTGCTTCTACTATGCTACTACTATGCTATTGCTGCTACTAATACTACTGCTACTGCTGTCTTGAAGTTTCTTGCATTATTTACCGGTACTGAGTTTTGTACTCTCCTAGCGCAGTTGACACAAACTGCTTCTTAGCCCCATTTTCCCTATCAAGGTCGTGTTAAATATTTCTTTCCCATTTGCGCTTCTTTTCAATTTACAGTGAACTACATAAAGTGGAAGTTTATAATGTGGGGTCAGTAGAGGCCAGGCCTCCACCTACGACAACATAGAATACGATTAAGTTACATTTATAACGGTAATGCATACCCCAGGAGGAATAATTTGAATCCATTGCCATGACTTTCACGTAGAGTTCGCGATGAACTTTAACGGCTGTATGTACTGCGGCTGTTATATTTTTAAATTCCATTCGATGTAGAGAAACGGAAATATAATTTGGAGCTCCCATAATGTATGTTTCGCTTACTGCGCATGTGCAGTAAACAAGAACCCCTGTATATGTGTTACCTTTGGACAGTCGTGCTAAATTGTTGCCTACCTACAGGTGGGCTTTCATCAACACTCGCTCCAAATTTTAATTCTGTATCTGTACACAGAATCGCCCGCGTTTTAGCCGCTGTTCTGGAATTTTTATTGATACTTCAAGAGTTACTTTCTGTATCAAAACTTGCTGGGCGTTGAGTGGTCTACAGTCTACACGCGTGTGCAATGATATTTTCTCAGCCCTGAGCTGCAATGATGTGTGACATTCAAGGTGAAGCCCTGTCGGCGATATGTGATACTTAATACGGTGCGGGTTATTAGTTAGCTCTTTATCAAGACTGCTGAACACATCGACAGATGTGGAGGTTGCGAACAAAACCGGCCATTTCCAAAATAGTATTTTTTATCTGGAAGTATCGAGCCTTCACTTTACCCCAAAGCGAACTACAACTTTATGTGTCGTGCATGTTACGGCCGTTGTTCTAATGGTGTCAATAATCATAATGATTTCAATCAATGTTTTGCATTTTATAGACAAACGTATTTTGAAAATAACCAGTTTTGTCTGGAAATGTTAAGGTAATGTTCACTTTTGTTCGAAAAAAAGGTATTTGACATTTATAACAGTAAAACATACATATCTCCCTAGATATCTTTCACTTTCATTCTACTGTATCATGAAAAAATGAATATATAACACTTTTACAATAATTTCAATTAGCAATAAGATATTATCACTTTTGCACATAGAAGTGGAAATGACCGATTTTTAATGGATCGGTAATTGCAACATATAAAGAATGTTTGAAATGTCCGTTTTTTATACAAATAAACGATGCAAATATTGGCATTGATATGGAATTACCTGGTTTTGATGTGGAGTAATGGTTAGCGCGTCTGGCCGCGAAAGCAGGTGGCCCGGGTTCGATTCCCGGTCGGAGCAAGTTACGTGGTTGAGGTTTTTCCAGGGGTTTTCCCTCAACCCAATATGAGCAAATGCTAGGTAACTTTTGGTACTGGATCCCGGACTCATTTCACCTTCATTATCACCTTCATCTCGTTCAGACGCTAAATAACCTAAGATGTTGATAAAGCGTCGTAAAATAACCTACTAAAATAAAAAAAATAAAATCTGGTTTTGATTGAAAATGACTGATCTTACAATACTGTTTCCCATGGAAATTACAGCGTTAGAATAGAAACAGTAACATATTCAGAAAGATGCCTCTTTAAACATGCAGAAACCGTAAATCACTAAATTTTTTGTTTTCGTTGGAAATGAAAGCCTCCACAAATTGTCTTTCAATTTCCTTCTGTTCATAAATTTAGGCCTCCTCTCCTATCCGTACCTCTGTAGCGAGAAAAGTAAGGCTACATGTATGTTTTTGTTATTCTGTCACGATAGTTTACCAGCAACGTCTGGATGAAGACAACATTTTGTTGGTAGGTTCAGGAAAATGTTAAAAAAATTTAGATATCTCACATGATGCCATGATGCCTTGTTCACCAAGAACTATTGTGCGCCAAGCAATCTACTTTTGATCACGCAAAATATGTCAATTTCATTCGGTTACACACTGTTAATCGTCCTCAGTTTGTGCCTTTTTTTTATCTTTTACGTAGGAGGGACAGAAGACTTACACTGCAGCTTGCAGCTCATTGTACGCCTACTGACTACTCCTGTTCTGTAGCCGAACGGTTAGGTACGCTCTTGTACACTTGGCCAAAATGAAAGTGGCCGGTCTCTTGAGCAGCGAAAATTTTCCAAGTCCTTTCGGATGAGCGCGCAGTTCACTATCGTAAACCTCCGTGCGCCGCTTTAGTTAACTTCATAATACATACAGCATGCTTCGAATCTCCGTAGTGAATTTTTTGTTTTCGCCATTCTTTTATTTTTTACAACTCCTTTTAGTGTAACATAATCAAATAATTTTGCTTATATTAATTCCTGTTAATTACAGATAATTACAAAATTGGTGATAATTTGTGGTTATAATTCCAGGAAATCAGAATATATTTTGTCATCAGAATTATAGTTTTTTCTTGTTTACAATTACTAGAACCCCGTATTATTTGCTGAATGTTCCTTAGGCAATAGAGAGTAAAGCAGCAGGGATTAATAAAATAATTAACACAGCATTTTAATATGAAAGCCCCTAATTGACGTCTTTAGTGTTACTTCCATCTAGCGTCAAAAGTTTCTATTAACACGAAAAAAATAATAAAGCGAAAAGTATTTTAAGGATAAAAAAAGACGAAAACCTGTTATATTTTCACTGATGCTTTTAAAAGGCAACAAAAAAGTTTAGTAACTCCACGAAGATTTGAACTTGCAACGCCACGAACTATTAGCTATCGCTCTACAAACTACAATAAGAGTTTCACTGCAGTCAGAATGGCATTATAACGAGCAATGGTCGTACTCCACTTGAGAACCTGTTATACAGTATATAGTGTTTGTGTTACAATATTCACTGTTTAAACACTCTGAACGGTCTGTCTATTTTAAATCTCGTATATGAATTATTTTCTCTGAAGCTTTAGTGATTAATAGTTGTGTTCCCCATTATAAATACTAGAAGAATGTACGCAATCTTTTGAACAAAGCCTGGCTGTCCAGAGCGCTCACGGAAATACCCGATTCGAACTTAGTCTCTCAGACCGGCCACTTTCATTTTGACCAAGTGTACAAATACAGCACACCGCACCGTGAACTTAACTTGGGCTATGGTATGGATGATATGTGAATTAATGATGACGAAATTAGTCCGAGGTCGAACGCCGAAAGTTACTCAGTAATTCTGCTGCAATTGATTGAGGGGAAAACCCAGGAAAAAACCCAGTCAGGTACCTTGTTGCAACTAGGATTTAAATCCGGACCCGCTCATTTCACGGTCAGACGTGCTAACTGTTACTCAACAACGGTGGAGTAATTTATGGCCTTTCTGCAAAGAGTAGAGGGCGATCTTTCAAATGTTCCCTATCATTGTGCTATTCGGTGGCTGTTCGTCTTCTTTGAACTAAATGACTCTATTTGATTGTTTTTAGACACCAATGATAAGCAATCGAGAACTAGGAAATCCATTGTGGTTTTCGGATCTTACTATTCTGACAGATCTGACATCACATCTGAACAATCTTAACACCTCGCTCCAAAGTAGGGAACTGTTTATCGTAGATTAAGTGAAGTATTTATTAAATGTTATGAAGAACAGGTAAATAAAGTTTCATAGTTCTGGTATCGGGATATGTGTGCTCCCTAGCACGCTGTGGTTATATTTATCCCCAAGGAAGAGCCTCGGTCCAAGAAGCTCATTAAGCAATGAATATCACTCTGAAATTAAGGAAAGAGAAGATCTTTAACTATTTTGCCTCGTGTGGATTGAAATCTCTATGAGTCGGTCTGTCATCTATATGACGGAGCTGCATATATTTGTACAGCACTCTAGCACAAAGAGTCTTCATTTGGCTGATTGATGGCAGGCGTCCTCCAGGACGGTATCCCGAATCCCCGGAGCACCAAGTCAGCATGTTACCACGTGCCCACCGCTTTCGGTGGGACAAGGTATCGAAGGCCATCCTCTGGGTGGGGCATATGCCCCCGGGTCTCAAATCGTTGTTGCAGTCATGTGTAGATATTTTGGCCACAGGATTGCAGGAAGGGATTTGAATATTTGTCTCGCTGTTTATGGCGTGTTTAACTCTCATTCTTTTTCCTCTTTTACCCAGTTAACATCTTATTTATTGTCAGTCTTGTGATAAGGGCTTCATACTGATTATACAGTGACATCAAAAGTTTTTCCTTATATTTTTATTGTACCTTGTTTCTTGACTATACGTACCATGCAGGCTTTGCTTAATTGTAAGTTCTGGTTGCCATGGTAACTGGTAGGATGGAAGAGAAGGCCTTATGGCCTTACTCCTGTCAGATTAAATAAATAAATAAATAAACACGCAAACATACAGGTAAATAAATAAAAATATATATATAAATAAATAAAAATTTACATTGCATAAACACAATCAGGACATAGTTAAAAATGCAAGGAAAAAGTTTTTGATGTCACTTTATTTTCAGCTAAGCCAGTTACAGAAAAATATAATTCCCTGAAAATAAATCAGACTTGGCATAATTCTGACCACTTAACTTTTACGTGGCCAGATTAATAGAGCACTGAAGAGTGCTCTGACGTCCTTGATGGTCTAATGGTTACCTACCGTGTTTGTAATTGGATCTGAGGTTCGCAGGCTCAAAGCTGGATAAGAGCGATGCCTTTTAAATAGATTGCATCCGAATTGGCAACGAGAAGAAAATATGATTTCCGGATTGGCTCCCAATTATTTTTTTTTTGCATTGGATACCAAGAAAAGCAATTCGCGTTCGAATAGGCTCCCTTACACAGAGACATCGGGATGTGAAAAATGTTTCTATCAAAGATCACTTACAGTTCGATGACGCTATAAAATGTTTCCATCAAAAGTCACTAACAATTCGATGGCGCTGTAAAATGTTTCTATCAAGGGAACAGTTAGATGACGCTGTTGTGTACATCCACACACCGGTATGTTTTACTGCGACGAGTTCAACCAGTTTAGTTCCATTCAAAGTTAAATTCTCAATTTTATTCCGCTCATCCCAAATTTTTTTTAATTGTTGATATTTAATTTCTATCCAAAATAACACATTACCGAACTGTAAGAAGCAGCACAGAAACGAACAACTTGAAAAAGAGAAAATTTTTAAAAGTGTTATGGAAGAATACAGAGAACGTGATATCACACTATGTAGTTTTTTAAAAAGCGAGTTTTAAGCTTTTACCGAAAATGTAAACAAGACGAAGCTAATGGCTGAAGTACTGCACAACTGAAATAACACTTTTAACCAGACCTACGTAATGCAGAAAGTTCTAAGTGTGTTAAACTGGAAAGAAAATGTTGATGCAATCGGGGTCGATGCAGAACAGCAGTTTCTGAGCCAATTCGAATGTAAACCAGAAGCCATTAGACAAGATATGAAGCAGCTGCAAAGGGAAAAGTTATGAGATAACTATAGAAGCAGTTAAGGTAATAAGAACATTTATTTGGAAGTTGTCTGAAATACGATCTACCTGTTTTTTGTATGAAGTGGCGTGGGCACTCTTCCGCCGAAGGTACCGCCCATGCGCAAGTACTGAAAGAATGCCTTATAGAGTGTGTTCTGCCACATCGTATGACTTGTTGGGGAGTGAGCAAGGAGTTGTTAGGTGTAATTATCGTCACCAATGGAAAGAAAGTAACGAAGGAATTCTAAATGTTTCGGTCGTTGATGAGGGCAGTGTCAATTTTTTTTTGTACATAACAGAGTCCTCAGAGCAAAGTTCCTTTAACCAACTTCGACTTTAAAAGCTGTTTCCGACAGACGACGCGTTGTTTGCTCGGATTCTAATTTTTTATGTCCAGGCCCGCAAATACAAGAGTCACTCGTGACCTAGAAACAACAGGTTGACCTTGAAAATTGTGTTGTCGAAAACAAAAGCATTTCGATGATTTTCTCTCGTCAGACCGGTAATATAGTTTCTGGACGAACGGCACATTTTCTTGTCGTATAACAGGAATTGTCTTGTCGTATAATAGGAATTGAAGTCCTATTTGTCTAAGTTCGCGAGTTCAAACACTGTTGACAAAGTTAGAGTTTTAGGATTGATACTACATCCTTAGCTGTCGTTTGTGACCTAGTGGCTACCTTACTATAAGGCCTATTAGTTGTATCAAAAGTCATTTCATGTGAATGTTCTACTGTACTCATTCATCTTTGAATTGCTAGGGAATGGATGACTCGTTTATATCTGTTGCTGGTTCTAGAAATCCCGGTTTTGAATGAATGAATGAGAGGGGGGGAATGGAAGGAGAAGCAATGAAAGGTACGCGAAAACGCGTCGTTGTAAAGGAGTTCGGGGCTGAGAAAAACAGAATATGTGAGCTCCAAGCCTGTTAGCCTCTTATCTCACTCTGAGTTTCGCTGCTCCAATGAAGGAGCTCTAGAAAATGTTGAAGGGGAAATGCCGAAAATTGACGTAATCTTATAGCTACCACATAAAGGGGGGGAGATGAGAGAAGCATGGCTGCAGGGGCGGAATTAGAAACCCCGGAAGTTGTAAGTCTGCTCATTGAAAGATACCGTGTCCTTTCGCAGTGCGCGTGGAAGTCGAGTAAACTCGTTCATATAACGGGTAGAATAGAAAGTGACGTTACTTCCTCTATTTCAATGATTCGTCGCCGAGTGGCGCTAACTCAGTTTTCCGACCGCAGTTTCAGGAGCTATTCGAGCGAATCCAAAAGGTTTTTAAAAATAACACATTAGATGAGATTGTATTATAGAGTAGTTTGTTACAATATTTTACTTATTTAAAAATGTAATATTACTACATTAACAAATTGTGAGTCATAATATTATAATACACCACTGAATAGCAAATATAACAACCAACCGAAAACTGGAACATTGTGCCGGCTTCTGCCAGAAGTACTTAGAAAAGTAGAGATTCGCAAAACTGAACATTTTTGTGGCATTATAAAGTATGGATTGACATGAAATTATAGTTTTTATAGACAAGAAATAATATAATATAATAAATGAGACACTATATTTTCACCAGTAGTTTTTATCTACCATTTACTCATTAGTTGCGGTTGTATCTGGTTTATACGTAATTCAGGGGATCAATAAATATTACATGCAGCTCAGACTTACAAATTAAGCTTCGATATTATATCTATGCTAATTCAGGTTATGATCTTTTGAGATATCTAGTTTTCTTGTGTTTTGTAAAATTAAAATAATTTAGTGTTAACTAGTTGTATGCTACTTAGTGGAAATATTAAATTAAAGACTTTTCCATGAGATCTGTTAATTTCTCATTTGCTCGATTAGAAACTTCTTATGATTTGGAACGAAATAAACGAACCAGATTAAGCTGTACATACAAAGCAGCATTATGTCCACACCTGTGGAGTAACGGTCAGCGCGTCTGGCCGCGAAATCAGGTGGCCCGGGTTCGAATCCCGGTCGGGGCAATTACCTGGTTGAGATTTTTTCCGGGTTTTCCCTCAACCCAATACGAGAAAATGCTGGGTAACTTTCGGTGCTGGACCCTGGACTCATTTCACCGGCATTATCACCTTCATTTCATTCAGACGCTAAATAATCTAGATGTTGATACAGCGTCGCAGAATAACCCAATAAAATAAAGCAGCATTATACTGTACTTGTGTTACTGAAATAACTTTACGTTAATTACGATTGAAGTGATATTATTAAAAATAAAATAATTAAAAATAAAATAATTAATAATTAAACATGTACATTTAATGAAGTGGAAACTAGATTGGGTTCAATTAGGAGGTCACAATTATCACTTGAATACAGCACATTTTTTAACCGGCACATAGATTAAAAAATGTTCAGATGTAGAAAGTCTATGGTGATCATCATTAGATAATCATTTTCTAATTCCGAAATATCGCTCTATAAAATTCTGGTTAATTTTTTTCTGTTAGAATATAGCCTATTTTAAATCTGCAAATCCCACAAGAATTAATATATTCGTGAGTGCTCTGAACTGTCATTTTATAAATAATTCAAGGGTTCCTTCTTAGATAAACGTGTTCCTTGTATTGCCAATTACGTGTAATATATATTTTCTAAAATCGTGTAACGCTACAATTCTTTGTACACGGTAGGTAGTCTTTAAGTTCAGGAGGTAGTCTTTAAGTTCAGTGTATCTGCAAGATCGTTCTTTCACTTTGTGAATTTTTTTGTACCTTCACGTCCTCGAACCGATCACAGTTTATGAGCCTAAAAAAGTATCAGTTTTGACAAATTCGCATTATACGACGTTCATTCGCTGAAAGTAATAACGGTCAATATAACTAAACAATTTTGGACATCCATATGTGGAGTAATGGCACATAATGCACAAAAGCGCAAGATTAACTGAGGTGTTCTTCTGATTTTCGGGTGTTACGTCCAATATTTTTAATTGGTTATTTAACGATGCTGTATCAACTACTCGGTTATTTGGAATTAGTCATGGCTAGATGGTATTTGATAAGAGTACCGTACATTGTTATGAGGAAGGACTTCTCTCTCTTCTCTCTCTCTCTCTTCTCTTCTCTCTCTTTCTCTTCTACTCTTCTCTTCTCTTCTCTCTTCTCTTCTTTCTCTTCTTTCTCTTTCTCTTCTCTTCTCTTCTCTTCTCTCTTCTCTCTCTTTCTCCTCTCTCCTCTCCTCTCCTCTCCTCTCCTCTCCTCTCCTCTCCTCTCCTCTCTCTCCTCCTCTCTCCTCTCCTCTCTCTCTCTCCTCTCTCTCTTCTCTCTCTTCTCTTTCTCTTCTCTTCTCTTCTCTCTCTTCTCTTCTCTTCTCTCTTCTTCTCTTCTCTTCTCTCTTCTCTTCTCTTCTCTTCTCTCTCTCTCTCTTCTCTTCTCTTCTCTTCTCGCTCTTCTCTCTCTCTCTCTTCTCTTTCTCTTCTCTTCTCTCTCTTCTCTTCTCTCTCTCTTCTCTCTCTCTTCTCTTCTCTTCTCTTCTCTTCTCTTCTCTTCTCTTTCTCTTCTCTTCTCTTCTCTTCTCTTCTCTTCTCTTCTCTTCTCTTCTCTCTTCTCTCTCTTCTCTCTTCTCTCTTCTTCTCCTCTTCTCTCTTCTCTCTTTCTCTCCTCTTCTCTCTCTTCTCTCTTCTTCTCTCTTCTCTTTCTTCTCCTCTTCTCCTCTTCTCTCCTCTTCTCCTCTTCTCCTCCTCTCCTCCTCTTCTCCTCCTCTCCTCTCCTCTTCTCCTCCTCTCCTCCTCTTCTCTCTTCTCCTCTTCTCCTCTCTTCTCTTCTTCTCCTCCTTCTCCTCCTCTTCTCTCTTCTCCTCTCTTCTCTTCTTCTCTTCTCCCACTCTCTTCTCTTCTTCTCTTCTCCTCTCTTCTTCTCTTCTCTTCTCCTCTCTTCTCTCTTCTCTCTTCTCCTCTCTTCTCTTCTCTCTTCTCTTCTCTCTTCTCCTCTCTTCTCTTCTCTCTTCTCTCTTCTCTTCTCTCTTCTCTCTTCTCCTCTCTTCTCTCTTCTCCTCTCTCTTCTCTCTTCTCCTCTCTTCTCTCTTCTCTTCTCTCTCTTCTCTTCTCTTCTCTCTCTTCTCTTCTCTTCTCTTCTCTTCTCTTCTCTTCTTCTTCTCTTCTCTTCTCTTCTCTTCTCTTCTCTTCTCTTTCTCTTCTCTTCTCTTCTCTTCTCTTCTCTTCTCTTCTCTTCTCTTCTCTTCTCTTCTCTTCTCTTCTCTTCATTTTTAAGGTATCGCGTATCAGTGAAAGAATTGTCACTTTAAGCTGCAATAGGAGAAATTATTGTATGCAAAATATTGAATATTGGGGTTGAAAATATTTGTGCTAGATGGATACCGAGGATGTTGACACATCCACAAAGAGACCCGAAAAACAATGTATAGCGGACTTCTGGAACAATACGAGAATGGTGGAGACGACTTTCTTGCAAGATTTATGACAGGAGATGGAACATGACTCCACCATTCTGAAACGGAGTCGTAGAGGCAAACAATGGAGTAGTCAAAAAGTAGCAGAACAGATCATTTCAATTTAGTAGCAATCCCACTTACAGTTGTCATACTCCATTATTATTATTATTATGTACCAAACTAGGTACAAAATCGTCCTGACCTAAGCATTTAGGATCCAGGATGTAATAACCGATAACTTTCCTGATTTTCTTGGGAACGAAAATGCGCTGCCTGGATATAATACATAGGCTTGAAAAGGATGAATTAAAAGGTGAATAAAGCAAGTTAAAGTCTTTAAGAGACTTAGAACACTTTGGATTTCACCTCTACATATAGATATTTTAAAATATATGTGATCGAGGAGCTCCCAATCACCACAACTGTTTAAAGAGCACGACAGGAGCTGCAGCAGATTTGAGTAGCGAATTGCAGAAACCCCATACGTCATAATTTTTCTAAAATTCAGTTTTTAATATTGTTACAGCTAATATCCATACAAAGGCCTTTTTAAGTGGTTCAGAAATCTCACACGTTCAGTGCTCAGTGTACATCTCACAGCGACAATAAGTACATTGAATTGCAAGAAATTGCAGGAACATCACAAATCCAGAACATATATAGGTAATGTTTTAAAAACTGAAAAAAGCCAGTTTACTTTTCTTTCTTTTTATAGGATTGAAGGACTTGGGAATTTTGAAGAATTGCGTATGCTATTAACATAATTTTGTATGTTTGTATGTTTGTGAACTCTTTTCAATTTCTTGGATTAAATGTACAGTAGTGACAAAAAAACAGGACCGACCCTTGTAGCTGATTTCAGAGCCTTGTTCACTCCAGAGCAAGATAGACTGGTAACTAAGACTTTCGTGTTTCGAATCCTGACTGGGAAGGAAAGTTTTTTTTCTTTATTCAAATTTATTCCCAATACTTTTCGATTGCAGCGGTATTTTACTACTTAATTAACTTATTATTCCCAGAACATGAATTTTACCAGCAATCGAAAAGTATTGGGAATAAATTTGAATAAGGAACAAAAAAAAAAGTTTCCTTCCCAGGCAGGATTCGAACCACGAAAGTCTTAGTTACCAGTCTATCGTGCTCTGGAGTGAACAAGGCTCTGAAATCAGCTACAAGGCTCGGTCCGGTTTTTTTACCACTACTGCACATTTAAAGTTCTTTGAAACCTAGAGAGAACTGCCCTTCTCTGTCTTCCTCACCTAAACGTTGTTTTAAAGAAATAAAATGATTGTTACTAGTCGTGAATTACAAAAACTCCATACGTCTTGGCAATTCAGTTTTTTTTTTTTTTTCAGAAAATACAAAAGAAAATAGTTCGAGTTCATATATGTCAAATACTAGAATTTAATTTATTTTAGTAAAAAAATAGTGAATTCAAAATACCAAACGCTTTTGAAGATAATCAGTTTTTCTTACGCCTCCTGAAATATTTGCTCAAACAGACATGTGGACTTTCTGCAATTCAAGATTAATTTGAGGTCGGCGCAATGTCACAATGAATCGAGCCGGAACAGGATAAAATCCGTACATAACAGTACTGTGCTCTGAGCCGTACAACACTGTACAGTTAATTATGAAAGAACGCAGGTAATTGGTTGCAACGCACAGCCAAATACCGTCTAGAGGACAAGTTCAGTCACGATCCTTACAAGCAAAAGAAACTACTGATTCTGCAAAGGTCAGGAAATTTTTAGGTATTCAACCTCGGTGAGATATTATTACAGTGAAAATAATATGTGACATTGAGTTATTAGATTTCAAACGAAACTATGAAGGCTGTAAAATATAATCTGGATTCGATTCAGGAATTTAGAAGAGAATTTTGAATAATATTATGGGTTTATATTTGGCATGGATTTTTATATAGACTTGAACTTGGGGTGGGAAGTAAGTCTTTATGTACAGCTCGAGAAAAAGAAAATAGCCTGACTGAATTTTATATAAATATTAAATTCAACTCACTGCGCATGCTCAATGCTCCAAAACAATAATAGGCCTACATACGAGATCCCTTTGGCAATAATTATTGAAATTCATTCTACACCGATTGCTGTCGTACCCGAAATACGTTTCAAACGATACGATTAAAATTGATCTACTGTTAATAGTAGATGAATATTATAAATCGTGCAGTAAAACAGAATGATGATCAACGAACTTGACCCTTAAGTAGGCGCTTTAATTTCTTGTGACATAGTAGTCGCGTGGGGTCCCACAGCACCTCATATTAAAATTGCATTTACTGAGGTATATTAATGATATTTTGCAGTTTTTATATACGTAATTAACTTTCTTTATATAATCAGCAATTAGTTTCTTTCAGTTTTGATGAAAAGAAAACAAAAAATGTTATATATGTATGTATGTATGTATATATTTTTTTTAATTGGACAGCATGTTCCATTTAAGGTTAGTAATACTACATGCCTTGTTGATCGTTCAATACAATTCTAAATTACTATTAGATAATCACTATTAGATAAATGTCACATATGGCTTCACTGTTCTTTGAGTCTGGTTCATAATTATCTAGTTCACTTCCCATTTATATTTATAATTAATACACTTCTATATCGCTAGTATTACTAACAGATGAGTATTATATAGTTAAACAATTTTCACTATGGCTACTGATTGGACTTGTTATATTGTTATTACACTATATACACTATTTACAACTATGTTTCTTTCTTTGATTTCTTCTTCTTCTTTTTCGGGTTATAGCATTTCTAAATTTACTGATTGAACAAATTCTATGTATTGTTTCTTATATTTAAGTATGAGTTCACTCAATGTGTTAGTCCAGTGACCACCTAGTTTTAGGATGTTGTTTCTGGACACACTTCTTTCTTTATCAAGAATGGCACACTGGAAGATTAGATGCTCAGCTGTCTGATCGCCCTTCCCACAAGGGCACGAATGTATGTATGTATGTATGTATGTATGTATGTATGTATGTATGTATGTATGTATGTATGTATGTATGTATGTATGTACACTACAATTGGGTATACACCCGGTGGCAGTGATATATAATATACAATAATAACATTACAATAATTACAGTAATATCAGTAATAAAAAAATAAAACAAACATAAATTTAAATCTAACTCGAAGTAAATAAATGCAATAAACATAGGATTATAAATAAGAACTATGCTATAATAACGCCTACTATAAGCAAAAGAAAATCTAACTTGTAAGTACTTCTATTAAACTCAACTATTATCGACTTAAGTAATTGCATATAAACTTAATTAATTGCATATCCACTTAATTACATATCAACAATTAATTACATATCAACTTAATTACATGGCACAACTTAGATAATTACACTGCACCTACAATTAAATTTTTTAGTCTAATCTTCTCAACCTTTCCTTAAATGTATTGATTTTGAGAGGACCACCCTGAAAGAATGCCGCAGGTAAGCTGTTGCAGTCTACTATTGTGCGGTTAACAAAGGAAAATTTTGCCACGTCCGTTCTTTGTTTTCTGCATTTAAACTTCCTAATATGATCAGCCCTGCCTAAGTATGATGGTGTCACTAACCTATTATTGTTGTCGGTCCATGCTTTGTGTCCCAATTGTGCCTTAAACAATGCGGTCAGTCTGGTTTCTCGTCGCCTTGATTTGAGAAATTCCCACCCTAAATCTTTTACTATCTCTTCGCCATGTCCCTTTCCCATTTTGACATATTTTGCTGCCCTGCGTTGGACCTTTTCTATTGAATCGATTTGGTTTCGTCTGTTATATAGTCATCTTGGTTTATTGTTGCACTTTTTAATCGTTATTAGTTTCAACATTGCAGGCTATCACTTAATATAATCTTAAAACTACATAAACATACAGGTATTGTTTAATACAATTTTCTATAAGGTACAATACGTTTAGAGTCGGGCAGACTGCCTCATATTATCGCCCGTTCTCGGTTGCGTAATCTCCGCAGTCTCGCTTAGTGCGCGCGTACCGAAAGTAGTCAAATGACTCATTGCTAGAGAACACGAGATTCTCTTGGTCCCGAGATTACCGATACTACGTAGATCACTCCCGACAGTCTCGGAGGTCTAGACGGGACTGTAGTACTGATAAGGAAGCAATATCGCTCGGGCCGTGCTGCTATAGGAAGCATTGGCTTATACATTTCCCGATCCTTTAAATATATATCATATCGTAGCTCCTATAATACTTAATCAATCGCGCTGTAATTTTTTTGGATTGATAGCTCAATGTCTAAGGAAAGCATAGAAAAAAAAATCGAACTGAAAATCTTTTTTGGAAAGTGAGAAAAAAATATTAACTTCGATGGAGATTGATCTGTTCAGAATAGACATTTGCAACTTCACCTCTGGTAAGCGGAAAACTTTTTTGTTTTTCACGTTAGATGGGGGGTCAAAGCGAGAGAAATGTTGAGAAAAGATGGAAATTACTTTTAAAAGTGATGGTCACTCAAAATCTTTACCGGTTCTCGAATAACGGCAAGTTAACCAAAGAAGCTGTTGGCGCATGACTCATGACTCAAACGTTTGTTCCGTAAAATTTGTACGGAACCCTTCAACGCATGAAAACCCGTTATTGTACGGATGGTATTAAATGGTATTTTAATATAGAATGTATAACATGAGGCTGGCCTTCCATCTAGGCCAGTGGTACTCATTACGCGATCCGCGGCCCGCTTGCGGCTCTCAGAAACATTTATTGCGGCCCCTGAACTAATAGGCCTATTACTATTACTATTATTGTTTATTATATATATTATATATATATCTGTAATAATGTGCAACTGGAGAAAACTTTGGTTACCCTGCATCATTACTGCCAATGAAGATTTTCAGCTACTACACGTAGCTATTCGTTTTGTTTATAAAAGGATAGAGTCATGATGTCCCACGTGCTTATTATGTCTTGATATAATAATGGGTTGTAAACGTGTTTATCTTAATATATATTACAATAGCATGCATTCAAAATTTCATAAGAAGTGTCCAAAATATTCTCATCCAAGAACAGAAGGCTGAAAATATTAAAAATGTCTCATATCTGAACAGAAATCAATGTATTCCTCTGTACATAAAAACGAACTATAACCAAAATATCGTATCACGTAGCAGAAATTAAGCCATTTACAGGTACGGAGATTGTTAAAGGAGTGTCTTTCAGCTGTAGGCCTATGTGACACTTTATTTTCAAAATTTGGAAATTAAAAACAGATTAAATAACAATTTAACCTTCTCGTACTATTGATGTGATTTTGCAGAAGAGTAGCAAAGTTCGCCCTTAATTTTCAGAAACACCAATCACATACTATTATTATTATTATTATTATTATTATTATTATTATTATTATTATTAAATAACTCATAATAACAATAATAATAATAATAATAATAATAATAATAATAAATCAACGTATTTTGTTAAGCTTCAATACTATGAAATGCATTGTGGCTCTCGGAAAATAACCTTTTCTCAATGTTGGCTCTTCAATAATTGCTAGTGAATACCACTGATCTAGGCGTTTCGGGTTCACACCCCGGTCATGTCTGGATGGAATTTGTGGTGGATAAAATAGACGTTGCAAATGGTTTTCCTCGGGTTACTCTCGTTTCTCTCATCCCACCAATACACTCCACCCTCTCTCATTTCACTTATCATCTGTAATAGTCAAAAAGAGGCTGGAATGATATCCAGGAGTAGTGCGGATTTCCGATGCTTACCGAGGTTGTAAGAGCTTGAAGCTCCGGGCCCGGGTTTGGGCTTGTTAGTAGATTATGGGACCTTGCCTGCAAGGTACAAGAAGGATGGTGTGCTTGTCAGTATCGATACACTGATGCCACCCGGGCCATCTTTCGGACTTATTGTTAGGCAATCATCGCATATAGGGAGTACAATGGGCCTAACTGGCCTAAGTGCAAGGATCCATCCCGGATCCAGCCCTTGTGAAATCAATCAATCAATCAAACACAAAATTAAGCTCAAGTGTAACATAGTACATCTCACTTCGATTTCAACACAAACTGTATAACCTTCAGGGAATAAGGACGTATGGAGACAAGTATCTGTGTTATGGTTACTTGGGTTAAAACGGGTCAACTTGGATGCGAGATAACAGCCGTCACATTTTTTCGCAGATTGGACGATATGCTCAAGAGCAAATGTCATCGATATCTCAAGCTATATATGAAGTGTAGACTCTGTAGAGATCACTCATTAACCCAGTATGCTATAGGCCTACGTGGTGATGAGTTGCGCTTGCTAAATACAATGCAGTCTAATACAAAAGAAACCGTGAGGAGTAAATTAGCGGATGGAACCTACAAATTAGTGGGAAAGATTGTAAATGACAAAACAAGTGCATGTTCGGTAAATTTTCAGGTATGAATTTTTAAGGAAGTTAAGGAAGTTGTTCTTTAGTTATAATATTTCATTTTGACAAATTAATCCTAATCCACGGTAATACTATAAATTCGCGAATTAAAGACTAGTATTTACTGTATGTAAAGAAACGCACGGTAGCCTCGCTGTTAAGGCGTAACGCTCAAGCCAAAAGGTCGCGGTTTCGATTCCCGATGGGGTCATGGATTTTTCCACTGATCTAATCCTTCCAGCCGCACTATGGCCTCAGGTCTACTCAATCTCTAACAGAAATGAGTAGGCGTACCAGAGACATATTTCATTGGGAGGTAAAGGCGGCGAGCAAGTAGGACTGACACCCCTACTGCCATTAAATGCCGAGTGTCTGTAAAGGTGGAAGTCTTAACCTCTCGCCATCCTCTAGACCTATTTGGCATGTCATGGGGTTGTTTTTAAATCTTAAATATTTAAAATTACCATCTCAAATTATCTCATTTTGTAGTGTTTAATTTTGTAATGACATAATTTGAAACCTTAATTTGTCTTTTATGAGTTCTAACATTTATATTCCTATTATTATTGATTTACCATCTCAAATACTATATCAAATTATTTCATTTTGTAGTATTTAATTTTGTAATGTCATAATTTGAAACCATAATTTGTCTTTTATGAGTTCGAACATTTATATTCCTATTATTAATGATTTTAAATTGTCATTATACTATCTCAAATTATTTAATTTTGTAATATTTAATTTTGTAATGATATAATTTGAAACCATAATTTGTCTTTTATGAGTTCTAACATTTAAATTCCTATTATTAATGATTTTAAATTGTCAGTTATACTATCTCACTTTATTTCATTTTGTAACGTTTTATTTCATGTGAAAAAATTGGAATACTTTGCTTGTCTACTATGCGTCCTATAATTAATTTTTATTGCCAATATTCTACTACCTCAATTTATTTTTTAGTCATTTTATTTCATAATGATGAAATTCGAATACCTACTTACTCTATTATGCGTTCTAACATATTATATTGCCGTATTAATTATTATTGTCAACCATACTAACTGAAATTATATCATTTTGTTTTGTAATATGTACTCTTATTGTAAAATCGTTCGTGTAATTTGTTGTCCAGTACCTACTGTTTAATTAGCTTTTATTTTTACTAATTTCGGAACCGTAGCCTGAGGCTTATTGTACCTAGACCCACAACTATATTGAACACATGCACACACTGCAGGACTTCCCCCTTTACTAGGTCGGAGTATTCGGGGGCCACTGCGAGACATCACACACACTTGGACAATGGACAGACAACCAGTCCCCGTGAAGAGGTCCGAATTAAATACCCCTGACTTCACGACCGAGAATCGAACCCGGTCCATCTTGATCAGACCAAGGAGGCGGACTAGCTTTTACTTACTATTGTAAATATACCCTCTTGTAATATCCATTACAATTGCGCTATTCGAAAACACTATCGAATGAATAAAAACAATGTGAACGAAATACTGATAACAAGAAAACACGTTATAGATCCAATCACAGCTTGTTATTGAAGAGCTTAGGCAAATACTGAAAATGCTGCAATATTTTGTCTCCCGAGAAAGGCAGCAGTTAATTAAAATAATGCGAATTCTACAAGAATGTCGTCATCATAATATGCTGTATTATTGTGTAGCCTACACACTTTATAAGCATTAACATTTCAATAAGAGTCACGAATTGTTGTGATGAGCGGTAATTAAGCCGGCAGTCAGTGCACACATTTCATAACGATAAGCCGGCCGTGCGATAACAGCCCGGGACCCGGTATTCCTCGTGCCCGAGAGTGCCAATCTCGAGAATACGATTCTCGAGAACGAGCGGGAGTAAGAGGCTGTTTGCTCGACTCTAATCAGCATACACATGGAAAAAAGTTTAGAGAAATATCTTACGGCATGATTTATAAACCGTACTTTTGGTCAACTTCGTATGAAATACGCGTATTCGCAACGGCAAAATTTTTGTTCTTCAATTATCCAAATTACAGTCAGCAATGCAATCAGAGGGCAATGCTTCATGACGTCATGCATCCTGGTTTAGATCACGATAACTTTTGTGATCATAACACCCAATTTGTCCATTCCTGCTGTGTGCTGTAGTAGCTAAATGGTAAATTCCAGACTTCCCAGTGTTGAGCTGGAGATATTTTCTTAATTTGCCTGTAAGAAACAAAACAATCACAATTTACCGATAAAATTCACATTTAAAAACATGTGGGAGGAACTTTTCATATAATTTCATGACCCTTTACTTGCCTTTATTCGCCCTGAATCTAAGAGCGTACACCACTTTGTTCGTCAGAGACTATCCAAAGTGCACCATAGCCGGTGAGTCTACAATCATAATGATTGAATGAACGATGTTGATGATGATGATGATTTCCACCGCTGTGGAATAACGGTTAGCATGTCTAACCATGTAACGAACGGGCTCGTTTCAAATCCTGATTGGTACGAGTTAGCTGGTCGAGATTTTCCGGGGGTTTTGCCTCAACCCATTAAAAGCAAATGCTGGGTAATTTTCGGCGTTGGACCTTCAAATCATTTCGCCGGCATTATCACCTTCATCTCAATCACACGTTAGATAAACATAGCAGTCGTAAAATAACCATTAAAAATGATGATGATGATGATGATGATGATGATGATGATGATGATGATGGAGAATTATTGGGATGTCACAGGAAAAACCGAGAAAACCCAGATCACGAACTTCCCCAACACAAGCAGTAAATTGAGGTCTGGAAAAGGGCCTTCTTATGCAACTAGTAATGTAATATCATACATCTATGGGAGAAGCTGGGTTCTAAATAAAATTACAATGGGACTTATCCTCTTTTCCTACTGGATTGAATCAGGGACATAGATTCTATTTTAGAAAACATTGTTTTCAAAGATAGCCTACTGGCATTTACAGCCATTTTACGTCCAGTTTTAAATTCAGGATCCATCCTGAGATTTGAACCCGTACCCCCTTCTTTGTAAACCCAGCACACTAGCGTTGAGTCACTGTAGCGGTAATGTGTGTAAAATATGAGAATACCCACACCACAGTCTAGTATATAGGCTACAGTCACGAAGCTCAATGCGCAGGGCATATGAATCCATATAGCCTATAGTTGCTAACCACTAGGACCGCTACTATCGCCTCATTACGGACAATGCCCCTGGTAGACGGACAGAGAAGGCCTATGGCCTTATCTCTACCAGGTTAAATAAATAAATACTAAATACTAATGCGAAATAGTACTGTCACAGTCTATTGTTCCTAGCACCCTCAACAACTCACGCTTCGTGACTGTATATACTAGACTGTGCACACACCAATAAAATAAAGCAGTTACCTGATACGAACATTAAAGTAAAACTCTAGTTAGAACATATGCTCTTCACATGTGTAGAAGAAGTTGCCTATACATTAAGGCGTTTGAGAGTAATATTATGAAATTCTTGTTGACTAATTAAACAAATAATTGAGGTAATATTTTCGAGTATAAACTAAGGTAATTTGAGTTCGATTCACGGTAGGGAATTGAAGATATACCTGCAGGGCAGAGTATGTCGGCCATCTTGTGTGGATTTAAATGTTGGAGTTTCTTCTTCGACTTCACGGTTGAAACCAGGAGACTTGTTCAGGTACCGTGTTAGGTGCAGTTTATCTTGACTTCTTCCTCGCTCTTCCTGTCTTATTCTATTAATTGAGTTGTAGTTCAATAATTGCTTATGTATTCTTTCGTTAGTTATAAATTCTCAATGCTGGAACCATATTTCATTGTATTTTTGTAGCTATCTTGTTCACATTGAAGATAATCAGCTTTTTTTTCTAATGTCTTAATTCTAGTGCTGTCGATCGATCAAAACTTACTGACTTACTGGCTTTTAAGGAACCCGGATATTCATTGCTGCCCTCACATAAACCCACCATTGGTCCCTATCCTGAGCAAGATTAATCCAGTCTCTATCATCATATCCCACCTCCCTCAAATCCATTTTAATATTATCTTTCCATCTACGTCTCGGCCTCCCCAAAGGTCTTTTTTCCTCCGGCCTCCCAATTAACACTCTATATGCATTTCTGGATTCGATACGTGCTACATGCCCTGCCCATCTCAAAGTCTGGATTTAATGTTCCTAATTATGACAGGTGAAGAATACAATGCGTGCAATTCTGTGTTATGTAACTTTCTCCAATCTCCTGTAACTTCATCCCTCTTAGCCACAAATATTTTCCTAGGCACCTTATTCTCAAACACCCTTAACCTAAGTTCCTCTCTCAAAGTGAGAGTTAAAGTTTCACAACCATATAGAACAACTGGTAATATAACTGTTTTATAAATTCTGACCTTAAGATTTTTTGATCGATCGAAAAATATTTAACTGTTTGAATTTAATCGATTATTACTATTAAATTTAACTTGTGTTCGGTGATAAGTATAAGTATTAAATGTTGCATCGTTATATTACAAAACAACTACAGTATTTTAGTTTACTAACATATTCATTATGAAGCTTATAATTTATTGTGCCAATTTCTCCGAGAATTTTTTAGACAAACTCAAATAAAAAAGTATGATTTTAAACATGTGAGCACATTCACATACTCCGAATTAAGTTCTATATTTAGTAACAATGTCTCCTGCATCACTAAACACGAAAAAAAAAACTTTTTTGTCAAGCACTTCTCCACGATCATTCAATTTAAATCCCAATATTTCACTGAGTTTACCTCTCAAATTCTCATGGTATGTCATAATGGAGTTTTCACTTTTCACAGGCCACAGAAATTTGATTTTTTCTTTAGCAAACTGAATACATAAGCTTCATCTACAAACTCAGTACAGAAATTGCAACACAACAGCAGACTGGCCCCTATTGTAATCGGGTTACAAAATTTTAGAAAGAGAAGAATATAGTGACTCTCTCACTTGCACACAGTGTAGCCATGGCTAAGGGATGAGGAGAACGAAATCCAGAAAAGTATATATTTCATATGCTAGGAAGACGAGCTGGCAACAAGGTGAAAGTTTTCTTGAAAAACCATAAAGCTTAATAAGGGTTTCACGTTGTATTTCAACTTTCAATAGGGTAGACAGGTCACTGTCCTCATATCTCCATCTCTTTCTGAAGTGTTTGTGCAAAGATTTGCTGTAACGTTATTATTGTGCTTTGAAATAAGCAATTTCTGTCGGATTTTTAGTCTGAGTTTGTATTAACAAAATAATAATTAATATCCTGTACAAGCGATTAATTTTAATCGAATCGATTATTCGATTAAATATTTTTGATAGATTAATCTTACAACAGAAATTGATCCGTTAATCGGCTGGATTAATCGATTAAATCCCACAACACTATTTAATTTATTTTATGATCAAATATAATGTAGCCAGAAATATTTCTAAAGAAGCAAATTTCTGGCGTATATATTTTCCTTTGTACTGAAGTTATCAGGCCCCAGCACTCAGAACCACATAACGGAACGGATTATACTATTTCTTTGTAGAACTTCAATAGGATATCCCAGAGAGCGTTTTTTGTTACTTAGCGACGCTCTATCAACTACTCGGTTATTTAACGTCGATGAAATTGATGATAGTGAGACATATTTGGCGAGATGAGACCGAAGATTCGCCATAGATTACCTGACATTCGTCTTACTGTTGGAGAAAACCTCGGGGGGGGGGGAACCCTAATCATTAATCAGCTCAAGTGGGAATAGAACTCATGTTCTAGCGCAACTTCGGATCGACAGGCAAGCGCTTCAACCGACCGAGGTACGCCGGTGGCTCTCAGCGAGTGTTTGAGTGCTCATAATTGTTGCGCATATGCGGCGAAATTTATTTTGTCATAGTGAACAATGGGTCCCGGTTGGTTTACTTAATGTAAAACGGAAATTTAATTCCTATCCACAAGAAGTGAGTATGCGTCCCTTAGTGGACTTGTGTCATGACTAAATAGTTCCTATAGGTACTGATTACAGCTAAAAATATCGTAGAATTGAGCATACTTTGATGACGATAATGATAATAATATTTTCAAGGATAACGGTTCTTCGGTCCATTCCTTCTTTATTCTTTTTAGATACCCTGTAGAAGGAAGTATCCATGATCGTGTAATAAGCAGGGCACAAAGAAGTGTTTGAGACATCTGTTAAACTTTCGCAGACACTCTGTTGTAAGCAGAAACGCTTTCAATGATTCCTCTTCCGAAGAAGAACCTAATGGTCCAAAGATGATATTTGGAATAAAAACGACCTTAGGATCAGTCCAATCTTCGATTGAGAAATCGGTACGATCTGAAATATTATGTAAATTATTTTTATTTATTTATTTATTTTATTATTTATGCTAAAATTAATTTATTGTTTTTGTATGTGTCGTTGATTAAATTGTTTGATTAGCTTTTAATGTGACTGTTGGTGTATTAATTTCATCTATTGAATTTAATAATCGTAAAGATGGTACTGCAATAAAAACTAAAATTACTGCGGGAGCAATTGTTCTTCTTATTACGTTTAGCTTTATCTTGAATAATTTTCATAGCGGCATCGTAACATTTACTTAAGTAAGATTTTTGGAAAGTTGGTTCACTAGGCAAAGATTCGTTGGTATAGGTCTACTTCTCCATAAACTGTATCCATGTAGGATTTTATAACTTCCATAATGGTGATTCCGGCATCAAGAAAAGCTTTGTCGAAGACAAAGTGTTTGTCGACTTGATGTTGCAATTATCGTAGGAAGCAGGGAAATTATCTCCCAGTAGCCTCGCAAAGCGCATTTTTGTGTTACGATGCATGTACGCATATGCAGAGATAAAAAATATTTACTTTTGTACTTCACTGGCTACTCACATAATTTGCAGAGAATAATTTTATCGACAGTTAAAATATATCGGATCCAAATGCAGGCCTATTGACATAATTTTGCAATTTACTACGTAGAGGCATATTGAATTTTTGCACGTTGGTACTTACTTTATACATAATTAAGTAATTACTGCGGCAGAAAATAAAAACGAAATTTAATTGAGAATTTCACTCGCAATAGGATTGATGAACTGAATTGTTGCGTATAATGAAAAAGTATGTACCACCTCGCATGATGCTCATTCTTTTCTTCGGTAATGAAATTACTAAATTTCTTCTCAAATTTGTTTTTATTTTTGCGGTCCTACTGTATAATATATTGTCCCTAAAAGCGTATTTATCTTCTTATATTTTTCACATTTCAGAGGTAGGCTTAATCCCGTCAGATATTATTAACATGACGCCACAGGAAATCGCATTAACTCGAAAAAGACATTTATTTCCTAGGAGATACCAGGATTCCGTGGTTGTGGTTTCCGCGAGCGGATCGTTAAAACCATACACCGGTAGCTGTGCGAAACGCAGATATGTCTTGGATATCTTATTAATGGTGCCTATGAAGTTATAAATCATATTTTGGCAGCCTATTTGTGGGAAACGCCTTTTGGAGAAAAGCTTTCTGTCGGTGTAATTCTTAGCCTTGAAACGAATTGGCCAATGTTAATTGAAGTTCGTAGGTAGATCATGGGCTATATCTGTGCTATAACTTATAAATCCCTATCTTTAATAATTACGCGGAAGCTGCTGTTAGAATTCATGAGGTAAACTACCTGTTGCACCTTAGTTCGAATCTTATAACTTTAAAATATATAGGCATGTGGGATCATCAGTGTGGTTTCAGACGTAATAGATCGACTATTGATCAGATTTTTTGTATTCGACAGATATTGGAGAAAAAATGGAAGTATAAGGGTACAGTACATCAGTTATTCATAGATTTAAAAAATGCGTATGACCCGGTTAAGAGAGAAGTTTTATACAATATTCTTATTGAATTTGGTAATTCCAAGACTCTAATTCGATTAATTAAAATGTGTCTTAGTGAAAATTACAGCAGAGTCCGTGTAGGCAAGTTTCTATCTGATTCTTTTCCAATTCACTGCGGGCTAAAGCAGGGAGATTCACTATCACCTTTACTTTTTAATTTCTCTCTAGAATATGCTATTAGGAAAGTTCAGGATAACACAGAGGGTTTGGAATTGAACGGGTTACATCAGCTTCTTATCTATGCGGATGACGTGAATAAGTTAGAAGAAAATCCTCAAACGATTAGGGAAAACGTGGAAATTCTACTTGAAGCAAGTAAAGAGATAGGGTTGGAAGTAAATCCCGAAAAGACTAAGTATATGATTATGTCTCGTGATCAGAATATTGTACGAAATGGAACTATAAAAATTGGAGATTTATCCTTCGAAGAGGTGGAAAAATTCAAATATCTTGGAGCAACAGTAACAAATATAAATGACACTCGGGAGGAAATTAAACGCAGAATGAATATGGGAAATGCCTGTTATTATTCGGTTGAGAAGCTTTTGTCATCTAGTGTGCTGTCAAAAAATCTGAAAGTTAGAATTTATAAAACAGTTATATTACCGGTTGTTCTGTATGGCTGTGAAACTTGAACTCTCACTTTGAGAGAGGAACAGAGATTGAGGGTTTTTGAGAATAAGGTTCTTAGGAAAATATTTGGGGCTAAAAGGGATGAAGTTACAAGAGAATGGAGAAAATTACACAACGCAGAGCTGCACGCATTGTATCCTTCACCTGACATAATTAGGAACATAAAATCCAGACGTTTGAGATGGGCAGGGCATGTAGCACGTATGGGCGAATCCAGAAATGCATATAGGGTGTTAGTTGGGAGGCCAGAGGGAAAAAGACCTTTGGGGAGGCCGAGACGTAGATGGGAAGATAATATTAAAATGGATTTGAGGGAGGTGGGATATGACGATAGAGAATGGATTAATCTTGCTCAGGGTAGGGACCAATGGCGGGCTTATGTGAGGGCAGCAATAAACCTCCGGGTTCCTTAAAAGCCATTTGTAAGTAAGTAAGTAAGTAAAGTAAGTAAGTAAGGAATGTGTTTTAGCCGAACGCTGATGAACTGAATTCAAATACAGACAAGATTTTGTCCTGGAAATTGAGTCCGCAGTGTGCGGTTCGCCGAGGGTGATGGGTTTTAATATCAATAAACTCCTTAATATGGCTTCCTTCGGGAGGAAATAAAGCTGAGTAGCCTATCCCAAGTTACAGATATTTACGGCACATAAAAGAAATCTGTCTCTAATGCATGCGAAATGTGTTCGCTTTTCCGGTCCACGCTGAATTTCGACACGGAATAATCCTTGTATTTCAGTGTCGTTAAATAAAATATTGCTTCCAGTAGTGCAGATGAATGAGAGCATGGTTAAGATTTTGCGCTGCAAGCTGGAAGGTCACGAGTTCAATTTCCTATAGATTATTAATTTTCTCCAGTAATTTTGTCTTTACGGTCGCACTATGGGTCTAGGATTTAATAAGCCTCTGACAAAATTAGTACTAGTGGCATTCTCTTTGGGGTGAAGAAGGTAATCCTTTTGATATTACAGTAAAATTATTACTAGAAATTCTGCATTACCTTATGGTGAAGAATGGGTAGAACGAAGAAAAATTCTTTCGGTCACCAGAGCGTAAGTAGTCAGTTCGTCATTCAAGACGCTGCCTTGTTCCGTCGGACCCCCGCCACTTAGTCACTCGTAATGAGAGCACCTCTGTACATAGTATTGGACATTGTGCCACTGTCAAGTATTCTGTGACACAGTAGGCCTACAGGAGGGTAAGTCACCAAAAGGGAACTTAAACTGAGAAGGATTCAATCCGGCATCGAAATTGGAATCCGGTGTGGCTTAGTGGATAAAGCGTCAGCACATGGAGCTGAAACTTCGGATTCGAGTCTCGGTGCCGGCCAGAATTTTTCTCTGTTCTACCCATTCTTGACCATTACAGTAAAATCCCGATATAGCGCGATTGTTGGGGAACATACTTAACTCCTGCGATATATCGGAAGTGGTTATAGTCTATAACTTCCACTTTACAAAATTTCAGAGATCTGATATAAAAATATCCTCTGGTTGAGGTTCTGGCTGATATGTACAGCAGTGGCAAAAAAAAAACCAGACCGACGGTATAATCTAAGTCCCTGAAATGAGCCACTGCGCATGTCACGCCCGCATTCACAAGATAGCAAGTAATCTATTGAAATTATTGAAGTTTCGACTGCTGACGTAGTCCATTTCGAAAGCCATTAAAAATAAGCTGGTAAAATTCATGTTCTGGGAATAATAAGTTAATTAAGTAGTTAAATATCGCTGCAACCGAAAAGTATTGGAAATAAATTTGAATAAGGAACAAAAAAAGTTTCCTTCCCAGGCAGAATTCGAACCACGAAAGTCTTAGTTACCAGTCTATCGTGCTGTCACTATGAACCAGGCTCGGAAATCAGCTACAAGGGTCGGTCCGATTTTTTTTTCCACTACTGTACATCTATTATCAGGCAGTACATCTCACTTGACGATATGTGTCAGAGGAAGAACAATATTGTTTGTATGCATCTGAAGTCTGACTAGTGTAATATGTAGCTAGTTGGCGATGTATGCAAGGGAGGGGGAAAGGAACTGGCCACCTTATCTCATTATCTCCTGACCTAGTTGCCTCATAAGTGATTAATTTCTTAAGTTAACCTATTCAAAATTGTCACTACCACTATCCCTTTCTTGATCCCCTTTTTCTTTTAGTTCACTTATCTCGATCTCAGTTTGCTTACTACTAATCACTAATCGTTGCTTTGTCCTTTACAAATAGGGTCTTTATTACAGTAAACCACTAGTTCCTAATTTTACTCCTTCGTTCCTTGCACTAAATAATTGCACTCTTGTTTTCTTTATTCTGTTATTAGTTATCCCAGTTCTTCAACTCCTCAATACTTTCGTTACATTTGTCTCTCTTTGCTTACTAATAATGCGTATCACTAGGGAGCGGATTTTTATGTGCTAAAAAATTTAAATATATTTATTTTTTATGTGCTAAAAGTACTGTACGAAAATATTTGCTAAAAATAAAAAAAATATATATTTTTTTAAATGTGACAAATATACCTTACTTAGCTTAAAACTGTTACAAGGTACTCACCAACCACACTTGAGTGCTAGTAGTTGGCCGAGAATTGCAGTGAACAACAAAGATCATCTCCAAATTCTCCATCACAAATGCATGCCGATTATCTCTGAACAACGAATTATACTGTGAAAACGATCTTTCCACATCACAGGACGTCAGACGTGCATATATATAGAGAGGAATGTTACAAACACATGCACCGTCAATTTCACCTACAGGCACACCCTCCAATACTTGAGCAACTTTACACATTTTTTATATCCACTGTTTTTCCCAAACACCTCTGGAATTTGCCCCTTAGTACTTGTACTTCTGAACTTGGTAGCGAGTCTAGTTTAATTTTCACGGCACGCACCTCTCTATTTCAGAGAACAGGTTTTTGGATGTTTCGAGTTTTTTTATGGAGTCACACAAAAAGCTTAGATTTGCTAATAGGAAAGCCAAATCGTTTTTTAAACGACCATCTTTCAGTATATCTTGAAGGATATCGATTGACGAAGCCCGATAACAGGGAATCACAACAAGACGTATTGCCTTACTTGATGGACATGAGCGAGAGGCGAGAGATTTGTTTAAATTAAATAATGTTCATACCCGAGCTCTTATCTGTTGTGTTTCACAGACAAAGCGTGGAATGAAATCATCTTCAGCAACAATAAACATTCCTAATTATGTGTTGCAAGATCTCTCCTCCTTGTCCATTTAATTTATTCTCTAATAATAACATTGATATGCTGCCTAGCAGTTCTCAGAACTTGAGGCGATACTATTACAAAAATGGATCACGGATACATCACACAGCGCTTAGAAACACGAAGAAACCAAGAATTCTTAAAAAGATAACGTACTTTTGAGTGACATAATTGATTTAGTATCAAAATGTTTAAAAGTTCTTGTAAAAAAATTATTTAAGTAAAAAAACTCCAAAATGTATATGTTTATAATAGAGTTCCTGAAAATATGTATTTACATAATCTTTTGTGAAAATATGTGTTTTTATGTAAAATAAAATTCGGGTTTTAAACTTGAAACTTCATGTTCGGAATTTTTAACTTTGTTAATTGTATTTTATCACACGCAAAAATAATATTTAATTACATAGGAATCAGCTCCTTACTTGTCACTAGTCATTATTCCATCATCTATAGTCTGTGCATTTCAAGGTCAAGCAATGGACAGCATTTGCCATGCGTGCTTACCCCCCACTCCTGGACCGTTCTCCTCAAGAAAAGTCGCGGCATGTTAGAGGGGAAGGGGACCGACCAGTCAGAGCGTAGGAGAAGGGGTACAATGTGGTGGAGACGAAATGACCTTGTTCCGACAGTTCGAAATGCACAGACTGTTTGATTCTTCCAAATGTTCATTAACCACTTATTTTCACTCGCCTTTGCACTTCACTCACTCGTCTTCCTTATACTGTGATTTGCTATCCTAACTCGTTCTCTCCCCATACCTTTCGCTTCCTTTACTCTTCCCTATCGACTCATTTAACATTTTACGTAACTCCTCGGATATAAGGAATGATTTATCTCTTTGTAGTTTTTAAATAAAATGTACGGTTTTCTAGAAAATTAAATAAACTTATTAACATGTATCGTTATTTCCTGCAAATAGAAAGTCTCGTAGTTTTCTGCAGTGGCTAAGGGACGGAATGCTGCTATTCAGACCTGAGATCGTGTCTATTTTAGGTGAGCCAGCGATGCGCTCTTGCCGAACTACGCAGTTTTTCAGCCAAATTTTCTAATTAACGACGAATTTTATTACAAAATCCATCATAGGTTTATTTTTATTTATTTTAATGTAGCCTATTCTATTAACCCCTTCAATCTGCACATTTATATCACTTCCGTTATATTTTAAGTATACATACCGTGTTTCAAAGTGGTATTCAAATTTTCATAATTATGGTTGTTATTAAGTATAAATGAGACTTAACACGTTACACGTCATTCGATAGTTAAATTTCAAAACTTTAAAATTCCAAGTTTCGGAAAACATACTATCTTTATTACCATAACAAAGCATTATTGGGAGAGAGAGAGAGAGGAAAAAAAAAAGGCAAATTATTCGCGTTCTGCAGCTTGCGAAAACAAACGCAGTAACAATGGTATACAAAGGTTGTTTCGTAAACATTGTAAACATTTTCGAATTGACCATCTACCACATCGTTGGATTGGACATGCTACCGCTGATGACTGGCCTATCGTTCTTCGCCTGTCAGGTCTCCAGGCTTGACACCATGTCACTGTTTTCTTTGAGGTACGTGAGGGATGCAGTTTGTGTGTTATCTCTACCTCAATACCTTGAAGAAGTAAAACATCAGATCATTTCTGCGATTGCATCCATGAACAGAGATATTTTGGAAAGAGTGTGACAAGATTTAACTATCGTGTTGATATATGCCGTTTAACTAGGATTTCTGACATTGAGTGTTTAGAACGTGCCAATAGAAACTTTGAGAATTTCTTAAACAAATTATGTACACAAAGTTATTGTATGATTAACACTCAATAATAATAATAATAATAATAATAATAATAATAATAATAATAATAATAATAATAATAATAATAATAATATCAAAGTGTTACCGGCACCATAATTTTGAAAACGGTATGTACGAAATTATTATTTATTTTTTCTAATGACTGTTACTTTTACTGTCCGTCATTAACCCATATTAAGCTACTTCTGTAGACAGTGCCGGATATAGGTCTAGGCAACCTAGGTAGCTGCCTAGGGCGGTAATTTCCAGGGGGGTGGGCGGCATTCTCTCTCTCTCTCTGTTTTTTCTTTCCTTTTTCCATTTTTATTTTAAAGTATAATTTGTTTTTAAAAACTTGTTGGTAAATCTTTTCTGAAGTTTGTTCTTGAACACCTTGTGAAATTTTGATATTATTTTGTTATCGCATTGTCGCGGTAGCGGCGAGAGCAAAAGGAAAGTGTGCAGCTGCATAATTATATTGTAATGCCGGTATCACGTTATTACACTATCAAACTACTTAAATTTAACTGTTTATATAAACAAGAATGCATTGTTGAAAACCAAATTTGGATGTATTCAGTGGCGTAGCCAGCGGGTGGGCCAGGTGGGCCCAGGCCCACCCAAAAAATATGCGAATTTTTGCGGTTTTTTATGGAAAATACTCGATATTAAAACTAAATCATGGATGCAGAGCGATAGTTACAATCGATAGCATTAAGGTAAGAAGTCAAAATGCGTTCATTTCTTCAAGAGCCAATTTAACTGTGTTGGGTTGGGCCTAAAAATTGTCTGGCAGCGATAAAAAGAAGGAAGCCGTGGAGGCTACTGAATTGTTATATCAGCTAGAAAAATTTGACACCTTATTTTTTTTTTTGGTATGTTTAGATGATATTCTTGCTCTTGCAAATTCATTATCGGAAGCACCTCAGTCTCCAAAAATGGATATTAGTAAATGTTCGTCCTTCATTAAGGCAATGATATAAAACTTTTCAAAGCTCTGAAACGAAGAAAAATTTGACAATCATGTCAAGCACAAGGCTTTGTAATCTAGCAGTTCTATCCATGAGAGGGAGAAAAGTTGGGATTTGTTGAAGGACCCATCATCAGCGATCGACAAATTCGTTGCTAGGAAATCTCGACAGCTCCAGTTCACCTTATGAAACGTTTATATATAATCTTTTCGCTGTAAGAAAAATCCTAATATAAACAGTAGTACGTGACTGAAGTGAGGCTTCATTGGCAGCTGTTTGGCGCCATAGATTCTCAGTACGTGTTCCCGCCCACTGTTGTATATTCTGTTTCATGTTAAACATATTCCGTTACTCGTCAAGTAGGCCTAACCTCACTACTATGCATTCGTTTGCTTAGGAAACATTTACTTTATAATTACTGTAATTAAAATTCACTTAACTTATTATATACATTTAAGACTATTTGTTTTTTGCGCTATTGAGAGGGTTTCCACTCTTACGTTTAATAATCACACACACCGAGGATGCAGAAACTATACTTCAGTACCACGTGCTTACATGAACAACTACGAGCTCGAGTGACGCCAGCTTGTTACAAGAACAGATTATCTCGGTATTACTTTTGGTATTCATCCGCGTTCATAGTACATAATAAAATATAAAAGTAGTTTTTCTTTTACATAGCGTTTTATATATGAGTGAAGTTATATGTTTCATCGTATTTTAGAATTCAATTTTTTATTTTCAAATAATACAACGTTATGGTTTCCAAGTGCGGAACTATATTTTCCTGCGTCGTGTGAGTGTTTCGACTGGGAGCCAATCACGGGTATGATAGCGACGTGCTTATGTTTACATTAGGATTTTTCTTACAGCGAAAACAGTATAGGTATGCCTTGCATGATTGTTTATCATAATTTTGCATGTTATTAAATAAGACTTCCGAGAATGAGTTTCAAGAGAGAGTTGACAGCAGCGGCATTGTCAGGAGATGTATCAGGTACTTTCTAAACCCCGCATATCTGGCCCATCCAAAATAATTAGTCTGGCTACGCTACTGGATATATTTTATTAATTTATCGTGTAATCACAACTCTCAGTTACATTTCCGATATAACATGTATATCGTCAACAATCTATTTAATCACTTTCCAGCATATGCACTATATAATTCGATATGAAAGGTTTATTCAGCTAAGAGTGGGAGTTTATTTTTCATTTTACTTTATACTTACAATCGAAGTAAGAAATGCTGGTAATAATTATACCACCAACTAAACCAATGCTTAAAAATAAACTATAGCCTGCCCGTGGCCTGCCTCTCACAAATCAATTTTGTTTCAACAATGAATAAGTTTGAATATGTTTCTTTCCATCGACTTTGATGTGTTTCGTCAGATCAAGTTGATGACATCATCTATGCTTTCTCTGTGAAAAAAAGTGCGAAGGAAATCTTTACAATCCAGAAGTAAGAAGCATATATTTTGATTTCAGTAATTCATTATTTTCTGAATTGTAACATTTCATTTAAAACTATTTTAAACTAAACATGACCTGTATAATAGCTGCTCATAAACTGTTTGTGGGAGTTGGGGGCGGCAAATTTTAACACTGCCTAGGGCCGGCACTATACCTAAATCCGGCCCTGTCTGGAGACCAATTTACCGACGGAGTCGTTGCTAGGGTGCGCTACAGGAGGCTGGTCTACGGGATGAGGTAAAAGAATAATTCTTTAGGTGTTACAGGGGAACCGGAGCTCCCGCAGGAAGTCCCTCTGTTATCTAGACTACGGGCTTGCCATACATAGTCATAAAGGGGAGGGCCTACGCCAGGGATCGAACCCGGGTTCACAGGATTATTTATGAGTACATAACTCTAGTCACAGGAGCACCGTGACAGCTTTGTCTTATTATTATTATTATTATTATTATTATTATTATTATTATTGCATAACTAATATCACAATATTTGTGATTTGTGCAGCTACAAGAAATTATTCGTTAGTTGTACACTTGTTACGCGTTTCTCTAGTATTAAAAGTGTGTCGGACGTGAGTATATGATGTAACTCAAAACCCCGCGAACAATCTGGCTAGCACTTTAATAGACTTAATTTAGAATAGTAATATGGCTCTAATCGGTTGGGATATCTGTGAAATAGCGAGTGGTCTATTCTTCCTCCCCCCAAACGAGAAACTGAGTAGAGCAATAAATACAGCTACCAATTTTAATTTATTTTTGGTTAGTATTGAACAGTATTGAAGGCAGAGAATCTACATTTCTGCAGGCACTTCTTTTTCTTCTTCTTCTTCTTCTTCTTTTTTTAATCTTGGAAACTTAAATAATGTCAAGGGTTGACACTCGCAACTTCATTTATTGACTGAGAAGAGTAAAGAGAAATTAATACTGAAATATCTATTACAATTGATCAATAAAGTCATATATTTGTCTGCCGGGTAGCTCAGTTGGTAGAGCAGCTGGCTACGGACTGGAAGGTCCGGGGTTCGATCCCAGGTGATGACAGGTTTTTTTCTCGTTGCCAAACTTGCCTCGAGGTTCACTCAGCCTCCTATAAAATTGAGTACCGCGTCTTTCCCGGGGGTAAAAGGCGGTCAGAGCGTGGTGCCGACCACACCACCTCATTCTAGTGCCGAGGTCATGGAAAGCATGGGGCTCTACCTCCATGCCCCCCAAGTGCCTTCATGGCATGTTACGGGGATACCTTTACCTTTTTTTTTACTTTTGCCAGTACTTTATAGCATTGCCTTTTTAAAATTGTTTGCAATTCTTACAAATGGTAACCGCTTCATGCTCCGTGACTTTGTTGCCTCCCTTATCTCTAAAGGTGCGTACACACTAAGCGAACGAACAACGAACGAACGACAAACGATTGCGTTCGTTGATTGAAATCGGTACGTGTGTACGTCGCAACAAAGGCAAACCGATCGTTTGGTTTGCCTTCGGAAGTGATCCGTCGCTTGTCGGTACATCAAAGGAAGTTGGTATTCGTTGTGGACGGTATTTGCCACTAGCTTGTAGTTCGTAGCAGAACGCAGCGCTTAGTTCAATTTCACTAACAGGATGTCGAAACTGGAGTGGACGGAAGGCGCTGTTATAAATCTTATTAATGCATATAGGGAGCAGGAAACTTCATGGAATCCCAAGCATCCTACTTACCACAATAAAGTAAGAAAACATGATGTTTAGGAACCTATTGGAAAGATGTTCAGCTGCAAGATAGGAGAGTCAAACACGTCCAAAATTTGAAAATTATTTTTGTTTATTTATTTTCAGTAGATACATGTTTTTTTTTTATTGTAGGGAGCAGAAGTCAAAAAGAAAATTGAATCCCTACTGACATCATTCCGGAGGGAAAGACAGAAGTCCACAAAAAGATATGAAATGGGGAGTGATGAAGTGTACGAGTCAACTTGGTTCGCGTATAAACATATGTCGTTCCTTTTGGACAAAGTCACGCCCAGAAATAACAAAGTTCCAACATTGTGCACACAAAATAAATTATTGGCACTGAAAAGTGTCTTTTCGTAAGCATGATGCGCATACGACAAACACAGACAAATCTCTCTTTTTAGTACAGTATTTTAAGATAATTATTGTCAGTGAGGTATCCGTGTACTGAAACTTTCCCCTGGGGCCTATTTCATAAAAGTAATAATTTAATACCATTACTGAAAAAGTAATAACATTAAGTAATATTATTACTGTTCTGTTTCATAGAAGTAATAGTTAATAATATTATTTATTACTGTAAACGCTCATATTATTACTAAAATAAATAACAATATTACTAAAGTGTTTCATAAAGCAGCAAAGATAATTAAATTTATTAATAATATTAACGTTAGTTCCATGTCTGTATTTTAAGTTATAGTTTAATAATTTGTAAAAAGTAAATGCCAATGTAGGGTTAGATTTTGAAGATAAAACCGTGAAAACATTTGAAATGGACAATTCTGACTCAAATAGTGATGAAGAGGGAGCGTTTGTCCGACGTCCAAGAAATTTTAGACAACGAATATCCTACAACCATATGCAAGAAAGTTATGAATATAATGAAATAGTTGACCTTTCAATTCGAGAACTTTTCGCAAAAAACTCTGTTTCTTCAAGTTATTTTCACGTCTTTTCCCCATTTTAAAAAGCATCAGAGACAAAATGAATTATTAACAAAGTCCTTCTCCATACTTACAAATACTTACAAACTGTCATAGGCGCCAATGTAGATGGACCAGGCTGAAATTGAAAACTATCTTATCTTATTGTAAAAGAGGAACAATTGGAAAGGGTGAAACCTAAATTAAATTCAATTACAGTATAGAACTGTTAGAAAGTAATTACTGTATATTTTACATTATTTTATGTTATTTGAATGATTGAACTTAACATTTTTTCCCTCCTTTCTCGTCATTTTTTAAATTATAATAATTGTTCAGAAATATATGCCTATGGGACATTTACACCACAAAATACAGTAATATTAATATTTTCTGTACCTATTGAAATGTTTTTTCAATGTATACTTGTGGCAACCTGAATCTATATATTCTTCACTAATTAACATTGTGAAGATCTTGGTGAGCCAAAATCTTTTGCAGACATATATCAACAAGTAGATCTATTACAAAATATATGGATTACTTTAAACCACCCCTATTGAGGGCATAAACTAAAATTAACTTACGAGATTTATAGGTACTGTAACTACAATTCCACATCACAATCTCTAATTAGAACATATTTGCATTTTGTATAGTCAGGTAACTTCTTGAAAATACTACTTACAACATAATCAGCAATAAAAACCCATTAAGACAATTTCAGTATTTTTATTAATTTCGTCATAACATTAATCTTCTACAACATCCACACTTTCAAACTCAAACACGATATTTTCTAGGAACGACTTCACCGCGTAAATACTTATGTCGTTATTGCATTACTTATTTATTTTTTGGTAAAAGAGTAATTTTTATGTGTATTTATTTACGCTTGCACCAATAAATACTTGCGCAGTATTCCGAATTATAATGGAACTTGAAAATATCTTACATAAGACGCTTTGCAGGGTCCACCAACCCTGTCGTTAACACTGTCCTTAAGGCTGCTACAATATTGTCATCAAAAGTTTTCACTGCTTAACATTTTCATATGGTACTTCTTTAGATAACGAGGTGCAAGTTTTACACACGCGCGCGCGCACACACATGCTTCTGTCACTGATACACTGTTTTTGGAATTGCAAACTTTACAACAGCAGAGACGTGAACAATTAGGAATGATAAATATCTGTTCACAATATTTTAGATGTATCATATTGTTTCTTTTACTCGTAAATGAACTGAATCAAAATAACAGAAACAATAACTTCGAGTTGCAGTGATTTACAATCTTATCTGAAATAAATTGTCTCCCAAACCTTCACACATATTACGATTTACTCTGTTGTTGCTATTAAAGATAGTACTTCAAAACTTATTTCATTCAACAACTGTTAACAGAGAGAATAATATAAATAGCTGTAGAGTGCAGATCAACTTGATTATGTTTATCAGCCTTAACCTCAAATCATCTGGCTACTGTACGTATTTTATGACTCGTGCAAAACGTTTATGAAACAGAATTTAGTCGGTTAATATAATTGTTTTTATGACTGTAATAGCCTACTATTACTTAATATTATTAGTGTTTATGAAACAAGCCTGCACTTGCTATAATTATATTTTCGTCTGCCTTTATAGCAGACAATCAGCGAATGTGAATGTTTTCTGACAATTTGCTGATGATTTGTACGTCGCTTCAAACAGCGAACGAACAATGACGTTTTGCTTCATCATTCATTCGTTGTTCGTTCGCTAAGTGTGTACGCACCTTAACGAAGTAATGGGAATAACTCAACCAGTTACGATATTTCTCGGACAGATGGCAGGTCTGTATAACTCAGCAGTTGCGGTATTTCTCAGACAGATGACAGGTTTGTCGCAAAAAATTTATGAATAACATATCAACGGTGTTGAACAGCAATATATATAAAATGAAATAAAAAATTAAAATAACGAAATTAAGTTTCACTTCATCGCTATAAAAAATATTTCCGAATCTTCAATAAATATCTTATGTACAGTCATTGGTGCAAACTTTACAAGAATATATTTAAATAACTTCTTATGTGAGATTTGTTGGTTGTAAAGCTATTAAAATGTTTTTTTTCGCTGTAAAATTGAATATTTTGCCATACGAGGCTGCTGTTCAACACAATCGATATGAAATTATGTTATATTCAATTCAATTCAATTTATTTGGCCATTAGACATACAGTTTTAGGCTTCGTCAGAATACAATGAAAAACATTTTAAAGAAACACTAATAATAGAAACAGTAAAATTTAAATAATATATGAAAACATGAAATAATTTGAAACTTTTAAATTAAAGAAAACTAACTAAACTGCAATTAAACTTGTTTATTAAAATACAATTTCGCACAAATTTGTGTTGAAAAACTCAGCAACAGAATAAAAAGGATTATTTAATAACCAATTGTAAAATCTAGTTTTAAAGCTATTGATTGGTAATTTATAATATTGACTTGGGAGCTTATTATATAATTTCTTCCCCATAATTAAAAAGTTTGTGTTGCTCTTGTGTAATCTACAATGTGGAATATTAATTTGTTCACTATTTCTAATTTCATGATCATGTATATTGGCCACTAATGAGTAATTGTCGATATTTTGTCGAGTGTAAAGTACTAGATCATATATATACAAATTTATGATTGTTAAAATCCGTGATTGTCTGAAAAGTGGCCGACAATGTTCCAGATAGTTTGATTTACATAAAATTGCAATGGCTTTCTTTTGTAAAATCAAGACGCTTCCAATTTTGGTTCCATTTCTCCAGAAATTTAGGGCATATCGGATTATCGACTGAAAGAAAGAAAAGTAGGCACATCTTAAATAATTTTTAGAAACTCAAGTAGTTAATTTCTTTAACAAAATAAAACTCTTGATAGCTTTGTGGATATGTATTCGATGTGCTTATCCCATGTTAAACTGGAGTCTATAAAAAGTTCTAGAAATTTTGTGTAGTTGAGTCTGTTGTTCTTATTTATTAGATAATTTAGGCTGAAAGTTATGTTGATAGTTTTTTCTTTATTAAGCAAGAAACCATTAGATTCAAATCATAAAGCCATCTGTGATAGAGTGTGGTTGTTGAGAAGGGTTATAATAAGATTTGAAAGGAAACGTATCGTAGTTCTTTGTAATACAATAGGTCCTACCCCATTATCCACATGGGAAAATTTGAGAAACTACGAAAAGTATGTCAGGAAAGACATCTCTCGGAATCGAACCCAAATACAAGATGGCGATGTTACCGCGCAACTTTAACTACCGGTATATTATTTAATACTCTTGATTTTAATTAAATCTATTTTATGAGAGAGAAAGAGCTATCTGCCGTCAGGTAAGATGTCAAATATTTATTCTCGGAATAGGCAGGTAAGCAAGGGACAGGGACGACCAGAGGCAAACCAAAGTTCGAGAAGTAAGAAAGGAATTGTCTCGCTGACTAGCTTTTCGAGAACGGAAAAGGATTGGAACCATACAATTATCATGGTTGTTCCACACCAGCAGGTGAACCGGATGGCATTTGTGACATCAATTCTGACAGGAAGTCCATCCTGCCTCATCCCTGAATGAGCCAGGTCTGATCTCCAGTCGTGAATCCTACAGCCCGGAGACTGAAGCTTTTAAATCATACCAAAGCATGGAGACCCGAACTGCACTGAAGATTTCACTCTAACTTTATTTTAACTATTGTAGATAATAGACGAAAAACGGGAAGGTGGATAGTGCAGATGGAATTATAGAGGGAAACGGGAGTACCCCGAGAAAAAACCACGGCAACGTTTGCTTTGTCAACCACGAATTACATCAGGACCTGACCAGGAATCCATCCTAGACCGTCTAGATGGAATCTGAGCAAATGACACGGCTGAACAAGGAACAAAGTAGGACAATGCTTTTACTTGACTGTTCAGGGGACATAAGGAATAGACTCGATTAATGTGTGGAGCCTGTTTATCAGAAGTATAGAGTAGTGTGGAGTGAATCTTTACATGAAATGGTTTTTTATCTGTTTTCTAAATGTAATAGTTGCAAAAATCTGTCTTTTCACTTAACTTAGGAATGTGAAAAATATGGAGTTTCTATATTTAATTTTTGAGGTGCCCCAAGAGCTTTGAAGTTTTTTAAAATTATAATTTTTTCCCCTTTTTGTATATTTGTTCTATTATTTTGTTTTTATTATATAGCTAGTGAATTGCTGTAAAATCACACATTTAAACTTTATTTGGAAGACTTTAATTTGGGATTGCAGTAAACAGTATTTTTCTGTATTTATCATGGTAAGCACGAATCAAATATAATGTTCTTGCATGACTGACTATCGGAATAGATGCCTTTACCTGGATTACCTTACTTTTCATAGCAACTCTTTCTGAAATCTCTCCAACAATAGGTTCTTTTGATTGTAAGTCAGGTTTTAATTCATTTTTGATCCATAGATAATATTTCATTACGTCATGATAGATAATTGTGATGGGTTCAGCCCCTCCAGGATTCCGAATACAGGACAGGTCAGAAGGTCAGATTTCCCGTCTTAATTAGAGCCATTGTTCTGATTTAAACATCCTGTAACATCAGAAGTATGAATTTCCATTAATTTTATTAGTTATATCATACCTAAATATTTTATGATTATGCCCAATTGCCTTATAAACTGAAGTTTCTGTGACATTTCAAGATGAAATAACAGGGAGCCAAAAATATGCAGAGTCTTTTAACATATATTTTGTAGACATTTTCCTGGTATCCTGTTCAGATTAAACCAGTCGAGAAAGTTCTCTCGCTAAAAAATCTGAACCTCTAAATTTTGTGAAAATTTCAGAATATGTGCTCTTGGGGCACCTCTAAATATTAAGCTAGAGAAAAAAATGTTTGCTCTGTTCTTTATGACATCACCCCACAACTTTTCCTTGGTATTACATTTTGATTTCATAAACTTCATATTTTCACTCCACCCTAGTATACAGGGCACAAGATCGGATAATATATGAAAGTTGTTGATCGGAGGTAAAAAAAAAAGACAGGAACGAATGATGTGTGTAGTCGGTTGATTATAGGTAAGTAAGGAAAATATTCTGATAATATTTGCAATTGGTTGATCAGATATAAATAGAGAATAGGATCGGTTATTGCCTGAATTCTGTTGATCGGAGATCTATTATGAAAGGTTCTGATATACTTGGGAACAGGAATTATGTATGAAAAATAAATACAACTCAAGTAACTTTAAAATAATAGAGTAAAGTTTATTAATTTCCGAGTACACATTCCAAACACAAGAGACGGAAACAGAGCGAAGTCAGAAGAAGAAGGAATGGAGAGAAGACAGACCCCACAACCTGCAACAAACAAATAAAATAACGCTCAGTTTCAAATTTAATATTTAAAGTTTATGCATATGAATTATCACAGCACTGCTAAGGATAAATTTTAAATCTCGTGTACTACTTAAAATGTGAAATTGGTCTAAGGTAACACAAAAGAAATTCTGGAATTACAGTGAATATCAAGTTATGCATACACTCACCCCTTAACGACCATAGATTCCGTAGCCAAGACCGGAGTAGGCATAGGGGTGGGCATAGGCGCCGTAGTATCCAGTGCCGTAGTATCCGGCATAGTAGGGGTACTGGGCGGCGGCCACGGCGATGAGGGCCAGGACGAGGAGAATCTGCAGCAGAAAGGACAGTTTTCAAGTTACTTGCTCACGCTATGTCTGAAGCATTAACGTTTGTTGTACAAAGATTTCATCTCTTATGATAGAGCTTTATTTATGTTTTTCGGATTTACAAATTAAGAAAATAATAAAATCTTGAACTTAACACTAAAATAATTACATCCCTTACCATCCCTTACGTTATTCATGTAGACATAAAGTTACTTCTAAGATTATAAAGAATTGCGTTACAATTATATTTATTGACTATCCAAATATTTAGTTTTTAAAGCTAGTACTGAACAACTGAATTTTGTACATATTTGGAATGTTCAGTTAATTTGTATTTTATTATGGAAAGTGAGTTTTTATAATGGCAAATTTAGTCAACGATTGAATTACTAGAAAAATTCCAAGTTTCGTGTATTGAAAGTAACTTTTTACAGAGACTGTAAAGCAAATTTAGTAGTAAAAAAGAAAGAAGCAAAATGTTACATCATTGACTTCAATCCGTAAATCCCACTCCAGGATACTATTGAAATAAATCACTTCTCACTTATATCTCGAAGCAATTGAAATTGAATGTAATATATTTAGACCTATTAATAATAGATATGTTTAAAAATTAGTACACATGAATTCAAAGTTAAGTATTTGTAATTTGACTATCTTTGTGTATTAAACTTTCGCAGAAATGCACAGATATATGTATACACAGACATAGTAACTTGTATACAACTTAAAAATTGTAAATGTAAATTGTATAAAAATATAAAGGTGGGAATTTTTGGTGAAAATTTAAACTCCGAAAAATCAAAACATAACGTAAAAAAAAATTTGTTAGTATAAAAAAGCGTCAGATTCAATAAACAAATACTAGGTAAGTATAAATTATAATACGAAATAATGAACATGTCGTCCATTTAATAGAAATTTAAATTTTCGAAAAATAACAAATTCAGTAAATAAAAAGCTTGTTTTATAAACAATAACTGGTCATAGAACATAAACATAGTGAAGTATATTGAATTTCGTAGCTTCAAAATGTTATGAAATAATTACATTACTTTGTTAATATTTCATACAGGCTTAGAATTTTTTCTTATATAAATAAACAATTTGAAATATGTTTCTATGTTTCAGAGAATAAGGAAAATAATCCCAAATGCCTTACATTTTAAGAAATTGCTATAGGATATTAATTTATGTGTTTAGTCTGTATAGATTTTCGTGTTTAGTCTGTATAGTTTGTTTATATGTTTAGTATGTAAGTGTATAGTGCAAGTTCTCTTGCACTGGCTCCCCAAGTGTAGTAGACCTTCAGCTCACTCTACCTGCTGTAGAAGTCCTTTGCCCTTATAGGATCTCAGGCTTTTCATATTTCATAGGATATTAAATATGTAGCACAAGTTGAAATTCTCAGTATTTGACCGCAGGATCACTACACCTCGCATAATGCCACTACTGATTTCAAACCATCTAACCTTTAGTATTAGAGTTGAAGTTCGTAAAGAGAATTTAAGTATTAATTTCTCTCGATTCATTTTAGTAAGTAAATTAAACTGCTAATATTTACTTATAGCATTACATTAGTTTTCAAAACTAAAAAAAATTAAGTGTATTTTTTTTAAGAATTGCAGAAACTTACCAGCTGGTACATGGTTGTGGTTTGTTTGCTCTGTCTTTACTGCAGAAGACTGATGCTGGGCAGTCCGTCCAGGGGGTTTATATACTGGAGTCCGAGCCTCATGGTTGGTGACGCACATACAAAAAGAAATACAAGCTGCAAGTCGTGTTGGTCGCTCGACTCGGCGGCACCTTGGCCTTGGTCAAAACAACTGGACTAGTCGCTCTTTCGCAATAAACTTAATTTAGATTGGTAATGTGAAGCGAATCGGTTAGAATATCGCGGAAAACGCCCGCTTGTTAATCCGTGCTGCTCCCTGATAACGCGTAACAAGACACGTGAAAATAGCAACGTGAATGACTTGGTATTATAACTACAGAAATCATATAATCATCTTTTATTATTTGTATGTATGTATGTATGTATGTATGTATGTATGTATGTATGTATGTATGTATGTATGTATGTAGAGATAAGCTACTAAATATGCTACTGGAACTAAATGACAGGTGTTAGCAGTATGGGATGCAGATAAATACAAACAAGCCCATTATTATCGGAAGAAAAATAAAGAAGGTAAACATGTTATTGTAAACGAGGCAGTAGAGCAAGTGGAGAGCTGAAAATAACTGAGACGGACTATAACATGTCAGAGACTGTCGGACATTGTTTAGTTTCAAAAATAAACTAAAATTGCACATTTTCAATTCAGATTCCTATTAGTTATAAGCCTTTTCTCTCGATATATTTTTTTAAATATATAGACCTATATTTCTTTTCCTTCCTTTCCCCTTTTTTTGTTCCCTTAATAACAGATGAATTTATTATCAAACCTTTTTTATTGTGAATTTTATTTAATTTTCGTATTTCTTTTCTTTTTCATTATCATTTTATTAAATTCAATTTTCTTATATTCTTCCTTACGTTTTCCATATTAACTATTTGCACTAAATGAGTTGCTTTTACTGTATTCCAATGTATTTTACTTTCTTTTTTTTTCTATTATGGTATTATTTTCATGTTTTTTTGTAACATGTTAGTAGTCTGTTCTTTAAGTTTTTGTTACATTTTCACTGCTTGTATACTTTGTGACCTGGTAGAGAGTAAGAGAAGGCCCTATGGCCTTAACTCTGCTAATATAAATAAATAAATAAATAAATTATTATTATTATTTTTATTACCAATCTCATTATTATTATTATTATTATTATTATTATTATTATTATTATTATTATTATTATTATTAAGCTTAACAAGAGATGTTGCCAGGAAGTCAAAAGGAGAAAGCTTTTTTTTTTTTTTTACTCTTGTACGGTGGAGGGACTCGAAGACTTGCCCTGCAGCCTGAGGCTTATTGTGCTTATCATTCCTGTTCTGTGAATGATTGAGTAGCCGAGCGGCCGCGCTCTTGTACAGCACGTCTCACCGTGAACTTAACCCAGGCTGTGGTATGGCTGATAATATGTGAATTAATGATGGCGAAATGATTCCGAAGTCCAACCTGAAAGTTACCCAGCAATTCTGCTTCAATTAGTTGAGGGAAACCCCGGAAAAACCCCAACGAGGGAATTTGTTCCAACCAGTATTTGAACCCAGGCCTGCTCGTTTCATGGCCGGACGTGTTAACCATTACTCCATAGCGGTGGACAAAGAAAGCTTTTAATAGAAAAAGGAATATCTTGTGCCAACCTATGGCAAAAGAATTAAGAAAGGGACTAGCGAAGTGCTTTGTGTGGAGTGTGACATTGTATGGGACAGAAACATGAATATTACGACAAAGTGAAGAGAAGCGATAGAAGCATTTGAAATGTGAATATGGAGGAAAAAAGAGCGTGTAAAATGCACAGACAGAATAAGAAATGAAGCTGTGCTGGAAAGAGTTGGTGAAGAAAGAATGATGCTAAAACTGACCAGAAAGAGAAAAAGGAATCAGTTGGGTCACTGACTGAGAAGAAACTGCCTACTGAAGGATGCAGTAGAAGGAATGGTGGACCGGAGTAAAGTTCGGGCAGGAGAAAATATCACATGATAGACGACTTCAAGAAATATTATAGATCGTATGCGGAGACTGAGAGGAAGGCAGAAAGAGGAAAGATTGGGTTTGCAATGAAAGAACTGCCCTTGGGCAGAAAACTGTGAATAAATATATCGTATCACATATACCGGTATCATCAAAGAAACACTATGTAATATATGCCTCCTAAGGGCATTACCTTGCATTCCTCTTCGATGTTGTCCCATCACTAACAAAAACGTCTATTCCTTGATGTTAAGCTCTTCTCCTACATCCTGGCATTTTTAAAATCTTTAATACAAGGTGCGGCAAAGAAATCGGATGGTTTTAGAAGGCCGTTTACTGAGCAATATGAGGGGTTATGGATATCGATCGACCGTCGTTTGTTATCATTTTTGATGCCATTTTGTGTAATCATGGAAGTATGGAGCTCGGAGCATCGTGCTTTCGTTATCGAGATATTTTTCAAGAATGATGATTCAGTTGTGAAAACCCAGCATGTCTTTCGTCTCCAATTTAATGTTGGCCGCCACGGAGCCGTTCCTGCTCGCAATAATATATTGAGATGGGTACAAAACTTTCGATTATCAGCATCAGCTTGTAAGAAAAAACCACCAGGACACGTTCCAAGTGTACGAACGCCAGATAACATTGAGCGAGTGAGAGTGGTTGTTACGAGGACTCCACATCGATCAGCTAGACGACAGGTTATAGCACTGCGACTTTCAGAAGTTTCTGTGCGCCGAATATTGCATTCAGATCTTAAGTTTCATCCATATAAACTTATGATAGTTCAGCAATTGAATGAGGGAGACATGTCCAACTCAGGACATTCGCCGAGAGAATGGTGGAAATTTTGCTGACGAAGTCATGTTCATGAGTGATGAGGCACATTTCCATTTAAATTAATACGCAGAACTTTAGACACTGGGGGCCCGAAAATCCTAACTACACAAGCATCCGCTTCACTGTACGAAAGTTACAGTTTGGTGTGCTGGGTCTAGATACTGCGTCATAGGCCCGTATTTTTTTTAGGGGAACGAGAGCACTGTGACAGTGAATAGTGAACGCTACGTCGAAATCCTGAGGACATTTCTTCAACCAGAACTGCGTAGTCGTCTACGTGGGAATGATAGACAAATGGTATGGTTTGAGCAAGATGGAGCCACGGCTCATAGGGCAGAAAATTCAATGAAAGTTCTGCGCCGCATGTTTCCAGGGCACATCACTTCTCGGCGTGGCGACATTCCCTGGCCTTCCCGCTCACCTCACCTGACCTTACCGTCTGCGACTACTTTCTGTGGGGTTACCTGAAGTTAAAAATGTACGTAAACAGGCCCCAAACAACTGATGACGTGAAGATTGCCATTGCTCAGGAAATCGCCAACATTGATGGCGAAGTGTTGGAAAGAGCGACACGCAACTTCAGGGAAAGACTGGAAGAGTGCATAGAGAGAGACGGACATCATATGAAGAACATAATTTTCGAGAGAATCTAAATGTATTTCAATAAAATGGCGTACATAGCCAGTTTTTTTTGGCAGTAATAGATTTGTTCTAATAGAGTTAGAGTTCTACTGAGTTATTTCCATTTTAAAATCGCCCGATTCCTATGCTGCACCTGTGTAAGTATCCCATAAAAATACATGACCATTAATGTTCTTACTATGGATCATATAACATTACGCTCAGGGCTACTTTCAAGGATTCTTCCTGCTCCTACACTTTAGAGATACCCTGCTTATGTATGTCTCCTATTCGAAATATTACTCAGGTCCTCGTAGAAACTATACATTCCGTCACTATATTTGATTAATTAGCGTCCCCCTACTCATAGACAATTATTTTCATTGTGGAATATTGATTTCATTGATGTTGTGTATAAATGTCTTTGTTGTTTTATTTATTTTAACCTAAAATATTTTTTTGTGGGAAGTAATATGCTTTAGTATGATTAACAATCCTGGCTTCTATTGCTCGTGTTTCAAGATTAGTGTTACAGATTACAGACCACTAAGGAGTATCAACAGGTGTGGCATTAAGGAGGGGACCGCCCCTTCATACCTTTAAAGGGGTCCGTGAATTTGTTAAACTGCAGGAAAGGTGGGTCCCGGTGCAGAGCACAAGGTCAGTGAGGCATGCGCAGGTGTGTGGAGTCGTGTTAACGCAGCGACTTGACTTATTACCACGGCAGATAAATTACAATGAAATATATTGCCCTCGGGTGCTTGAGATAATGTTCACCTCGGAAGCGCTGCAAACTTCTCGTGACACTGTCGAAATGACTGCACCGCGCTCTTCGTGGTGAAATGCGTGTGACACGTGATAGCTGCCAGACATGCCTAACTGCTCGTGTTTGCGTGAAGTGATCGTGATCTCTTGTTCGTTCCAGGCAGGTCCGCAACTGCAAGTATATATTCAGCATTAATACTGAAATTATTGCTTCCCCGATTGGAATTCCAAGTAGGATAAGAGTGGGCGTTGTTAAACATGCAATTTCCCGTCAGATTTCCATAAATAAGGTGTCATATGGTAATTGGTAGGTTTTTTGATCAGAGGATTAATCCCATTCTTGTAACCGTGAAGGATAACCTAAATCGTACATCGTAATCTGGAACGAAAATAGTGTGCGTGGCGCATGGACGTAAGTGCCAGGGAACGGATTTAGGCAGGGTGCGAATTAAGATTTCTGATGGCCCCCACCTCATCAGAAATCTTAATAGAATTCTAGATAGAGAATACCATACATAAAATTATTTCCCTCATTCGATACAACTCAACGCATGGTTGCACTGAGATGCTTGTCTTGCATCTTGATTATAATAATAATTATATCCATGAGCAAGCTTAAGATAAGATGTGTAATTCCTAAGTTATTGATTGCTGTCAGCTTGCCGGTGATATGATATTAAGACAACATTAATATATATTTTAATAATAACATATACATAAAAACGTTACATTAAAATACCCCGAAAGAGCAAAGCTCGTGTTCGGGGACAGTTCCGTTACATAGATATACATACTTTGTAGACAAAATACTTAAGAAAAAAGCTCACATAAAGATGATAATAAAATTAGTAAATAATAATTCTAGTAATAACTGAGTGAAAAAAGAGACGATGTTGAGATTAATATTAAATTATTATTAGTAGTATAATTAGTGCAGGTCATGTTGATATAGTAACCAAGATAAAATAGAAAAATACACTTAGGATAGAAATAAACTTTGTTTTACAATATATGGTACATAATATATATAGAGGGAAGTCTGTCATATAAATTTTTTAATTCTGGATCTGAAAATGTCATTGCTTAAAGTAGTTAATTCTGGATGAATTTTTATTATCGAATTATATAGACGTGGACCATAATTTGTAGGCCTACTGTGTAGTAAAGCAACAGATGTGACATATTTAGGTTCAACTAATTTAAGAATTTCATTTCGTCTTGTATTATGAGCATGTGGCTGAGCTACAAATTTCATTATATTTTTATGATAGAATTTCATTAAAGAGTATTTATAAATTTGGTCAATTCTAAAAACATTCAATTCGGAATGGATAAAATTTGTTTGATAATCCAGTCGCCTTTTCAAACAAATTTTGATTATACGTTTTTTCAACATAATTAGAGGAAAAAGAGCAGTTTTTGTAATGCCTCCCCATCCAGTTATAACATATTGGATAACAGATTCAACTATAGCCAAGTAAACCAAACGTAATACATGAGTAGGCAAGTAATGGCGAAGGTTTACAAATTTGTAAATTGTTTTACGGATCCTGTTACATAAAAAGGTGATTTGTCTATCCCATTTCAAGTGCTGATCAACAATAATTCCCAGGTATTTCACATCTACAGATTCTTTCAGGCAAGGGCATTTACAGGTTGTAGAGAGTTTACAAAATGAGTTGTGGATTATTAATTTTAAATGAGAAAGTGATTTCAATTTGTTCAATCCAGAGACTGTTAAAGAAAATGGCACCAAATTAGTTTTAGTTATATTTAGAGATAGCAAATTTGCATCAAGCCAGTTTTTGATCAAATTTATACCTACATTGGCATGATATGATATATGATATGATATATTTCGTCACAGCACTTCTTTACATGTAATGGTGTACCTCACATTTCTGTATCCGGTGCCACCATTAACATATTATTACAATAACACATTATTTGCAGTACACGTCTACACAAATACTCCCAATTACACTATGTACCTATTTTGTTACTTGGTCAATCTCCCCTTCAGTATTTCTCCTACATTTCATTTGCTATTCTCTATTTGTTCATTAATCCTAATATATCTAATATTATATACTCCTTTCAAACGCCCTTTTTCCTCTAACTTATTTGCTAAAATCTCAATTTCCATTTTTCTCTATAAATTATCATATTGAATTATTTTTCCTATTTGTTCTTTGACCTTTTCTCCTATCTTTCTCTTATATTCATTTATTGTTCCAGCGTTCAAATGTTAGTACTAATTTTATGCTGTCACTTGTTCGCTTCTCTTAACCCTTTCTCACTATTTTCACTCATTCCTATTTGCGCTCACTTTCACTTTCTCACTATTCTGCTTACACCTAATCCTTTGTCACTATTCTCACTTCCTATAAATACTTATATTTTATTCTACACATCTGCTTGTACACTTTCTCTCTCCCCTATACTTCTCGATCTTTTCCAGTTTCACTTTACTTGCACTTTTTGATCACATTCCCACATTTTTTTAAATCATATCTAATGCCTCTGCTATATCCTCAGCTGTCGCAGGTTCTGACCTTTCTTTACTGTTCGTCTCTGCCTTATTTCTATCTCTGTCTTTCTTTCTATTTATTTCTTCTTCTATTCCTCTTTTATTCCCCCCCCCCCACGCTTTCACTTTCATATACTATATTTCCACTTACACTTGCACCCTTATTCTTTTCACTACTTTCTTCCCTATCACTTCCTGACTCTTGGTTTCTCTTTTTTATCACCCCTCGCCTTTTTTCTAGCGCCCGTGTTTCTTGTTCCGTTATTGTCAGCATTTCTTCTGGAGTGCCGCCGGTGATGATAATACATCAATATTATTTTCTTTGCTTACTTCATACTGTACTTTATAAAGTATATTCGTATTGAAACGATTATATTTTGTGAAGGGGATAGAAGTTACCCCTAGCAGGGATGTTAATAGGATTTTTTGAGAGAGGAATAACTTTCCAACTGGGGGGAAATCCCCCCATCCCCCCGTTAATTCGCACCCTGGATTTAGGCTATATGGACTAAAAATGTATGAAATATATAAATATATATTATGTACTTATTTTTATCAAAATATGGCATTAAATATTGATTTAAAATAATAAAAAAATTACGTCTACGTTAAACATTGATACAGTTTAATTAAACTAAAGAAAGAATATAATGGACGTAGGCCTAAATGATAAAAAAAATTATTATCTACGTTAAATACTAGTATAGTTTAATCAAATTATGCAAAGAATATAATGGACGTACCTACCTTATCTTTCATTGTACTATTTTGTTATGTGAATATTGTTCACTTAACAAACCAATAACTACGTTGCCAACAAGTCTACCTTCCTTGTCGGTAAAGTCATCGATGGAGACCCAAATTGGACCATCTTTAATTACATTTCTTATCTTCTGTACTCTCTCATGGTAGATGGATGGAACATACGTCTTCCTAAGCGTTGACTTATCCGAGGTTGTATGTTGAGTAGGCCTATACAGTATTTCTCAAGGAATTCCCTAAAGCATTCATTCTTCAGTTTGTGGAGAGGAATGTCGACAGAGATGAGAGAACGGCACAGTCCACACCTGTGGAGTAACGGTTAGCGCGTCTGGCCGCGAAACCCGGTGGCCCGGATTCGATTCCCGATCGGGGCAAGTTACCTGGTTGAGGATTTTCCGGGTTTTCCCCTCAACCCAATATGAGCAAATGCTGGGTTACTTTCGGTGCTGGACCCCGGACTCATTTCATCGGCATTATCACCTTCATGTCATTCAGACGCTAAATAACCTAAGTTGTTGATAAAGCGTCGTAAAATAACCTACTAAAATGATTAACGGAACTGAATCAAGTGTAATCCGACTGACATGTAACTGTGGAGCAGTTTTCCACTGGCCGAAAATAAAATGTACCAGATTTCTCTGCAAATTGTACCAAATTGTAAAGATTTTTTTTCTATAATATACCAAATTTGTGCCAACCCAATTTTCTCGTGTAAAAATTACAATTATAGAAAAAGAAACATGAACACATTTACATAGACAACGAAGATTACGAAAATAAGAAATACGAGTACATGCGTCTGCAAACAATGTTTAATTTTAACAAACAAAATCACAAACACTAAAAAACACTCTCCAACTTTATTTTAATCTTGTAATATTGATGATAACCATTACTGAAAAATACAGAATTGAAATAGATTAATAATCATATCAACGTTGCCAAAGTTGATAAAATATTTAGGACACTAGAATAACAAAGTCATAAATAGTGTTTACGCCTATGGATTGCGGCAAATACCATATTGCGAATTACAGCAAAAATAAACAACAAAAACAAATAGTAACTAGCTATAGTGAAAAATGTAATACCATACACAGAATTACAGACAAATGACATGATAATAACCAGTCCAGTCCTGCTTTTTGCAGCAGTGCCAGTTATCGTAGTAATCTATGTCAACAATGAATGAAAGAAGATAAAACTTGAATACCAGTTTCTAATTATTATTTACGTTCTCTGTTAATGTGTTGACCTTAAAGTGAGCTATAAATTTGATTGTCGGCTGCCGATAATAATCACCAATTTGGTAGCAATCATAATATTTTTTTTTTCAACTTTATTAAAGCCAGTTATAATAATGTCTGTTTTCATACTGAAAAAAGTATAAGAAAGTACAGATTGTACCAAGTAATTGAAAATTGTACCAAAAAAGTAGTTATACGCACCAGGGTACAGATCACTTAAAATTGTACCAGATACGTACAATTATTGTACCAAAAGTGGCAACACAGCTGTGGAGCTGAACATCTGTTTTCTGTTACAAATTTCAGAATTAAAATAATACAGTTTCTTAACTTGCTTTCCCATTGTTGAGAGGACTGTTAATTTTCACATAACTCCGATTTCAGAGGAGTTACTGAAAATGTTTAAAGTCTGTTGATGAGATGCATTTTTAAACGTTAATGGAATTTTATTTTATTCTTAAGCTTAATGTAATATGGACTGTTCTATAGAGTACGAAATATGTAAATTACATGGAAATTAATTAAAATATACTAAAATTCTGGAATATGGAGAAGTAAGGAAAATAAAAGTAGCATTTTTCAACTCTACACGTCATTGTGAAAAATTAAGTCATAAAAGTAAACGAATTACCACTGCCGTATTCAAATAACAGTGGTCTAACCCACAAGTAACCTAGGGCCGTATTCATAGACATTTTTAATGCGGGCTTCCGGTGGATGATCAGCGTTTTTCGTATTCATAAACCAGTGTTAGCGATAGGATATAATTTTAATTCTGTACAAGTAACCAGTGGATAACCGGAGCTAGCTTAGCTCGCTCGTAGCGAGTGCTGCGAAATGTCTATGAATAGCACCCTAAGTGTCTGATTTCAGTGGTGCGACAGCCCATGAAGAGCCAATGTCGAGTGCAGGCCTCACGTCCATAAGCCTCAACAAAGAGAGAAGATCATCCCAATGTTATTAATACGGAGGTTACTGCGGTCAGCACGATAATCATCCAGGCGTTACACGAAATCGGATTTAGTTAGGCTACTTATTCCCGAATTCTTTCCTACGATGGCTAGGCACCGGATGAAATTTGTAATGGATGAAACACAATTTTTTTTGGTATACTCTTGTTGCTCGCTATCGTTCCTCCAACACTGTCCATCTCCCCCTCTTTTCATCTATCATCCGCAGTAGTTAAAAATAGTACGGGTTTCCAATGCTGATATACGAAGGGCTTGTGGCTCGGATCCTGGAATTTATCAAATATTCGCCTGGATATGAGATTTCAATCTTTTAAGGCTAAGGCAGAGAGGCCCAACTGTCATTATTGGATTCAAGAATGCCACATAGACCACCTGACTGGGCAGTCATCACAGAGCTCTATGTAAAGCGCACGATGGGTCACTGTAAGCCTATGTAGAGTATGATCCATGCAGGATCCAGCCCTCCAAAACGCAGACTAGTGGAGGGCGGTCCACCGCTGTGGAGTAACGGTTAGCACGTCTAATATTGAAACGAGCGGTCCTGGGTTCAAATCCTGTTTCAGACAAGTTACCTAGTTGATTTTTTTTTCCGACGTTTCCTCACAATCAATTGAAGAAGAATTGCTGGGTATTTTTCGGCGTTGGACTTCGGATTCATTTCGCCATTATAATTACACCTCCCCTCTTTTATTATTATTATTATTATTATTATTATTATTATCATTATCATCATCATTTCCATCTTCCTTTCTTTCCTACATTCCGCGCTTATAGAGTCGACTGCGAGCCGTCGACGAACTTGGATCCCGTGGATGGTCATTAGATGCTGGTGGTAGTGTTATGTACCGTGGGCTCTCCATTGGCCTCGTGGTAGCTCTTGGGACCGGGGATGAGAGGCTGTGGTAAGACCTACGCGGAAAGGTAAATGGATCATGAAGGTTTTAGGGGAATTTATAGGCGGCTCGCAGGGGGAATTGTAGGGTGGGGGGATCTTATGGCATGCGCACCATTCCCTCGCGGGCAGTACAATGGGCCTATCCGAGGGCTAATACAACCTCACGAGTACTTAAGATGCTGATATGGGACCATTGCGCTAAGTTGAAATTTTGATAGTAGCGTGAAATTGTAGGAAAATTTGTAGCCCTCTACTATAGGCAGAAATATTTCAAGTACCTTAAATCTACGATGAGGGACACCCATCTTTATAACAGTTATAACATGGGAACGGTCAATCTGAGGTGTGTGTGTCTTATACAGCACTTCCGAATTACCTACAAAAACACTGAATGCTGTATACTGTAACAATAGTTGAAAAAGGAGGGAAGAAATACATATACTCACACCCTGACCACATAATATAAGGAAATATATTTTACAGCAACAATCACTAAAAAAAACTATTTCCTCTATAATAGCAAATACTATACAGAAATTGAATGACTAAAGATCACCAATATTCAGTATAGCTATAAGCGGAGATATTCCAACTAAGGTAGTGTGCACACATAATATTAAATAATGAAAAAAATAAATATCAGACAAAATTAAAAAAAAAGTGTGTGTGTTTTTGTGCATTTGTATGTGTGTTTGTGTATGTGAGAGAGACAGAGGGAGAAACATAGAGAGAGGGAGGGAGGGAGAAAGAGATAGAGGGAGAGACACAGAGAGAGGGGGAGAGAGACAGAGAGAGAGAGAGAGAGAGGGAAAGAGAGACGCAGAGAGGAAGAGGAAGAGAGAGATATCAGGGGTTGTATGATGTGTTTCTTTCGAGGATGCCGGACGGCCAGATCCTTCTTTACGAAGGACTCCGACAAATAAAACAAAAAAATGAAGAAAATTATAATTTTTATACATGTTGCTAATAATTTTTTCAACCTATCCCATAATAAAATATGTAGTATTAATAAAATTACCATGAACATTTGGAGGAAAAAATAGTTTACTATATTAAATCAAAATTCTCATAAAAATTTTGAAGTGTTCCATTTCTTTTTTTTTCCCACTGAAAGTACTATACCGTGGTATATGTACTATATGAATGTATGTATGTATGTATGTATGTATGTATGTATGTATGTATGTATGTATGTATGTATGTATGTATGTATGTATGTATGTATGTATGTAGTCGGCTTCGGTAGCGTACTTGGTATAGCGCTGGCCTTCTATATTTGAGGTTGCGGGTTCGATCCCGGCCCAGGTCGATGGCATTTAAGTGTGTTTAAATGCGACAGGCTCATGTCAGTAGATTTACTGGCATGTAAAAGAACTTCTGCGGGACAAAATCCCGGCGCACCGGCGAGGCTGATATAACCTCAGCAGTTGCGAGCGTCGTTAAATAAAAAAAACTAAAAAACCATGTAGGCCTATGTATGTATGTATGTATGTATGTATGTACGAGTAGCCTATATATGTATGTACGAGTATGTATGTATTTGTGTTGTGTATGTTATGTTATGTTATGTTATGTTATGTTATGTTATGTTATGTTATGTTATGTATGTATATAATGTTATATACACTACCGGTCAAAAGTTTTCGATCAGCTATGAAAACAACAATATACTTTATTTCAATGTAAAAACACACCGGAAAAACTAAATAGACCAACAAAATGAATATTTTTTTCTCTCTAACATTATGATATGGTAGAATATTCAAAATGAAATCCATGTTTTAACCACAAATCCATAGCTGTGATAGGTGATTGAAAACTTTTGACCGGTAGTGTATGTATGTAATGTAATTGTGCATCAGGAATGTGGGATGGGTTTCAGTAAAGAATTCATAGGAGCAATTTGAAACATGTCAGGAATATTTATTTCGGAATATACATGCCAATTTAAAAAAAACACATAGGCCAATAATTTATCGAAGTCATGTCGTTAGGAACTGGGGACAGGCTGTACATCCTGAAACAAAAATAAATATAAATAGAATTTACATCATAATGATAATATAAATTGATGATGATTATGATGATGATTATTATTATTATCATCGTTATCGTCGTCGTCGTCATCATCATCATCATCATCATCATGAAGGCCATCATCACCATCGCAATCACCTATTTCAAGAATTGGGCCATTTGGCTTATCCCTTCCTCACTCTGGTGACGATTCTGATGCAGCACTAGACATCCACAAAGACTCAAAACTATTACTTCGGACGATACTTTTAACATTCGCAAGGAAAGGCAAAAAACTGGATGCTGTGAGGGGGAGGTGTAAATATACGTCTCTCTTTCTAAAATCGAGCCAGAGTTCTTTGATTTGTGACTGGAATCGTTACCACTTTGGCCGTATAGGAGGGTTTAATAATAATAATAATAATAATAATAATAATAATAATAATAATAATAATAATAATAATAATAATAATAATAGTGGTAGTAGTTCTACATTCATACGGTTTACGTACCCGTAGATAGTGGTAGAGTAAGAAATATGTGGAACGTAGAACAAAAATCCACTCAATCCTAATATATTACGAAAGAGTAGGCCAACAGTGCAATAATTGGATATCATATTTGACATCCTACCAATATGAACATCTCTTTAATGAATACTTGCAATGTCATAAGAAAATTTATGTCCTATAAACAGTATCGCCTAACGTTTAATGCAATAAGTTCGAGAACTTGTGTATTCTATATTCGTTGTAGTTTTTAGATATACAAAAGTACTTAAACTAATACAATAACTAATAACAAAAACAATAATATAGGTCTATTGATGTACAAATGTTACAAGTAAGAATCAGTTTTTTTATTACTTACGTATGATAATTTAACGTCCATAGATTCCATAGCCCAGACCAGAGTAGGCATAAGGGTGGGCGTAGGCGCCGTAGTATCCAGTGCCGTAGTATCCGGCATAGTAGGGGTACTGGGCGGCAGCCACGGCGATGAGGGCCAGGACGAGGAGAATCTGCAAACAAAGTATAACAATGCTGTTGAGGTATATGTCGCCAAATTTACAAATACGGTACGTAAAACATCGACAGGATATTTCGTTCTTTAAGATCGGAGGAAATGTCTATTGTTCTGGAAATATTTTTTGAAATTATGATTAGTCACTAGGGAATAAAATCTCACTTTCAGTATTAATTTTTCTAATTTTCTCTCAAATTTCTTAATTAACAGAATATTTCCTTTCTGCAGTTGGCATAGTTTACACTAGAGAAACTAAAATTAATGTAGTCGTTCACACTTTTGAAGACCGTAAATGGAAGTGTCATTGAATGTTAAGATACCCTAAACCATTCAGCCCTGCTTCGGTTGTCTGATGACTTCTCAATATGTGCTTTCATACGGAAAGAACTGATGTGATTAATTTTTTTCCTGAATATTTCGACTTTACATGCCACTTCATTTCAATTTTGATTGTTTTATCATCATATTAATCCTCAACAGACTTTCGAGTGGGTTATTCAATGTAGAACAACTTTCTCACCATGTATTATCACTATCATTACCAGCTTTCAATTTCATAGACTGAGCCCTTCGACTCCGTTCATCCTTATTCCTATGAAATTTATGAACCAATGTCAGGTCTCATCTAGAATTCAAGTTCCAATTCATGTGGTCACCATAGTGCGGACTTTTATTTTAGAACAACACGTAACATATACTGTAGAAGACAAGGCGACCTTACTTAATCCGTGTGGGAGAAAGATTAATCACTTCCCTGTTAGGAGTTGAAGCTGTGCCTGTTATTTTTGCAGGTAGAAACGCTACCACTTTTGCAACAAGCGAGAACACTACAGTTATTTCAAATATTTGTATTTTATACTTCTACTGCATCTATAATTTTATTTGCAACTCGCTTGGCTGAAACTCTTTTTTTTTTTTCTCTTGAACGAAGGAGGGACCCGAAGGCTTGCACTTCTATTCTGTGAATGATTGAGTAGCCGAACGGGTGCGCTCTTGTAATTACAAGTACAGCACGCCGCACCATGAACTTAACCCGGGTTATGGATGATGATGATGATATGTGAATTACTGATGGCGAAATGAGTCCGATGTCTAACGGCGAAAGTTACCCAGCAATTCTGCTTCAATTGATTGATGGAAAACCCCGGAAAAAAACCAACCAGAATTTGAACTCGGGCCTACTTGTTTCACGGTCTGACGTGCTAACCGTTATTCAACAACGGTAGACGGCTGAAACCTTTAATGAAAAAAAACAATACGTGAAATTAAAAAAAATATGGTAGCGTTTTTTTTTTAATTTTACTTCGTTATTAAACGACGCTATATCAACTTCTAAGTTATTTAGCGTCGTCCTTGAGATTGACGACATGAGGCCGAGGATTCACCATAGATTACCTGACATTCGCCTTCCGGTTTGAGAAAACCTCGGAAAAACCAGATCAGCCCAAGTGGGAATTGAACTCACGCTCGAGCTCAACTCTGGCAGGGAAGCAATATGGTAGTCCCAGAGAAGAGTAGTAATAAGATTAGAATTCACTACAGTTATATTGAACTTACTTGCTCTTGATAAACGAGAACTAGGCGTTACAATGCTATCCGTTTGGTTCCAGGCTTTGTAGCTAAGACCGTATCGTACGAAAGGGATTTAAAAGGGCAAACTCCTCAGCATTTCTTCCTCAAGAAGGGAAATAAAGCTGTGATATATGTACAGCACTTGCAAAAATTCTGATTCTGATAGAGGATTCCAGAAAAAATTTGTGAGCATTTCTCATCCACGTTGAATTTTTGAATTCCGAGTAAATAACCTTCGCACTTGAAAAAGTCGTTAAATAAAATACTGAAAGTTGTTAATTATTCAGCGTTGAAATACAACGTGGGTGAGAAATTTCTCCAAGCGAGAATTATGGAATTGAACGTACAAACTCTGAAAGTGCAGGTATAAGTGGTAACTTACCAGCTTGTACATGATTGTTGTAGATTTGTCTAACTGTGAGAGACTAATGCTGTTACATGAGCTGCTGTGGCTTTATATAGGCCGATCGGCAGCGTAATACAAGGTAACAACCTTTGACGTAATAAATATGGTTATAGGAATGGTAAACGTATTGACAAATACTGGTTCCCATCTACCTTGGCCTTGGTCAAGGCAAGTGGGCCTGAACCTATTGTATTACATGCTTGTTTGCTGAACCTACAGCGGCTGTAGTTCGAAGAGATAGATGCAGGAAATGAAATGTATGGTAATATCATATTCAATGGACCTATGGGAATATTAATAATAGCAGTATTTTCTTTAACTACGTCTTCAACTGGAGAGATTACTTCAGTGTCCAAACTCTGTATGGGCGGGAAATGACAGACAAATTTTTCCTGGCGTCCTCTATCAGAAAAGTTCTTCGTGACAAAAATCTATATCCACAACTTTACTTCCATCTCGGGGAAATCCATGCTAAGCAAGATTTTCGGATCCAACAGCCAGCGAGGTAACCGCAACACCACCGACGACTGGTTACACGGATGAATCATTAGCGAATCACGAGTAACATGACTAAAATGCGTAGGTCGTTAGAAATATTTCTGGACTGGCAGTAGCCTAATGGGAAAATAAACACTAAATCATTATTTTTTTTAATACAGTTGCACATACTTGGGTGTACCATAAGCAGTAACATGAGCTGCTGCCAGGAAGTCAAAAGGAGGATAGCAATGTCCAAGGAAGCTTAGTATAAAAAGGAGCATCTTCTGCGGATCTCTGGAAAAGCAACTAAGGAAGGGACTGGTGAAGTGCTTTGTATGAAGTGTGGCATTGTATGGGACAGAAACATGGATATTACGACGAAGTGATGAGAAGGGAATAGAAGCATTTTAAATATGGATATGGACAAGAATGGAACGTGTGAAGTGGACAGAGAGAGAGTAAGAAATGAATCTGTGTTGAAAAGAGTTAGTGAAGAAAGAATGATACTGAAATTGATCAAGAAGAGGAAAAGGAATTGGTTGAGTCACTGGCTGAGAAGAACCTGCCTACTGAAAGATGCACTGGAAAGAACGGGAGAAGAGTTCGGAGTAGAAGAAGATATCAGATCATAGACGACATTAAGATATATGAATCATATGAGGAAAAGAAAATAAAGACAGAAAATAGGAAAGATTGCAGAAAGCTGGGTTTGCAGTGAAATATCTGCCCTTGGACAGAACACTGAATGAATGAGTTGCACATGTTTTACGTGGCTATGTTGTAGGCCTACCCCAGATCACATATATGCCTATGTTAAAATCGGTAGCACTTTGAAGAGAACAACCGCCAGTATCGCCACACGTCCACCATAAATGAACACGAGATGGCAGTACAGTCGCTAATGCAATTCAAATGGGAGTTATGACGTGACTCCTTATGTAACAACTAGATGGCAGTATAGTAAACCTGACAAAAGGTGTTACTGTCAAAGCTTATAAGGCCGAGCAATAGGATATATATGAATATGTGATCTAGGGTTGTACTAATTTGTTGTTATTGCTAAAGTTGAACAATTATAATTTTAATATAACCATTCCAAAATTCAGGACAATTAGATATTCCGCCAATAGGCCTATAAAGTCAACATTACACTTAAATTCTGTGTATCACTTGGAAAAGGTAGTCTAGAAGCATTTCATCCCACTATCCAGGTCTAAGATGAAAAATAATTTAAAATACATGCTGGTTTCCAATGTTCGAATCATCGGAGAACATTGGAAGTGCACCAAATATTGTATTTTTTTTTCTATCAAAATCGGAACAAAATACCACTGGAAATACTTCTTAAACGCATCGCGGAACGTATTAAAAGCACAAAAAATTTTCCTTCCCACTTTTACAGACTTAGGACTGTGTACTGTTAATCACCATAAAAGAATGTAAAATTTTAGTTCCTAATAGGCTTAGAGTCTAGGGTTACTTAAAAATTTTTCGCGTTGAAATCTCGTAGATCATGTAAACACGCGTCTGCGATTTCAGTTTACGGGCAAGTTTAGTCGACTGACCTTCTTTAGAAACTGTAATCGGTTGATATATTTCTGTCGTACTCCTCCTGACATTTACGAATATAGTCGGCCTGCATAGTCGGTATAGCGCTGGCCTTCTGTGCTCGAGGTTGCGGGTTCGATCCCGGCCCAGATCGATGACATTTAAGTGTGCTTAAGTGCGACAGGCTCATGTCAGTAGGTTTACTGGCATGTAAAATAACTCCTGCGAGAGAACTCCTAGAATGTTCTATATTTCTCAAGAGAAATAAACAACATGATTTAAACAAAATGGACTCAATGTTTTTATTTCTGTAGGTTACATTATACCGTTATTGCTCTAAAAGTTTATTTTTAGTTCGATTAGCTCGGTATATACCTGGAACTCAGAGTTTGAATACCTCCCTCCCCAGGACGACATGTGGCGTAGGGTATATAGGCATACTGCCAACATAATGTCTCAGAGAGTTCACTTCCACGTTATTTCATAGGACACAAGTTTTGTGAGTCAGTGTACGTAGTATTGTTTCAGTTATTTTACTGTCCACGAAATTGTGACATTGACGGAGAATGATAATGAGATGGTTGATATAAATTGAATAGCTGTTACGATATTCCCGCTTCCTCTGGAAGATGATGCTGCCGCAGATGAAGATTCAGGTGAAGAAGATATAAGTAAATATCACTATTTACCCGGATCAAAGCTTCGTGCTGAAGCTGAAATAAATGACGAAGAAGGTAACTAAGGAATGTTTAGTGCTGAAGTTGGAATAAACGGCATTGAAGGTACAACGGCAAAGAATATAACATTGGTTAGGATATTACCTGTGAATTGTTACGAAAAAAAAACATGCTTGAAAAAATGGTGACATAGAAATAGACTATGTAGACTGGACTGAGATGAGTTCTGTTCCAAAATAATCTTTCTCCAGTGGACAGTAGGAAGAGAAGACGACCATCATCTTTCGAACATGCAGATTCAAGCTATGATCGCACCGATCATTTGATAACATCTCAGGTCAAACAAGCACCATGCAGGATTTGTCGGAAGAAGACTTCAATAACATACCGAAGTTTCGGTTGCCCTACATGTTATGTGTTTTTCTATCTACCATACAAAGTAAATTATTGATTGTAAAGCAAACTGTCACCTTTAATTTTTAACTTCGCTCTAGAATATGCCATTAGGGAAGTTCAGGATAACAGACAGGGTTTGGAATTGAACGGGTTACATCAGCTGCTTGTCTATGCGAATGACGCGAGTATGTTATGAGAAAATCCACAAACGATTAGGGAAAACGGAAATTTTACTGGAAGCAAGTAAAGCGATAGGTTTGGAAGTAAATCCCAAAAAGACAAAGTATATGAATATGTCTCATGACCACAATATTGTACGAAATGAAAATATAAAAATTGGAGATTTATTCTTCGAAGAGGTGGATAAATTCAAATATCTTGGAGCAGCAGTAACAGATACAAATGACACTTTGGAGGAAATTAAACGCAGAATAAATATGGGAAATGCGTGTTATTATTCGGTTGGGAAGCTTTTGTCATCTAGTCTGCTGTCAAAAAGTCTGAAAGTTGGAATTTATAAAACAGTTATATTAATGGTTGTTCTGTACGGTTGTGAAACTTGGACTCTACTTTGAGAGAGAAACAGAGATTAATTATGTTTGAGAATAAGGCTCTTAGGAAAATATTTGGGGCTAAAAAGGATGAAGTTACATGAGAATGGAGAAAGTTACACTACACAGAACTGCACGCATTGTATTCTTCACCTGACACAATTAGGAACATTAAATCCAGACTTTTGAGATGGGCAGGGCATGTAGCACTTATGGGCGAATCCAGAAATGCATATAGAGTGTTAGTTGGGAGACCGGAGGGAAAAAGACCTTTGGGGAGGACGAGACGTAGATGGGAGGATAATATTAAAATGGATTTGAGGGAAGTGGGATATGATGATAGAGACTGGATTAAACTTGCACAGGATAGGGACTGATGGCGGGCTTATGTGAGGGTGGCAATGAACCTGCGGGTTCCTTAAAAGTCATTTGTGAGTAAGTAAAGCAAACTGTGCCAATGCAAGATGTAGTATTCGTGTTTTCTTTTGTAAAATTAATTAATGTATATTGCAATTAATATTTTCTCTTTACCAAAATATACCATGTTAAATGTTGTTTATATGTTATACATTTGAGAACAGTCAGTTATACGTTTCACATTGCATTTTGTAACAGTGCACTATTTTAGGAACAGTAAAATATACAAAAACTTAAATATATCGTAAACTCTCATAAATACATTTTAATCAAACTCAGAAAAAATTACCTTAAAATAGCACCCAATTTGCCCACTGTCCTTTTAAAAGGACACCTCATTTCAGCCATGGCGGATTCCTATTTTTTTATTTCCGGTTTATATGTCTCATTACATCCCCTTGGCGCGTTAGAAGCCGGATTTGAAGAAGTATGGAGAGATTTATTTTATGGGCAGATCTGGATTGCTATTTAATATAGGCCTAAAATTCTGAAGATGCTCTCTATTTTCACGTGAACCCTTCTGAAATGATCACAAATGCATATCTTGTTACAGGCACCTTAACGTCAGTAAGGCGAAATTTCGTACACCGAGGTTACTTCTTCAATGTAGCTAACTACCATTCTAACACGCAGGTAATCCAGGTTCGAGTCCCAGTCAGGCTTGTAATATTTCATTGCGAACTCAGTAGTTAATGTTTGTGGGATACAAGGTCGCAGTTGGGTTTTTCCCGAGATTTTCCCGTTTAACTGGAAAATAAGTGTTAAATAAAGAATTAACTACTAATATCGTACACATAGATTAGGATTAATCTAAGGAAAAACTACTGTCTTAGAAATCTGATCTTATAATTAGATGATAGGCTCATGTAATCGTTAAAGTAAATGACAGCAAGGAAACATATTTAGCGAGACTAATGTCGTAGATTCGGGTGTCGAACCGGTTATTGCTTATATTTAATATCTAGCTGTTCACGTGGTCTGTCCATTCGACAGAAATGTCAAGGATAAAATATAAATTATAGACAATAGCCCATTATTCTTCATTGCTTGCAGTATTGGAGTATAAGATCATTGCAGGTGTGATGTATCAGAGTGTTTTGAAATTCTTCTGAAAGACGAAACATGTCATTACTGAATGATAGAAGCGTTTCAAGTTCAGCTGTACCTTAATGAGCTGATAACTCAACAGCAAAGGAGATCAGTATTTGATTCTCTGACGGGTCCTATGAGATTTGTATTTTGTAAAGGAATTGAGGAACAGACTATTTGCGAGTCGATCATTCCTACTATTTTTACACCAACATTGTTTCACTGATGCTTTTATCACTTAATTTTCAATTACTGAAAATTACTAATAATAATTTCCAAAATATTTCTCGGAGAAACAATGGATAAATCACTTTAAATTAACGTAGAGAAATTTAGAGCTGGAGACCTGATGTGATGTCGATCTCACTCCGCCAGGTTACTATCATGTAGCCATTTGTCACAAGTAAAAGTGAGCCAGAGTAGAATGACATATACGCATACATATATAAGCCCAGACAGATAATAGAATTATAAAGAGGTAGGTAGATAGATAGGAAAATATACTAACAGATGGAAAGGTATGTATATTGGTAAATAGTTAGGCAGATATATTGATAAATGGGTGGACAGGTATATTGACAGATAGGTACGCATGCTGACAGATGATAGGCACATATATTCATACATAGATATGCAGATATATCGATAGGTCGGTAGGTAGATATACTGATAGATCGAGATGGGTAGATATACCTATATAGGGTAGGCAAATATATTGATAGGTGGGTAGGTATACCGATGGATAGGTCAGCAGATATATTGCTAAGCAATACAATGATAGATGGGTAGGCAGATAGGCTAATTGATGAGTTAGCAGTTACACTGATAGATGAGTACGTAGATATATTGATAGGTGGGTAGGCAGTTATACTGCTAAATGGGTAGACAGATATACTTATAGATGGATATAGAGTTATACTGAAAGATGGGTACACAAATTTACTGGTAGGTGGACAGGCAGTTATACTGATAAATAGGAAGACTGTTATACTGATGGATAAGTAGGAGGTATACTAATAGATTTGTAGGGAGTTATACTGATTGGATAAAGATATATACTTGCAAATGTGTAGGAGTTATAATGATAGATATACTAACAAATGTGTAGACAGTTATACTGAAAGATGGGTAGACAGATATACTGAGAGAAAGGTTGACAGATATACTGAGAGATGGTGAGGCAGATATACTAAGAGATGGGTAGGCAGTTATATTGATATATGAGTAGGCAGATATCCTAACAAATGTGTAGACAGTTATACTGAAAGATGGGAAGACAGATATACTGAGAGATGGGGAGGCAGATATACTAAGAGGTGGGTAGGCAGTTATATTGATATATGAGTAGGCAGATATCCTAACAAATGTGTAGACAGTTATACTGAAAGATGGGAAGACAGATATACTGAGAGATGGGGAGGCAGATATACTAAGAGGTGGGTAGGCAGTTATATTGATATATGAGTAGGCACATATCCTAACCAATGTGTAGACAGTTATACTGAAAGATGGGAAGACAGATATACTGAGAGATGGGGAGGCAGATATACTAAGAGGTGGGTAGGCAGTTATATTGATATATGAGTAGGCACATATCCTAACCAATGTGTAGACAGTTATACTGAAAGATGGTTAGACAGATATAATGATAGATGGGTTGGCTGATATACTGAGAGATGGGGAAGCAGATATACTAAGAGATGGGTAGGCAATTATACTGATTGATGAGTAGGCAGATATACTAAAAATGTGTAGACAGTTATACTGAAAGAGGGAAGACAGATATACTGAGAGATGGGTTGACAGATATACTGAGGGATGGGGAGGCAGATATACTAAGAGATGGGCAGGCAGTTATATTGATATATGAGTAGGCAGATATACTAACAAATGTGTAGACAGTTATACTGAAAGATGGGAAGACACATACACTGAGAAATGGGTTGACAGATATACTGAGGAATGGGGAGGCAGATATACTGAGAGATGGGTAGGCAGTTATAGACAGATATATTAATAGATGTATAGGCAGTTACACTAATAGATGGGTAGACAGTTATACTGATAGATGAATGGGCAGATATACTAATAGAGGGGTAGGCAGTTACACTGATACATGAGTAGACAGATATACTAATAGAGGGGTAGGCAGTTACACTGATACATGAGTAGACAGATATACTAATAGAGGGTAGCCAGTTATACTGATAGATGAGTAGGCAGATATACTAACAAATGTGTAGACAGTTATACTGAAAGATGGGTAGACAGATAAACTGAGAGATGGGTAGGCAGTTACAGACAGATATATATTGATAGATGTATAGGCATTTACACTAATAGATGGGTAGACAGTTATACTAATAGATGAGTAGGCAGATATACTAATAGAGGGGTAGGCAGTTATACTGATAGATGAGTAGGCAGATATACTAATAGAGGAGTAGGCAGTTATACTGATAGATGAGTAGACAGATATACTAATAGAGGGGTAGGCAGTTATACTGATAGATGAGTAGACAGATATACTAATAGAGGGGTAGGCAGTTATACTGATAGATGAGTAGACAGATATACTAATAGAGGGGTAGGCAGTTATACTAATAGATGAGTAGACAGATATACTAATATAGGGGTAGGCAGTTATACTGATAGATGAGTAGACAGATATACTAATAGAGGGGTAGGCAGTTATACTGATAGATGAGTAGGCAGATATACTAATAGAGGGGTAGGCAGTTATACTGATAGATGAGTAGACAGATATACTAATAGAGGGGTAGGCAGTTATACTGATAGATGAGTAGGCAGATATACTAATAGAGGGGTAGGCAGTTATACTGATAGATGAGTAGGCAGATATACTAATAGAGGGGTAGGCAGTTATACTGATAGATGAGTAGGCAGATATACTAATAGAGGGGTAGGCAGTTATACTGATAGATGAGTAGGCAGATATACTAATAGAGGGGTAGGCAGTTATACTGATAGATGAGTAGACAGATATACTAATAGAGGGGTAGGCAGTTATACTGATAGATGAGTAGGCAGATATACTAATAGAGGGGTAGGCAGTTATACTGATAGATGAGTAGACAGATATACTAATAGAGGGGTAGGCAGTTATACTGATAGATGAGTAGACAGATATACTAATAGAGGGGTAGGCAGTTATACTGATAGATGAGTAGGCAGATATACTAATAGAGGGGTAGGCAGTTATACTGATAGATGAGTAGGCAGATATACTAATAGAGGGGTAGGCAGTTATACTGATAGATGAGTAGGCAGATATACTAATAGAGGGGTAGGCAGTTATACTGATAGATGAGTAGGCAGATATACTAACAAATGTGTAGACAGTTATACTGAAAGATGGGTAGACAGATAAACTGAGAGATGGGTAGGCAGTTATAGACAGATATATATTGATAGATGTATAGGCAGTTACACTAATAGATGGGTAGACAGTTATACTAATAGATAAGTAGGCAGATATACTAATAGAGGGGTAGGCAGTTATACTGATAGATGAGTAGACAGATATACTGAGAGATGGGTAGGCAGTTAGATACAGATATATTAATAGATGTATAGGCAGTTTATACTAATAGATGGGTAGACAGTTATACTGATAGATGAGTAGGCAGATATACTAAGTGTAGACAGTTATACTGAAAGATGGGTAGGCAATAGACAGTAAGTTGTTCAGTGCAGCCAGTCAATTATTCGGGTAGGAAGAAGGGTTAGATATGTGGGTCATTAGATAGGCAGATATATTGATTAGTGATCGGATCACAATCGTAAGAAATATCAGGTCTGTTTTTCATAGTAGGATCTACCTGAGTTTTTAACTGAAAATGTAACACTAGTGAAATATTATTTAAAGAAGCTGTAACTTATACGAGTTTTACAGATTACAAATTACGTAATATCGAAATGGAATATTTCTCTCTCTATTTTATAACATCCTTCTACAGAACTCTCAATTACGTTTGTGTCTGCAAGGAAGCACGTTCGGCTGATTCTAAATTGGTCGACAGGTATTGGCATCATTACATTATTACAGTGCATAACATTGTATTACAGCACATAGTTGACTGCTAAGACCATGTAGAATGTACGAATATAATAAACGATAAAAGTAAGACGTTGGTCGCACACAAAAGAGATGGCAAGCTGAAGTTGTGGCAGGAGATAATCCTAGAACTTGTATCGAAGAAAATGTAATATGCTTGTGATGATGTCGAAATGATGCTTCTGATTAATTTGATATTTCCTCTGTGAGAACGTGGTTACTCTTCTTCATTTCTATGTCTACTAAGTTTTCGAGTTCCTACTTCTACTAGTTAACAGGTGAACTGTGGATGTACTTGGAACATTTTAATCATCAAGCTCAACTTAAAGAATTTTTCGAAACCCAGTCATTGCATATTAGTTTCTATTAGCAGCATATTCGCCCGTGGAAAATATGCTATACTTTTTAATATGTTCGGAACAAAAGTTACAAATAAGTAAATAAGTAAATTAGGTTATTTGAGAAACCATAAAATTCCATTTTTAGCCAAAATGAGTTTACTTTCGTTCTGATATACATACATTTGCATGTCTGTAAGATAAAGTATACATGTCCGCCTTATTTTAAGTGATGATGTCATGACAGTATTTTTCTGAAGAGGATGACATCAAAAGATTTTATGAGTAGATATTTTCCTGGCTTACTCATAACAGAGGTGACGCCCTGAGGTGCTATATTGTGGGATTCAATTAGATATAAGTGTTTTCATTTTACAGTGTTCTAGAATTTTGTTTTTCATTTTGTAATGAAGTGCAATGATACATTATGTACTAAATTTGTACTTAAATATTTTCTCTCATTATCTTTGGCAAGAATAAAAATAAAAAATAAGGTATGAACTGAATTTCGTATTACTAAAGGATTACGCCAGGGATACTGCCTGTCTCCAACACTGTTTAAAATTTACCTGGAAGAAGCTCTGAAAGGATGGAAGAAGAAATGTAGGCATATGGGTGTTTTGGTTGGTGACAAAAATATATATACTCTACAATTTGCTGATGATCAAATTATACTAGCAGAAGACTATGATGATATTGAATACATGAGCAGAAAACTATTGAAGAATATGAAAAATCTGGATTAAAATTTAATTTTGCAAAATCTCATTATATGGTTATTGGGGAAAAGAAATAAAATCTGATACTTGAAAATAAAGGTGTTAATAAATATAGTAATAAATACAAATATTTAGGTGTCACAATCACAGATGATGGAAGAAACCATGTAGAAATGAAAGAACTTTTGAAGAAAGGAAAATGTACAATATCCACTCTTAATCAAGTATTATGGGGTAATAAAATCAGAATTGAAACTAAACATAAAATTTATAAATCAATTGTGAGAAGTATAACCTTGCAGAAACTTGACAATTGCAAAACGCATTCAGAAATAAATTTTTGACCTTAGAAATGAATTATTGGAGACGATCAGCAGGCATTTCAAGAAATTAGAAACGATATAATCAGAGAGGAAATGCAAGTTAAGAATGATATTGTAGAGGATATTTTCACAAAACAACTAATATGGTATGTGCATATGATGCGAATGAATACGGAAAGATTATCAAGGTTGAAGGTTGGCATATGATTGGACCTCATCAAGAAGAAGAAAAAGAGAAAGCCTATGAGAACATGGAAAAAGGGCATTCTGGAAGCTATGGAAAGAAGACAATTAGGAGAAGACCTATGGAGAGATAGAGGGGAGTGGTATCTTGCAGTGCGATACATTTATCAGTGACTGTAAATTAATATTTGGCTGTCAGAAAATGTCAAAAGGCATTGTAAACTGAGTATTTGAGAACCAACAGAAGTTCACGATATTTAGGGCACCCTGGCGCTCTTAAATAAAAATAGACTGTTATTTAAAATATTTAAAAATACTACAATTAATATTAAAAATAAACTCTAAAAAATAAGAACATGTCTTCAATATTTGTTAGCTGCAGACAGTTTTCTGTTGTTTTCTCAAAAGTTATAGTTAAGGACATGTTTATTTTCTCAACCGATTCTACTTCTTTGATGCAGCAACTTAAACAAGCAAAAATTCACATAAATTGTCAAAATGTCATGAGTATATTTTACTGTATATTTTTGTTTGTCTTTTCAAAACCACTTAACCAAATTGATTTCCATTACTGCACATACATTCCAAAACAAACCAATTCTCCTTAACAGCTTCGAAACCACGTCGAAAAGGACTTGTGAGCAGATTCGTGGTTTTATACTGTTAATGTATATGTTACATGTTTCGCTTAAAATTAATAAAAACACTATTTTAATGTTAAAAAATCATCACATTTTCTCTATAATCTTGTGATAACATATCGGGAGGAGTAAAAAATAAGCATAGCTGCTGTAAGAGCTTGCGATATGTGCTTAATATTCCGTAGTTTTGTGTTCAACGTATATTAGAAAACTAATTTAAGTGTGTTAAATATGGATATGCTCTATATTTCACTAGCATTATTTTAAGCAACTTTAATTTTGTATTCATAGGAACTCCATCAGCTTCAGCCCCTTTAACTTGTTTCAAAAGAGCTTTGAATTGCCTGTTTCTTTTCATGTATCCCGTTTACTACCTCTTCTACACTTTTTAAAATTATAGACAATTTTTACCAGAAATTTATACTCAGCTGTTATATTACAAAATGTTAATATGAGAAGGTTATTTTCACTGAAATTGTGTACTGTACGGACTGTAATATTCTGTCACGCAGAACACTTTTAACCCGTGCTCTAAAACAGTGCCGTTGGGGATGGTTAAGGGAAAGGGATGAAAAACATAGAAAAGAGAGAACTATATCCTGTGTCTGCGTATTATTGACATCTGATAGTTTAGACAGCGTCGCCTAGGTAACCAGTGGTATAGCTTATACGTGGTGTATAAGAGTTCACGTGAACGATATAATGTATTTGGAATAAAGAGTACCACTAACAACTCAACACAGAGACATGTTTTGTACACGAATAAGAGCACTGACTGCACGCGGTGCATATGAGAACGAATGCCCATAAAATGTTGCGAATGACACTGCAATTTATAGTGCATCATGTGCCAAAATTATTGCTCCAATTTCACAATACTTTATCTATATGACTATTATTGCTGAAACCACATATTAGAGAGTTTTCGCACCCTACTGGTCCGCTAAATGGTTAATGCTATGTTGACGTAAGTAGTGACGTATTTGGTAACATGTTTATGTTCGTAATAAACTTCGGAAATAATCGTTAAGAATCGGTGCACGTATTTCTTTAACGCAAGACTCTATTATACGATATTTCCCGCTGTATTAAACATCATGTCGTAGCTCTTATGATCGTTAATCAATAGCGCTGTATTTTTGTAATTGATAGCTCGATGTCTAAGGAATGCATGACAAAAATATAAATGAAAATATTTTCTGCAAAGTGAGAAAAAATACTAACTTCGTTGTGAACTATTCAGAATAAACATTTACACCATCAAAATTTAGAAAGCGGAAAACTTTTTTATTTTTCACATTAAATTGGGAGCCAAAGCGAGAGAAATGTTGAGAAAGAATGGAAATTACTTTTACTATTGGTCGCTACTCAACATTTTTACTAGTTTCCGAGTTACGGCGAGTTATACAAAGGAGCGTTTTCGCTTGACGGAGTACTCACGACTCAGCCTTTTGTCTTTTGAAATATCGACGAAAAATTTTTTTCTCAGCCTTCTCATACTTCGGTCTGAATAATTTATCCATATTGAGCTGTTCTAAATTCATGAATATCGTCCAGAGTAGTAAATATCAAAGGAGATGCTATGTTTTAATACCGAATTAGGCCTACTGTAAACTCTGTTTACTTGCACATTAACCGTCCAGAGAAAGCGGATCCGATACTGAAATAACGTGAGATGAATGCCTCTGATTTGCTCTTTCATCAATGACGTCGAGATATCGTTAACCGTTTAGGGTGCGAAAACTCTCTAATAAGTGACAATGGACAGGTAATCTTTCCAAAGTTTGTTTGATACCTTAAAAATTCTCGATATGTGAACCTCTGGTCACACAACACATATCTAGGCAACATTTAAATTCCTTCCACACTACGCAGAGTATCCCAATCTATTGCCTGCACTGCAGCTGTGATGCAACGCCGTTGCTCCTGTAGATTATTGACCAAAGGAGGAACGTAAACATTGTTTTTACATACCCCACAGAAAAAAAGTATACGGGTTTAAGTCAGGTGAGTACGGAGGCCTCTTCACCAATGTTTGGTCTGCGATAGTGTAATGGCCAATCCAACATTGAGGGAGAGCCTCGCTAAGGTATTCACGCACATGATGGTGGAAGTGAGATGGTGCACCATCTTGCTGAAAAATGGACTCTCTTCTTCTTCCTGCAGTCACAAGTGAACGATGAGCTGCGAAAGATAGACGGAATGCAGGAAACTAATTGTGCGGTTTCGGGATTGCAAGTAACGTGTATTTGTTGGAAAATCTGGAAATCGAGTTTTGCTGCATCTCAGTACTTGAATTTTATAATTCCTGTAGGCCTAATGCGAAGTGTAAAAACCATCTAACGTGCAATATCTTTAAATTAACTAACTATAAAATCATAAATTTTCAACTTCACTATGTTCCATTCAGGACAATAACGGTGATAGTGCACAGATCATTATTTGATACGATAAGTGTTTGCGTGGTGAAGTTAGACCAGAGAGAGAAGCGGGGTTTTGTGGTTGGAGTTTTAACGAGATCTTCGAAAGTAAGGTTGGCATTGACCAAGGAGCAGCGTGGATAGTCTGAGAGTCTTGGAAGCGTTAATCAATGTTATGAAAGTTGATTTAAGAGTGCACGAATCACAGAATTCTTGCTTCTCATTGGGTATAGTTTTAATTTTCAATGATTATTAGCTATTTCACGATTATTAAACGTAGTGACAATTTCCGGTATACGGCTTTATGATTTGAAACATCGTATGCTTACTGGAAAAAGGTGGTGAGCCTCATTGCTTTCCTATGTACTTACGGACTTTTTGCAATAAGCCCACGATATGTAACGTTTAATTTCATAGTCAGGAATATGTAATATTTAAGATCACAATAAAGCATCAGAAAATTAAAGTACAAAGCATAAAACATAATACTTGATATCTGTCATCGATTTGCAAAAAGGGACATGTCCAAAATAGCAAAGTGTTGGGAAACCGCAAAAACTATAAGTTAACAAATTAAAATGTTCATATATTTGTTTTATGATTGGATAACTATGGATACATACGTTCAGGATCTATGAATATTTTAATATTTTAAGTCTGTTATGAATTTTTTGCGATTTCCCAACAATTTGTTATTTTGGATGTGTCCCCTTTTGCAAATCGACGACGGGTATTCCATTTCTGAATCTCGTAAGAAATTGTGAAGTATAATATCAAAACTTTATAGCAATAACGTTATAATCTCCAACCAATCTTACAAGAGTGAAAATCAACTGCCAGCTACTTTTAGATGTAAAGTAGTTCGCTTAATCATTTTGTAATTTTATATTGTTGATTTTTTTCTCTACTTAGTAATAATGTTGTAACACATACTTCTGAAAAAATAAGCTATCTCCTCTTCTAAACAGAAATTATTGGAAAGGTGAAATTTATTTTAACAATCTCAATAAAATAAACAATTCGTTTATTGAATTCGACTAATAATCATGTGACAAGCAAGGTTTATTTTCATTCAAACTTGGTATAAAATGTAATAAAATAACGCATAATTTGAAGTTACTGTCATATGAATAAAACGAATTCGCCTAAAAAATAATAAAATCTATGCACAATAAAGTATAGTACTTGAAGAAGGGGGAGAATAATTCGCGGGTGCTCGTGTAAATGGGGTTAAGTTGATTTGGCTAAACTGGAATAAGTACAGATTTGAACTATCCACAATTACTTTCCTCTTGTGTTAAAGGGGTTAAGTCATTCTTCCATCTATGATCAGTTACAGTGCTCCATATTTTGTGACAAAGGGGTTTTGTTCAGTACCAAAGGAGAGAAGTTTACATACCTTACAATTTGACTTAACCCCCTTTACACGAGCACCCGCGAATTGATGCTTACATAAAGCATATCATATACTATGCAGATGGCCTACTCATTCATTAGTTAGTTGGTAATTATTTGAGGTGGAATATCTTCAGCTCTGACAGTACCTCCAAATTTTAGCCGTAGCCTACTATTCTACGTCCGATTCTTAAAATCATCCATAGTTCAATTTGTGGTTCATATACAGTAGCCCATCCAACGCAGATAGTTTGTTTCCTTTGAATAATTATCGAAAAATGCTCTCTCTCTCTGTCTCTCTCTTTTGCTCTGTCCCTCTTTTATACAATTTCTCCTTTTACAGCATCGAACTGCGAGCTCAAAGTTCTTAAAGCAACAATTAACATAGCTGTAATACCTTGGAGCAACAGTAACAAAAAATATAAATGACTCTCTAGAGAAAATTAAACGCAGAATAAATATAGGAAATGCCTGCTATTATTTGGTTGAGAAGATTTTGTCATCCAGTCTGCTTTCAAAAATATTTAAAGTTAGAATATTTATAAAACAGTTATGTTACCGGTTGTTCTGTATGACCATGGAACTTTGATTCTCACTTTGAGAAAGAAACAGAGGTAAAGACTATAGGAGAAACGTTTTTTGGGCTATCAGGCCGTGGTTCGTTGGTTGTGTGACCAAACGTTTCGTTCACTGGTGCGGTGAATATCTTCAGTGGTGTAGGGTACTGATGCGGTTAGTTCTGCTGCGCGTGCCGTACTCTACATCACTGAAGATGTTCACCGCAGCAGTGAACGAAACGTTTGGTCACATAACCAACGGACAGCTCGAAAAACTTTTCTCCTATTGACACCGGCCGTGGAAGCCTACATGTGAATATAGAGTTTAAGTCTATTCGAGAATAAGGTGCTTAGAAAAATATTTGGGGCTAAGAGAGATGACGTTACAGGAGAATGGAGAAAATTGCACAATGCAAAACTGCACGCATTGTATTCTTCACCTAACATAATTAGGGATATTACATCCAGACGTTTGAGATGGGCAGGGTATGTAGCACGTATGGGTAAATCTAGAAATACAGGCTGTAGAGTGTTAGTTGGAAGACCTGAGGGAAAAAGACCTTTAGGGAGACCAAGACGTAAATCGGAGTATAATATTAAAACGGATTTCTGGGACGTGGGATATGATGCTAGGAACTGGATTATTTTTCATATCATAAGATTGAAGAGAAAATGTGGCCAAAACAATAAAATAGACATATATAAGTGTCAATCAGGACTGAAGTGTTTATTTTTATGAAATATGCAATACAATTCCATGAAAATAAAACCTAATGCAGATTTGACGACACCAGTCAGTAGAGTCTCCGACAACTGAAACAAAAGAAAAGAACTTTAACCGTCTTGAAAAATTATTAAAAAAGTTATTATTGTGTGTGACGCGATAGAAATTAACATTAATGCCAAATGTGTTTGTGTTTATAGCCTAACAATAAAACTTGATTTAAGTCTAAAAATGGAAGTATGACGTAATTAATATGGATATGTATGTTAAAATTTATTGGACGGTTTCCAGTGTGTTCGGATGTAATTAAGTGAAATTTTTTTATGAATTCTGGTAGTCTGATAAGATTTGAATTCTGTTTCTGTTGCGAGATGCATATGCTGTAGACAGCGAATTTCATTACACTCGATGATAGGGTGATAGGCGATAATGATCACTATCAGACTCGAATTTGGCATGGATGACAAATGGACTGTAACTTTTGTTTGGTATCTTATCTTCTGGATGTGTGGTAATTTTATCTCTCCTGTCGAGCACAGTGATTACGCGGATACCGACGAACATAGAGAATTAAAAACTCACACTTTAACGTCCATAGATTCCGTAGCCCAGACCAGAGTAGGCATAGGGGTGGGCATAGGCGCCGTAGTATCCAGTGCCGTAGTATCCGGCGTAGTAGGGGTACTGGGCGGCAGCCACAGCGATGAGGGCCAGGACGAGGAGAATCTGTAACAATAGTGACATTTGAGTACTGGAAAAAGAGAACTTTAGTATGTATGTTATATTATTTATGTCATGTTACGTTATGTACGTTAGGTCATGTTTTTATGTATGTGTATGTAGGGTGACCAGACGTCCTCTTTTGTCCGGATATATCCTCCTTTTTAGGCCTTTGTCCGGGGTTTGGGCATGAATGCATTATACACTTTTTACATAAATGCATGTTGTTTACATACTGTACGTGTTTCGGTATGTCTCGCTCGCTGTGTTCTCTGCATTTGTCTTTCGAGTCTCGGCTAGTCATTCTCGCTGCGCTTCGAGTCTCGCTCGTCATTCTCGTGCTCTTCGAGTCTCGCTCATCATTCTCGAAATAGCATTTGTTCGGCGTGGAAAGATTTCGTAACTTTGAATAACATACATCATTGAAATAAATAACAAAAATGTCTAAATGAAACAAAAAGACAAAACAGAACAGTATCTTAGTTATCAAAATGTTCTGGTTCTGTTATATGATATAACTTATGGTTATATAAATAAAAAATAATTCTCAAATAAATTTGTATTTCTAAGAAACATAAAACATGACATTAATATCTTTTTACTTGAGATTGCACACTTGATCTTAAACATATGAAAAGAATATTCCTAGCCTTTTAATAAGGTAATTAAATAAAGACTGGGGAACGGATTATGATACACTGAAAGGTATAGATGATGTTTCAAATAGGCTACTTGAGTGTTTACACATATATAACAGTTGCCAAAGTAGATAGAAGTTCGGTCAGGTATGAACAACTGCTGACTTCGGGACTTCGGGAGATGATCAATATCGAGTCTCGGAAGACTAACAAACAGTCTTTACGTCAAGTACGCGACGTAATACAACTTTGTCGTACGGGTTTTCGGCTTTGCGGGCGCTGTTAGTCTCGTTTTCTCGATCGTTGTTTATCTCTAATCCGTATGTATAAAGACAATTTTTCCTTCCACAACTGTTTCGACGTCTAACGTTTTTTTTTCTTTCGAACTGATGTTTTTTTTATTGGGTTATTTTACGACGCTGTATCAACATCTAGGTTATTTAGCGTCTGAATGATATGAAGGTGATAATGCCGGTGAAATGAGTCCGGGGTCCAGCACCGAAAGTTACCCAGCATTCGAACTGATGTTAAACGGACATATGTACCTAGTAGACTGATAGAAGTCAAGGTGCATTTAGATCACTGCTGCGTACAACACGAAAGAAGAGCATGTGGATATAGGGTTACCGTTTCAGATGTTTCACAGAAATGGTTCATGTAGTTAAATAAAATAAGTCACCTGATGTTACAAATCTTTTCATATAGCTTCAGATTTTGCCAACCTGCCGTTCTTTGACTGAAATCTTGATCGTCTCTCGTATGCTAACGAACCTCGTCACTAGGGCGTCCGTCTGTTAGCAACAAGAGAGTTTCGCCAACTATCGGTACCGTAAACTTTTTACAGAAAGGAGATAAAGGAAATTTATAAAGCTGAGGCATCGAGTGTACCTGTATGCATACTCTCAGCCTCCTGGCTTGTATACCGCATGTCGCAATTCAGTGAACCCGTATCCCGGTATTGAGATATCAGAGGAGCTGGACAATAATTAATTATGAATGAGATTCGAAACATGACAATGGTTTTCACTCAACCTTAAACCAACACCCTTTTTTTTTAATGGCTTTTAGCTATTTCATGAGCACGGAGATATAATTTTTGCCTTCAGGAGACAATTTTCTTCATCCCTCTGTATATACTCACCAGCTGATACATGGTTGTTTGTGTAGCTCTGCCTTGTTTCGAAAGACTGATGCTGGACCTCTGGTGTCAAGCGCTTTTATACCCATAACAGAGTCAGGTGCAAGGTAACGCACCTTGACGTAGAATGTGTAGTACAAAGAAAGCAATAACGTCAGCTGTTTTACCGACCTTGGTCACGGAGTTGGACCACGGACTTAAAATGAATCGAGGCTCACGGCAGAGGTGTGACTTACGCAGCAACCAATCAGGAACTGACGTGTGACTTATTTTTTTAAGGTTTTGCTACCGCTATTAAATACGACTGTGGCTATAAGCAATACTCTTCGGTTAGAGAAATGTTTGGGTTTTCTCAGTGTAGGGTATAGCTAATTAAAATTGAACAGATATATTTAAATACGATATTTTTTTCATATTCATAATTTTTGTTGCACTTAAGCTTATTTCGGTCGAAAAATATATCTACGTGGTAGAGAAAACATATTTTTTTTTCCTTTGTATTTACAATTACGTACTTTCTCCAAAGAACTCCTTCGATCAACTGTGTGACATTTTAAATTAAAAATTAAGAATTAAGAATTAGCCACAAAATCCCGTGAAGGACAAGTGCCTCCTGACTCTTCAGGGTGGCTTGTCAAGCAGTTCCCGGTTAGCCACTCCGGGAATGATGGTCACTTTTGTAATGCAATAGTTTGGGATGCTGTCTGGGTTAACACTGAAGGGGCCACTGTTCACTAGTCACTGTTTGGGTTGCAAGTCACTTTGTGATGAGGTTCCATTGTTATCGGTCTTTCGCTGTTCTTGACCATAGATGGCCGAATCTTGATCTAAGTTCGTCTGCCCACCTTGTCTTCTATCTTCCAGGGTTGTGTTTGCCGATCCTTGGGTCCCATGTCGTACGGATGTATGTCCACCGGTTCTCATTGAGTCGCATCACGTGTCCTGCCCATTTCTTCTTCAGCTTGTCGGCCGTTTCTGCTGTGTCTTTGAGATGTGTTTGTCTCCTTATGTCTTCGTTACGTAGTATGGTCATAGTGTGATGTTCAGCATCTTCCTCATCATTTTTCGTTGGCACTTTCTTACTTACTTACAAATAGCTTTTAGAGAACCCGGAAGTTCATTGCCGCCCTAACATAAACCCGCCAACGGTCTCTATCCTGAGCAAGATTAATCCAGTCCCTAGCATAATAATCCACCTCCCTCAAATTCATTTCAATATTATCCTCCCATCTACGTCTCGGCCTCCCCAAAAGTCTTTTTTAATTACTCTATTAAACTGTGTTATGTAGAAATAAGGAATTACGTCCATTATAATATTATGTCAGACAATTCTCACTAAATGTTAAGTAGGATGTTTGTCCTTATGTCTTCTTCATCTTTTAAAGGTTTAGACCTGAGGGTCTGTTGCAGTTTCAATTCTTTTTTTACTGGGTTATTTAATGACGTTGTACTAGGTTATTTAGCGTCGATGGGATTGGTGATAGCAAGATGGTATTTGGCGAGATGAGGCCAAGGATTCGCCATAGATTACCCGACATTCGCCTTACGGTTGGGGAAAATATCAGGAAAAGCCCAACCAGGTAATCAGTCCAAGCGGAAATCGAACCCACGCCCGAGCGCAACTCGTTTCAATTCAGTTTCTTCATAGGTCTTTCTATAGATTTTTCTTCTTAGTCTCTTATCTCCTTGGTAGTCTGTTAGTATCCATTCTTTGTAAAGGGTCTTTCTAATTCTCTTTATGTTGCTCTGTTTTTTTTTCATTTATTGTAAGGATGTTCAGATATCTTCGTATTTATTAGTAAATTTATCCAATATTTTCCGTCCTTTTACAGCTCGTAAAAATTTCATTTCTATTGGTTGGATGTGGTTTTGATTCTTTTATCTTAATATCCAATATTCACTACTGTAGATAAATGTTAGGATAGTCATAACCTATAGAGTTTGTCCTTTTGTGTGATTTGTTACTTGAAAAGGCCTGGTGATGAAATTGTCTGATCTTCCATTGTATTTAATTTTTGTTAGTTGCATTTTGAGGACTATGTGTGGTTAAAATGGAACTACATTTATTTAAACTGATGTTTTACATCTGCCATACTTCAAGAAGAGATGATCCAAGAAATCATCGTCCAAAATGAAATAAGATAACGGGTATAAAGACAGCTTTTAACAACCAAATTAATCTGAAGCACTTAGTTAAATTATTGCTTTAAACTTATCGTCCTTGTAGCCTTATATTTCTCATGCTTTATACTGGATCTGAGATTCAAACTCGGTCTCCGGCAATGGATTTTTAAGAGCGAAAACGTTTCATTCACTTCCTTTGGACAGGAAGAAAAGCCGGTTATCTCGTATCTAGATTAACTGTACGTAATAGAACCTTGTCCCTGTATAATTGCTTTTTTTCTCCCCTCAGAGATCTATAGCTCCTATCATTCTTCCCTTATATGTATTTATTAGTACCCCTTTACTACCATCTTCTTTCCTTCCTCTCGAACTGTTCATTGCCTCCGTCTGCTTAGATTTAGAACGTCAGGTCGCTCTTGACTCTGTGATTTTGATCTGAGGTCTTCCAGCCACCGGTGTAGCTCAGTTGGCCAAGGTGCTTGCCTGCCGATCCAAAGTTGCTCTATGATATGCGTTCAAGTCCCGCTTGGGCTGATTACATGATTGGGGTTTTCCGAGTTTTCTCCAACCGAAAGGCGAATGTCAAGTAATCTATGGCGAATCCAAATACCATCTTACTATCACCAATTTCATCGACGCTAAATAACCTAGTAGTTGATATAGCGTCGTTAAATAACCAAGTAAAAAAATATTCACCTTACTTGGAGTTAAACCGGATAACCGAGTAAGTGGTTCGTTGTTCTAGCTTAAAATTCAAAATTGATCGTATCATTTACCCGCTCTTTCCACAGTTGTTCCTCGTTACTTTACATAGTCATATCTTGATCTTTTATTGTAGGTCTATTATTAGTTAAATACTGCTCCATTTATCATTACCAATAGAGTTTGCTTCCATGTACTAGTCTGTATGATTTTATTCTATTGTATTGATTACTGCAGATATAGACTTCGTTGTACGTTCTCGACCGCTAAGACATACACCAACATGAATGTGCATTTTAGGCCGCGTCTCCAAGAAGCGAGGCTGCCTCGTGATGCTTCCTTCGCTCAGTGGATATCTTACCTCACAATAGTGAAAGGGTGCCTCGCCCGTGAGCCAATTTCAGTCCCTTTTTGGATGCGATCAAAGATTCTCGCAGTGATTAACTCGCTCCGTGTAGACAGTTCATTGGTAAAGATACCATCACACAACCCGATGTTAACTGCCTCAGTTGCATCGCACTAACTGGTGGCTCACGCTGTTTTGCGGTCTTGCCTCGCTATCAAAAGAACTAAACCGCGAGGCAAACAACAAGCGAGGCTGTCGCTAGAGGCGGCCAGGCCGCCTCGCTTCGCGGATACGCGGCTTTAAGTTGGGTGTGTACCGACTGCACGAAAGGTATACTGTTTGCCCAACTGCGCGAGAGCAGGTTCAGCATTACCTCAGCAAACAGATCGACTGCGCGAGATGAGGTATGCTGTAAACAGGTCGACTGCGCGCGAGTGCTTTATTTGCGACTCGGTAATGTTTGAACAAAACTGTTGGTAGCACTGTTTTCATTAGTCAGTTTTTCCGAGGGTATAAAATGGCGTGCTGTGTGTGCCAGTTCCTACTCCTCGTATGCAACTAGTAAGTTAGAAATGGATTGTAACGTTCCTTGGTACATATGACAAGTCAAAGAGGCCATAAGTTGATCCTTGTAGGAAGAAATAAATTTCGGAAAGATAAACACAACGTGGAGTAGCGTGGAGGTGTGCAGTGAAAACTTAAACAATTCTTCAATCCATATTCTGTTTACTAACGAAGTTAGTCATAACCATGAAGCCATTGATAACTTAAACAGACAAGTAACTTCCGATAATGTAAAACGGAAGGCTGTTACTGAATTATTTGAGAGACCTTTAAAATTGATTCGTCCACGTATATATAATTTTGCTGACGCTATCGTTCAAACTCAATCACCTACATTAAAATGAATGATACAGATAGGCCTCACGGATCTAACAATAAACGTGAAAAACATGTGCCGTATATACAGGAATTGATTTTTAAAGTACAGGAATGAAACTATAACACATTCGAATTTTTTAAAAAGCGTTTCTTATTATCATAAGGAATGAAAATATTTTCCGTGTCTTTTTAAATGCCTTGACGAGTGCCCCATTATGAGCATGGATATTTTATCATTCTTGACGAGTGCCCCATTATGGGCATGAGAATATGACAAAGCATTTTTAACCATACCTATGACTGGTGTAGCTTAGCAGTCATAGAGAGTCCTAAGTCTCTGAAAATGGGAAGGAAAATGCTGTAGTGCCAACTTAACTTGTGTTTTCCCCCGCGTGCCGTTGACTTGACTCAAAAATTGACTACTGAGCGCAGTTGACCTATTTCGAAAAGTGACCGCACACGCAGTTGACCACTTCAGAGCAGGTAAAATTTTGGGTCTGCGCGCAGTCGCGGATTCCCCGTTTAGGTTTATAGCGCATGCTTGGGTCGTAACATCCGTGATTGCACGGAGATCTTCAGCACAGCTGAGAGACATGTAATTCTTTGTTTCATATCTTCTCTAGTTGTTGGATGCACCTGATAGAATATGTCTTTAATTGTCCCCCTCAAGGAGAAATCATTTGGAGCGAGTCACGAGATCGGGCAGGCCAGACTACTGGTCCTCCTCGTGGAATCCATCTTAGGGGAATAACCGGTTAATAACTCGCCGAGCCCTACGTGAAAAGTGAGCCAGACAGCCACTCTGCTGAAGCCACATCGTTAACCGAAGTGCAAGGGGAACATCACGAAGCAACTGGTGCAAAATGTTTCGGAGGAAGCGTGCGTTCTATCATTCAAGTTCTCCTCAAAAAAGTATGGTCCTATGACTCGGTGTCCGAGGAGACCACACCATGTATTGAGGCTCCACACGTGCTGGTAATCCACTCCACGTAGCCAGTGTAGATTAACCGGAGACCAGTAATGGGAACTGTAGGGAGTCACCTGACCAGTACTTTTAAAAGTTGCCTCATCAATCCACAGAATTCTGAGCTCGAAATCACGGTCCATGTTTAGAAATAAGTTGCAGAACTCAACACGAATCTGGAAGTCATGTCCCCCAAGTTCCTGATGGAGATGAATATGGTATGAACGAAATTTGTTGTCTTTGAGAATTCTAAACACTGTATTATGATGCAATCCTGAGTCACGGGCAATCCTTCTTGTGGGGGAGAATTAAAGACATGACCTACTAGGTGCGTCCAACAACTAGAGAACACACAAAACAAAGAATTAGAGAAGCCACACCATGTGTGTCCCTCATATATATAGATAGATAGCAGAAATAGCGTAACTTATCTGTGTGATTTTTTATATTTGCTAACAGTCTTCTGATATTACGGGAATTATAGTTCGATTGTTAACGTTGATATCTCTTTTCTAAGATATTAACTGATTATATAAACGCAGATTGTTTCGCGGATCGCTCAGTCCCTGCAGGTAAGGTAAGTGGATATATTAACCTGTAATGTCCGGTTGGCGCCTTGCCTTGTGTTTCTGCTGATGATATAAAAATTAGCCTTGACATCATGGTGACCTTAATACCAAGAAATCTGAATTAGTAAGAATGTTTGGTGGGGACGGAAAATACTAAATTATGATTTATTTGAAGAATGCTGGTCGTCATAAAATCTATAAATATACACAGGGATGTGAGGAGGGACGGATAGGTGGAAGGACAGACGGATGGGCGAAGGGATGTATGTACGGACGACGGACGGACAAACGGATAGATGGACAGCCAGAGTTATAATTTTGACGACGATGATAATTATGATGGTTAACATCAGAGAAGATAAATAAGACTCCTGAAATTATTTCAGTAAACTTTGTTTGCCACATTGCAAAATAAAAGATAAATTAAGATATTAGAAACAAACTGCTTACAGATTCACTTTGAGGGACACTAGGACAAAATTTTTGCAAAAAAAGAAAATAAAAAAAAAATTCATACGAAAATATTCCATGAGAACTTTGACGCTAAGAGGTTTCTTGCATCTACGTCTTCCTTGAGATCCAGGAGCGATATGGGTCTGTTTCATATGTAAGTAACGTATCCCCTTTCACAAATTTGTCTTTTTCTTGGAACCAGGTACGATTTTTGATGTTCAAAATACTCTATGTTTTCACGAAATTCAATAAAAATATTCATACGAATCCATGCATGTCTTATGTATGATCTAACATTGAGAAATCTTAAGTATCTTGAAAATTAGGAACCAAGAACTCGTATATAAAGTTAAAAAATATGAAAAAAAAAAAATGTTATTTTGATGATGGAATTACTAGGGTATTGTGCACTTTAAACATATAAAAAAATAACCGTGCCGTTTGTTTCTAAACTCCACTCTGCAATGGGTTGAGTACAACAGCAATCTGAATATTAATAAATTCAACATCATTGATGACCAATGGCTTTTGGTGTAACTGTTGGTGTATGAATTTCATCTTTTAAATATAAGAGTCGTAAAGATGGTACTGCAATAAATACTAGAGTTACTGTTGGACTATGTTTCCGACCTCGATGTTGGATTAAGATTTAATTTGGGTATAGAATTTCAAGTTGCTTAGTTCAAAATCTTACATGATCTGAGTTATATCGGCATAAGCTAGGTTGGTTTATACCTACATATAGTTAATGTTATATCTTAGTTTTGATAAACAAAATGCGTGCACACTGGACAAGATCAACCCAGCAAAAAAAAAAAAAATTAAACGAGGTAGAAAGTATTGTTTCTTGTTCACGTTAACACTTGTTTAAAACTTAAAACTTAGTTCAAACTTTAAAAGTGTTATAAGGTATATAACCTCATTAAAATTATAACACTTTTAGGGCCGTATTCATAGACATTTTTGGCGCGGGCTTTCGGTGGATTATCTGCGTTTTTCGTATTCATAAACCAGTGTTAGCGATAGGATGTGATTTTAATTCTGTACTAGTAACCAGTGGATAGCCGGGGCTAGCTTAGTACGCTCATAGCACGTGCTGCGAAATATATATGAATAGCACCCTTAAAGTTTGACCTAAGTTTTAAAGTTTTAAGAGGTAGAAACTGTATCAACCAGCACGCACGCCGAATATTGTAGTTCATGGTAGCATTTCTACGAGTGCAGGTACGCTCCCGGGATGCCAAAAGATTAGCAATGACAAAGGAAGATTTTAATAGAAAAAGGAGCATCTTCTGCGGACATCTGGAGAAAGAACTAAGAAAGAGACTAGCGAATTGCTTTGTGTGGAGTATGGCATTATATGGGGCAGAAACATGAATATTACGACGAAGTGAAGAGAAGCGACTAGAAGCATTTGAAATGTGAATATGGTGAAGGATGGAGAGTGTAAAATGAACAGACAATAAGAAATGAAACTATATTGGAAAGAACGGGTGAAGAAAGAATGTTGTTGAAACTGATCAGGAAAAGAAAAAGGAATTGGTTGTGTTACTGGCTGAGAAGAAGTGCCTACTAAGGGATGCACTGGAAGGAATGGTGAACGGGAGGAGAATTCGGGGCAGAAGAAGGTATCAGATAATAGACTACATTAATATATATGGATCTATGCGGAGAGTAAGAGGAAGGCAGAAAATAGGAAAGACTGGAGAATTCTGGGTTTGTAATGAAAGAGTGTCATTTGGCAGTACAGTATGTATGTATGTATGTATGTATGGATATGTACAATGAGGGCATATAATAGTTGAGCGACTGAGTTTTTTCTAAGTCGAAGAATGCCGGACTGCGCATGCTCGGAGCCGAAAATTCTCGGTCATATGTTGATGAGATATTCGGTTCGCTTCTTTGTTTAAATATTACATATATCTGTACTGAGAATAATTGAAACTATAGCCTCTTATGAACCGCGCTATAGATATTGAAATATTTTCGCCCGCTCAACAGTATTATCTCCCCCATTACACTTTTGAAGAAGCCGGGAACTTCTATTAGAGGTTTTTACTTCCTAATGAACGAAGTGCTAGCAAATGGAAATTGAGATGTTGGCAAACAAATATTATGGCCCACTTTTACCAAGCTTCGTTAAAATAACGCTAACAGCATGTCAACTAACTTGTTTTTTTTTTAAATTAAATAGCCTGTTAGTGAAATAGTGTTTCACCAACCATTTGAGGTACTTTGGTTAGATAACATAATGTTAAGAACAATGTAACAGAAATCAAAGAATCAGTGGCTGTATGAAAGTTTACTGAATGTGCCTCTAGTTGTGGTGTAGTGGTTTGTTTTTAGCGGAAATTGAATTTCTTACATTATGGAAGTATTACAGACTAACAGAATTATAACGGAAATCGAGAAAAAGAAACCTAAGGAGTAGTAATTTTACCTCATTAGAACATAATTATTTTAGTAGATCTAGCAATTAATTATATGAATGTAATTGAACACAAACGTAGTGATGGAACTTTCATTAGGAAAAAGGAACAAGCATGGGTTTCTTTAACCCAAGATTTCAATCGCCATTTGGATGTGAAAACGTGAACTATGAAACAAATAAATGTCACGAAAGTATTAAGAGAAATGCTAAGGAAGAGTCATACACAAGATACAGTGGAACGTCTGAAAACTGACGGTGTATTTTCACTCTCAAAGTTGATATTGGTGTGAAGATTCTTTCAGTTATCCAGGATTGAGTAGAACCAATAGAAAATGAAGAATGATTGTGATGCTGAATACTACAATGGTAAGCGTTAATATTATTTTTCATATCTTAGATACCTAACGTATTTTCACACGTCATTAGTCATAACTACGTGTGAACTGTTAAATTAATGAAGTAAAGAAATATCTATGATTTGAGGCTTTCTCGGCGTTGGTTCGCTAATATGTTTTCGCGGGATATCAGCCGAGTTAAGATTTTGGAATGCTCCAAGCTTTCGACTGCTATCTCTGCAGCCATCTTCAGGGAAGTGATGTCCGAACAGAAAGTCGAAAGGCCCCGGATTGGCCGATCCGCCAACCAATCCCGTTTCACCTGAGACAGCCACATCTATATAACCTTTCGACTTTCTGTTCGGACATCACTTCCCTGAAGATGGCTGCAGAGATAGCAGTCGAAAGCTTGGAGCATTCCAAAATCTTAACTCGGCTGATATCCCGCGAAAACATATTAGTAAAGAAATATCGTTTTGAAAATCTGCAATTATATCTGAATAATACGGAATAATAATAATAATAATAATAATAATAATAATAATAATTATTATTATTATTATTATTATTATTATTATTAAATGCTTACGTTAATAAGCACACGTCAACTTCTCTTTATTGCGGATGCATTGATAATATTAATACCAATCATTTTAGTATTTATGAACATATTTATTTTAAATAATTAAAATGCTGAAGTAGTCATTGCAGCTAATTGTTTTCACTGCATATATATCTCGATATAATTGGTTTGTAACATATGTTCCCTAGCAGCCATGATTGATGCTGTAGTTGACCTGGTTGGCGAGTTGGTATAGCGCTGGCCTTCTATGCCCAAGGTTGCGGGTTCGATCCCGGGCCAGGTTCTTGGCATTTAAGTGTGCTTAAATGCGACAGGCTCATGTCAGTAGATTTACTGTAATGTAAAAGAACTCCTGCGAGACAAAATTCCGGCACATCCGGCGACGGTGATATAACCTCTGCAGTTGCGAGCGTCGTTAAATAAAACATATTATAACATTGATGCTGTAACAGGACATTAAGGATTTAACTGCGGGAGTATGCTATGTTAATTTAACAGTGGATTTAACATGATATTAGCAGTAACAACAGTTGATGAAACATCTCTTCCTTTAAGTTTACTGTTAAACTGCCTTAACGAAATGTAAAATGTTTAACAAGGTTGGTGAAACTGGGCGTCTTTCTAAATAATAGACAATTTGTTTGGTAAAATTGTCTCCTGTTGCTTTTTTATTCATTGTTAGAACTTAATACGAAAGATTTTGAGACAGTCTAATACCAAACTGTCTTATTTCTTAATTTATGGAAGGTTGGAGAGGAATTCATTATTTTATGAAATCAATAACAACCAACGTATTTAGGTGTCAATCAAAACAAGTGTTTATTTTTATGAAATGTACAACATAGTCCCATGAAAACAACACTTGCTGTAGAGTTGATCATGGGAATCAGTCGAGCCTCCCAAATCTGTAAAAGAAAGGCATATTAAGTCTACATATAGGCAATATTATTATGTTTAAAGTCTTACTTGTTAGAGTAATAATTATGAGAAGAACTACAGGAACTTTATATGAGAATTGTATACTTACATATTGTTTGTTGTAATGTGAAAGTAATTTATTTACAAAATAAATGTTTTAAATATAGCAATCTTACAGTTATTTAAACTTACAAATATTAAAATGACAACCAACATATACATTACCGGGTAATGATCACTGAAATAATGAGTAAACTAATAATATTTTTTTAAATAATTGAGATCAAAATTCTCTTTTTGTGACGGAATTGATCAGAAGGCTCTGTTTCGTTATGTTATAAAGAATAAATGTTTACAGTTTATCATTCATAACACCATGGAACTGGTTATCATTAAATAGAAAATATGTAACTTTTATCCCTAAAAATAAGTACCTTAATAACAAACTTTCATATTTATTCTATATCGAGTGGGGCCTGTAGACCAAATAAAATTCTATCTTTGACTTTCTATCTGAATTTCTATTGGAAAATACAATGGAGATTGTCTCACAGCACAACTCGAAGTTCAGAATACATAATGATATGTAGTTAAATTGTGAAGTAAAAGTTAGGCAAATCTATGTCTCTTACAGCGTAAGACACTTGAACAACGTAATATTCATGTAACAGGGGCGTATTTTGCGGACTACCCGGGCTACCGGCGGTAGCCCAAGGAAATTACAAAAGAAAAAGTTTATAATATAACATAATGTAATAATTTTGTATTATTAGTTTTACCATAGTAATTAAAATTAAAGTAATTGTTAGATATATTTTGTGTAATAATAGGGTCAGTGGTAGCCTAAACCCTTTAACCAGTATACGCCACTGATGTAAACAGATAATAAACGTCAATGCTTTATGCCGAGTTTAAACCTACACCATGGTTAACATGCAAATTCGAAGTTACACCTTGACGATTACGTAAAACGCCCCAGTGCATTTGTATACATAGCATTTCATATTAGTAATAAGCTATTAATAAATAAAACATTTACTTTATTTATTTTGTATCCGTTTATGTAATATTATACTTCATTAAAATTCTTCAAGAATTCTCTGAGTCAGCCTGTAAGATTACTAGGTGGTTAAAACAGTATTTTACCGTATTAACCGTCCTTTAAGAATGCTAATAAGTTATCTGTAGTAATTTCATACTCGCCTTTTAACGTCCATAGATTCCGTAGCCCAAACCAGAGTAGGCATAGGGGTGGGCATAGGCGCCGTAGTATCCAGTGCCGTAGTATCCGGCGTAGTAGGGGTACTGGGCGGCAGCCACGGCGATGAGGGCCAGGACGAGGAGAATCTGCAAAGAAAGGGATAAAAATAGAAATATCTCACACAATCAAAAATCCTTGTGTAATTTAATGTACATGTCGGTTTTATGTCTGAATTAATGGTAGGCTTTGGAGCCCTTTCGTGATTTTCATACATCACCATGAATTTGTACATTTAAATTTCTTTCCAATTTTCTGATATTCATCAAATCATCTACTTATTACTTCTGTCGGGATCCTGTTACTTCAATTTAGATGGTCGGATCTGAGTCGAGGAGGTCGACTAGTTCCTGCAAAGTTGCAGGAACATTTCTGGGAACTTTTTTAATGCGAAGTAACTTGTCTCCACTTATTTTGTTCTGTTTCATTGACAGAAATTTGGAATTTTAACTCGTGGCGATATCTTAAATTTTTATTTTATTATTGTTTTTTTCACTTTTCATCATAAATGTTTTCTTAAAATTTATTGTTGTCTTAGAAGTTGTTTTAGGTCACATAGAGCAAATTTTTCAGGAGAGAAAATTTAAACTGTGTGTTCCCCGGACACTAATCGTTTATGTTCAGTAATATTTAACGTGAGAATATATTCACATATTAGTTACCTACTTGTAATAATAACTTGTTTCCACTTTTGGTGGGCCCTATCTTCTTTCCCCTATAGGCTATCCTTCATTTCTGTTTGTCTCAACTGTGCAGCATAAATCAATAAGGATTCAGTAGAAGTTGTGATATACTAGCCTACAAGAAACATGAAATATCTAACTCATTTAAACTGTTTATTAATGATGTACAGGTAACAAAATATCTGCATTTTTGAAACAATAACCTTTACATTTTCCCTCAAATTTCTTGGTCGGATATTAAGCCTTGTAATGTAACGAAGTTCATTTCAGTCACCGCTAACAAGGATAAACAATTTACATGTAGGAATGAGGATATATCAGATAAGATGGTACGTTTAACCAAAGGCCCCGGGTTTGATGCCCTGTAGGAAATTTAAATGTAGAAAACAAAGAACGGACGTGGCAAAATTTTCCTTTGTTAACCGCACAATAGTAGACTGGAACACCTTACCTGCGGCAATCTTTCAGGGTGGTCCTCTCAAAATCAATACATTTAAGAAAAGATTGAAAAGATTAGACTGAAAATTTAATTGTAGGTGCAGTGTAGTTGACTAATTGTGACATTAAATTAAGTTGATATGTAATTAATTAAGATATGTAATTAAGTTAATATGTAAATAAATTAAGGTTATATGTAATTAAGATGATATGCAATTAAGTTGATATGTAATTAATTAAGGTGATATGTAATTACTTAAATTGGTAATAGTTGGGTGAAATAGGTTTATAGCCCTAGGTTTATTGTATCTATTTATTTATAGCTGGAAGTAAATTTATATTTATTTTATTTTTATTGCTGTAATTATTGTATTATTGTAATGATATTATTGTATATTATATACCACTGCCACCGGGTGTATACCCAATTGTAGTGTTAATAAATACATACTACAAGAAGAGAGTTTCATTCACTAAAAATTCCACTTGATCACACTGGGATTTAATCCCAGATTTCTTGCGTGGGAAGTTAAGGCTGTAACTTTACTGCGACTAATAGTGCTTTTACGTTTATTTCCAATAATGTTGTATGTAATTTCGTTTTGGTAGCATCATAAATATATTTCTAAATCGGTTAATATAAAACAGACTATATTAGGTATGAAATTATAAATAATTCATGTAGAGACCAGTTTAACTTATATGTTAAATTATTATTAAATGATCTAATCTAATTATTACCGCCAATACAAATTTAGAAGAGGATGGTTTTTATGTAAGACTCGCATTAATAATATTGTCCTGAGTCAAGACTTGTCCAATAAGACGAGAATTTTATTACATGTCGTTATTGAGATTGAACAGAATAATATAGCCAATCAGAAGTATCTCACGTGTCTCGACTCTTACTACTACTACTACTACTGTTAATTATAGTAATAATAATAATAATAATAATAATAATAATAATAATAATAACAGGTCATTGAGCAGAATAATAGTGCTTAAGGTGCGTAATAGTTTCTGACTCCAGCCAATCAAAGGTATCTCACGTATGTCTCGACTACTACTACTACTACTACTACTACTACTACTACTACTACTACTACTACTACTACTACTACTGATAATAGTAATAATAATAATAATAATAATAATAATAATAATAAATGTGCAGGGACTCTACTCAGTACTTGAATATTGTACCATCAGCAATAAACAGAAAAATTACTTTTGTTAGGTGCGTTCATAATATTCCTCCACAAAACAGAATTTATTTCAGAAATGCATTCAAAAAACGTCAAATATTTCTGTCTTCTGGTTAAATGATTAGAAGACTTTATAACGAAATATAAAAGTACAGATTTCCTAAATGTATTACTTTCGCTTCCCACAGAAAGGCGAAACTTGCTCCATATAATTTATATTGACCGTGTTTCAATGTTTCATGCATATTTTAGCTTTATACATAATGTAGCTTCCAAAAGTAGTCGCTGACACAAGCCATTATGAGTATGAAATGTGTTTGCTATTAGGCTATTTCCTAAACGTTATTTTACACCAGATCAATTTACGTTGCATTTTGAACAGACTTACCAGCTGATACATGGTTGTTTGTTTCGATCAATCTTGTTGCAAAAGACTGTTGCTGGACGACAAATCTCAGGCAGCTTATATACCCACAAACAGAGCGAATACAAGGTAACGCACCCTGTTCTATAAATACTGTACAACGAAAGTAAGGAATTGCAGCAAATGTTCTTGCATATGCGTAACCTTGATCGACAAGAATGGGCCATGCCCTTGATTGAAGTCGTGGCTTTTTGACAATTCGTGAACGTGTGGCTAACTCACGTGACTAATGATTTTTTGTCTGTTCCTTGATGTTTCTGCTAATTAAATATGATATTACACGAAATTATGTTGACTTCCCAGCGTGGGATACTTGGGTTCAATCACCGGCGTGTCTAGGTTAAATACGGAGTATATTTATGATGGAAAAAGGTAGTTTTGAAAAAGGGTCCGGAAGTACTTCTGTTTTCCATGCCGATGCTTTACCAATTTTCCATTAATTTATATCACAGTGGTATAAATTGTATTATTATACACAGTGTATATATAAGGCTATAGTTATAAAAAAAACTATACATAAACATATTCTAACCGTAAATTTGGAAGCCATAGCCTATCACAATTCAAAAGTGGTAGTCGGAGACTTTTTAGTTTTAGTCGGTTACTTAACGACGCGCGACGTGCAGTTTATGTTTTGGTGGAGATGGATTACATTTATATTTATTATTGGATTATTATTTGAAATTTTATTATGAAATTGGATTGCTAAATTATTTATTATGAAATTGGATTGCTAAATTATTTAGCGTCGATGGAATAAAATTAGTGATAACGAGATGGTACTTGACGAGAAGAGGTACAGGAATGGCATTAGGCTCAATAGATATTCTCTCTAATAGTTCGGAAAAACCGCAGAAAAAACAACCAGACAATTAGTCAAGCGGATATCGAACCCATGCTCAAGAGCAGCTCCGGATCAGCAGGCAAACGCACATAGAGCGTGAAATGTTCCATACAATCTAAACTGCTCCATCCGAGGTTCGGGGTTCAGACAAGGCTGAAGGATTTTGAAGAGTAAAAGAAAAATCCTTAGACTGGCTTCCTACGGGAAAGAAGAGTAGTAAAGCTGTGGGCCCGTGTAGAGTATTGATAAGTAAAAGAGCCCAATGCCTGATGCAGGTCAATCATTTTTCGTCCATACTTCATAAGCTCTGGAAATGAAGGCTTTGTCGAATAAATTAGACCTACTAATATTACTACCATTACCACTACTTACTACTATACTATCACAACTACTGCTCCTACCACCACTATTAAGTAGCCTAAATCGTACCGGCGCCGAAATCGTACCACTATTAATATTGAGGAAAGTATTGCATGCAGGGACCATCTGGGGAATTTTTTATGAAATGCAAATAGAAACTGATACTCGTTCAGTTTCCCGCCTTTCACCCAAGACAACAGCTGTATTAAATCGTGCTTAATAGTAAGTTCTGATTTCTCATATAAGATTTTGTTACTCTTTCGTAAGCTTTTATTGAAACATTGAGTTAGTTTAATGAATGTGTTTTATTACACCTAGTATATTAGATTGTTTGCATTATTTAAACGGTAAAATGGTCACTGTAACAGCTTTGTTTAGGTTATAATCTGAATAGTTTGCTTTGAGTGCTAGTTTCCTAAATCGTACCTTTAAAAGGTGCTCATATCGTACCAGTACGATTTTGGTAACGTGAACAAATAACGTTAGATGCACAATATTTTCAAATTCCAGAATAGGTAATGACCAAACGAGAATACGGAAAATCGAAACCAAGTGCTTTACTTAAGGCAGTAGATGAATTTCGATCCTGAGCAGTGGGATTGAATGAATGTTGCCGTAAGTACAAAATCCCAAAATCGATTTTCAAACGATATTTGATGGGCAAAGTGAAGAGAGGTCTGGGTCGTCCTGCAAATGGATGCGTCAACGGGAGGAATACAGCTATTTCACGGGAAATAGAAGAGGATTTAGTCTAACATATTCTGATGTTTGAAGAATATCTTTCTCAGCTTACTACAAAAGACGTTAGGAAGTTTGCTTTCGATGTGTTAGAAGCAAACTCACACCTTCCAAATCTGGAAGGTGTGAGACTGGCGACTGGCGAGAAAGAAGTGCTATTATTGGTTCATCAAGAGGCATTCAAATTTAATATTTTAGGAGGAAAATATTACAGGTAAATTCTGTAGGACAAATTAATATTCAAATTTAAGTTTGCGGCAACTGGAAACTGTATCTGAACCGTTCCAAAGGGTTTAATAAAGTTAATGTTAAAAGGTCTTTTTATTGTTTGGAGAAGGTAGTCGACGAGTACTTCATAGACGCTTTGTACATATTTAACGTTGATGGAACGGGTTTCTCTCTAAACCAAAGATTTCAGCTCAAACGAGAACGATAAAAAGTGCTCAGTAAGCAGTTGCTCTAACTTCAATCCCTCTAAGAATGAATTGCAGCAGAAGAAACCGAAAGGAAGAACTTCAAGGAAACAAATAAAAAAAAGCAAATCAGCTATCAAAAATAACGAAAAAATCATCTAAAATGATTGATTTTGATGTGAAAGAAGAGAACTGGTTTTATTTATCTGTGAAGAAGCAGTCATTGAAGATATGATTCCTTGCTGTGTGCAATCAATGGGTGCATGAGACGTGCAGGAGTTTCTACGGCACAAGAACGTTCTCATTTTGCCTGTGACATGTGTAACGACAGAATCTGACAAGTATTTATCGTTCATTTGTGTTAAATATGATTTAATCATGAGTGACCCTTCGTGTTTTCGTTTTATTAGATCTTGATAATAGCCTATTTAAGATTCATGTATTACAAAAATCTTTGTATCTTAAAACATCTTTGTTTCTCATTTCTATTAATAAAATGTCATAGTAAATGACAATAATATAATGAAATAAGTTATTTTTTTGCAGTTCTTATTTTGAAAATTGTGTATTTCACAAATGGGTACGATTTAAGCAACCTCTAGGTACGATTTAGGAAACTAGGCTCACAAATCGTACCACTTGCAGAGTTTTAAATAATGTCTTTTAAAACAATTGATAATTATTTAAAAATTCTGAAAAAATATATTTTGTGTCCCAAGGTCCTGTCTCAATGTTTAACAGTATATGCAATTAAAATTCCTTCCCATTTAGAAATAACTAAAGAAAAACTGAAAAGTGGTACGATATAGACAACCTTCCCCTAGTACTATCATTATTCATACCATTACTATTACAACTACTACCACCGCAACTACAACCACCAGTTCTACTAACACTGCTAAGACTAACACAACTACTATTTTACTACCACCACTAATACAAGGTGAGCCGATGAAACGGGCGGTTTTCAGATTCGTGTCTTTTCGGCTGTTGTCGGATATTTTAATTGTTACATACAACAATATATTCTTCATTAGATAACATTTGTTTATAATGGATCATTGGATGGATGAATAACGTGCTTTGCTGGGATATTACAAAACTAATAAAAGTTTCATTGGTGCACAACGGCTATTTCGACGTCATTACAATGATCCGATACCATCAGCCCATGCAATAAAAACTGGTTTCAGAACGTTGAAATAACTGGTTCTGCGTTAAAGAAGTAGTCTGCAGGTAAGCAAAGATCTGTACGTACTCCGGAAAACATCAACGCCGTAAGAGTTGCTATGATCCGTAGTCCTGAACGTTCTGCCCATCGTCATGCAATTCCACTTGGCTTTTCAAACACCAGTATACGAAGAATTCTTCATAAGGACTTACACATTCATCCATACCAAATTTAAGTAGCACAGACATTAAAAGATGCTGATAAAGTAAACAACATGACTTTTTGCTAACAATTCTTGGATCTAAATGTTAACGAAGACATTGTCCACAATATGCTGATGAGTGATGAAGCTCATTTTCATCTTTTTGGATACATCGATAATGGTCACCAACTGACCCTTATGAAATGCATCAGGAACCGTTACACAGTGTCAAAATCACAGTTTGGTGTGCAATAGCGTCATTTGGAATCGTCAATCCTTATTTCCTTGGACATGATAATAGGACATCTGTTACTGTAACATCAAAGCGATATGTCCGAATGGTTCAAGAATGTTTGTCTCCACAAATTGCCAATAATCCTCTCATCAATAGAGACACGTGGTTTCAACAGGATGGTGCGACCAGTCACACGGCTAGACTTAGACTTTAAGAATGTGTGCAACGAAATGGGTCCCATCTGCGGGATGTAGCGTTCAGAAAACAAGAATTTCATGAGGTACAGGTAAATGCTATTGTGTACACTTCAGATGTAAAGGAAAGTTTCGTTTCAAAGAAAAAATTATTGAAGTTTTAAAATCGCCCGTTTCATTGGCTCACCTTATATTAATATTATTACTACTACTACTACTACTACTACTACTACTACTACTACTACTACTACTACTACTACTACTACTACTACTACTACTACTACTACTACTACCACCACCACCAATACCATTACTTCTATAAAACCCTACTACAACTACCACTACGACTATACTAAAGCTACTATTATTATTACTATTATCACTAATACTTAAATCTCTACTATTACCACATTTACCACTATTACTGTCATTACTATTACACCTACTAGGCCCTACCACTAATCAAAAACCACTACAATTACCACTGCTAATATAACTACTACTATCACCACAACTACTATACTACCACTAACAATATTAATACTACTGCAACTATTATTACAATTACGACTATTGCTACCACAACTACTTCCAATACTACTACAACTACTACTATTATCACTACTAAGATGGAAGTTACATTTATTGGCCACTTAAGGAAAATGTTATGTTTTTTAATGTCGATGTTTTCAATGCATCCTTTTGTAAGAAGGAACTGATGGTACATCTGTAATTAATTTAGAGACCGGGTTTTTAAAGGGAATCCCTTTTTTTATTTCAACACGAAACATGAAATAATTAATTACGATGTTCAAAACGAACTTCCACCGACCAAATTACGTGATTTTGACTTCCCTTTTCTCCCTTTTTTTAGTCCATATTCCCTTTTTTCCCGTTTTTACAAACATTTCTTATTTTGGTCCTTTTTTTTTTACAGAATGTCGCAAACATTTAGATAATTTTCCTATATTTTTTCCGATAGGCTTATAACTTTCTAATCAAGTGAAAATAAATATCGTTCTTCTGATTCCAGATATTGAAAAACTAATAAAGTGTGCTGATTTAGAGTTCAGGATAAAAAGAAAATTTTCACCTCTGGTTTCAGTTGATGTTGAGCGGTCATTTTCTGTTTATAAAGACATTCTGCATTCAAAGAGGTAGAATCATATTGAAACATATTGAAATGTTGAATGTCATCAAATAAAACACTTTCTTTATGTCGTGAAGCGATAAATACACAAGTTGTAACTTTAATAACGGCAAGTATATATTTATTACGAATATATAAGTGATACATCTGTGAAACTTCTACAGTCCTTCAATGTAGTAACCAGCATTGTCAACAACTCGTTGCCATCGATGTGGAAGTCGTAGTATCCCTGTAGGAGCTCCTGTTCTGTTGATGTATCTAATCGACCGCCCTACTGCCTGCAGAATATCGAGAACAGTCCGGAATCGAACGTCACGAAGTGGTTCCTTCATTTTTGGGATTGTCATAATCACAGGGGCTTAAGTCCGGTGAATGTGGTGGATGGAAAAGCACTTCCCACCCCAGCGACGGTACAAATCAGCTACAGAATATGCCGTGTGCGCCCTTGCGTTATCCTGAAAAATGATGGGAAGGTTCTGCAAAACATGTGGGCTCTTTCTATGCAACGTTGGTCTCAGATGATGCTCCAAAAACTGACGAAAATCTGTGCATTAACATTCTGCCTTTGCGGGACAGTATGCGTTAGGATGACGCCGTCACAGTCGTACACAAAAATCAGCATAACTTCCACATTCGTAGAGGTACGACGCACCACTGTTTTGCGTCGTGACCCGTAATGACGTCACTCATTTGATTGGCGCTTAAGTAGAAGTTCGTATAACCTGGCCCATGTCTCATCAAGCGCAACAATACGCCGTAAGAAGGCGTCTCCTTCACGATCATAACGCTCCAAGTGAGTTTTAGCGGTGTCGTATCTTATCTATTGCTGTGCCTCTGTCAAATCCCAGGGAACCCATCGAGATGCAATTTTTCTCATTTTTAGGCGATTCTTTAGAATATGAAACACAGTCGTGTGCGATATTCCTATCTCCTGGGCTAACTCACGTACCGTCTGTTGTCGATCGTTGTCGCGGAAACAGTTTGCACTTCATCTTCACTGACACTTGGACGAACCGACGCTGTCACGCCCCTCGTTGAAGGCTCGAACCCACCTCGCCACAGTCCTGTATGGTAACGCTGCCTCTCCACATGCCTCAACAAAACCGTCATGACATTGTCGTGCTATACGACCACGGGCAGATTGAATTTTCAGCCAAGATCGCTGTTCCTGCTTTGTAAACATGGCGAAACACAACCGCTTAGAGCTGTAACTAACAGGAGACTAACTTCAACTCTACACAGCGCATGCCCTATGAGTCGTATGGAAGAGTCCTGTTAGGGGGCAGGAGGGCAGACATAGATTAACATGTGGTAGAAGTGACAACAATTAACACCGTCTTGTTTCGCTTTACACCAGTGTTGCCACTATTAAAGTTACACCCCACGTATAAGCTTGCGTGTGCTATGTGTATCAATGAATGTGCTGAAGTGTGTTTAGGGGAGTAATATAGTCCATTTTCAAGTCCTTTTTTTTGGCTATAACTTTCCTTTTTTTTTTTTTTTTGTCTTTGTTATGAAAAATTTTGCCTCTAAAACCCGGTTTATAGTAATTATCAATTATTTCTTTATTCAGACTACTGTTGCAAAAGTTAAATTAATAATAATAATAATAATAATAATAATAATAAACTGACTGCTTCTTCTTCTTCCCTTCAAGCCGAAGCTGAACGAATTCTTATGCTCATGTAATGTAGAAATAAACATTATACTCGTAAATATACATATGTATATATGCAATATATTTATTTAAGGTAGCAGTAACTACATACAAACACAAAAAATATATAACTTATATGAGTGTGTGTGTATGTATGTGTGTGTTTGCAGGGTGGAAGGGGACCGATGTACACTGACCGATAATGATCGATAATTTGTTGGTGTAAGTGTTGATTCTTTAGTTATTACTTCTATGAATAAATGGCGAAGGTAATAGTCACTGTTGCCAATCGTAGATAAATATACCCGTGTTATAAAATTCATTTTTTCATCCCACTCTACTGATTGTAAAACAACACTAAATTTGGGTGGAAACAGCTGCTATTGTCTATTAGAAGAATAATGTATGCTTAATCCAGATAATCATTTTCCCTGACACTTTTTAACGGCTCCTAATAATGGTTCCACCTATTGAGAACTAGCGGAACTCTTTCAAAATTTGTCAATTTTTCATATCTTTGGTTCTGACTTATCCCGTGGCTGGAAAGTTCACTTACACGATCATAAAATCTAGGTCGGATACCTTTGAACGTCAGCGAACCATCATTTAAGAGGTGATTCTACATGTTAAATATAACAAAAATTATTATTACGCTTTTCCTTCGATGAAGCACCGTTAAGCAGAAAAAAAATAATCTTCGTCCAAAGTTGCAGCGCTCTATTGCGGTAATTGCCCGAGAGAAATGGCTGATTGCTATACAAGCAGATAGGTAAACATAATTTGAATAGTTAATTTCTTGAATCTTTTTTTGCAAATTAAACCGTTTAGCCATGAATTTAAATTGAATAATTGCGAAAATCGTTAAAATAAATCTGCAGGGTACTGTCGCGCATTACCAGCTGAGTACAGCAGTGGGAGAGGATAAGGTAAAGCCTTGGTTCTTCTGAACCAACGCATGCGAGTTGCGAGATGCGAGGCCCATCTCGCACAAATCCGGTCTACAGAAAGATAGTGAGTGGTTTCTATAGCTGCGAGGTACGCAAACCTTCCACCTCACAGCTATAGAAACCACTCACTATCTTTCTGTAGTCCGGATTTGTGCGAGGCCCTCACGACTCGCATGCGTCGGTTCAGAAAAACCAAGACTTAAAGAGTGCAGGCCGCGCTTGCCAGATTAGCCGTGCTGTTACCAAATGCTTCACAGAAACTAACGATTTCCTCTAAAACGGTGAATGTTAGAGAGAAAAACTTGTTTACATTTTTCAAACAGTATTATCAGTTTAATTTTGGTGCAGAGGTTACCATCCACCCACGTGTGTGTATATAATTTAATTAAAATGTTTTATCCTATTTCAATTTTAATTAGTAGAATCATTCAACGTCAACTTGGGAACCATGGCTTCTCTGTCAACTTTTGATTGCTCATTATTATTGACCCAAGCACTCCGTTTAGAAGAGACGTGACAAACTGTCGATCTCTTTACCGCAAGCAGCCTGAATATCCATTATGATTTACTGTATTCTTATAGGAAGTAGGACTGGGTACAATTGTAGAAGTGGTTAAAAAATTCAACTTGAAATTAAAGAAAGACTGAAGTGTTTATTAATTTCGAAATATACATTCCAATTCCATTATTACAGACTCGATGAGGTCGAGGAGAAGAACTAGAAGTGGTTCCGAAACCTGAAACAGAAATTACAATGTCACTAAATCGAGTAAAATAATAATAATAATAATAATAATAATAATAATAATAATAATAATAATAATCGTCATTATTACCGCAACAAGCACTTCATAGACTGAGACCTGATATAAAATGTATGTTTATTGTTCATTATCATACTATCATGAAACTGGGCCGTCTTGACCCATTCCAGCATCAATCATCTAGAAGTATTTTCAGAGGACGACCACAGTTTCTTCTACTCTGTGGACTGAATGTGAGAACTAATAATTATTGTGGAATTCTGTTTCTGTTCATTCTCTTTGTAAATTAGGTATGATAACAGTTCTGTATTTTATCAATTTTTGTCAAAGTGAGCTCAGTTTTTGATGTGTTGTAAATGTCTTCACTACGTTTTTCATCGTGTAATATCTATTTAGCTGTTTTCCCTAACATTTCATTTCTGCTGCTATGATTCTTGATTCATTTCGTTGTTTCAAAGTCCAGGTTTTTTCATCCGCCTATATAGAAGTGTAGATACTGCTAATGTATGTGTCACATCATTTATACCCAGTTTGTTGTAAAGCCGTGGAGATTTTGAAGTTTCTGTTATTGTTAACTGATTAGTCAATGTTGAAACTAAAATTTTATGCCGGATTGGGCCTGTACAAACATTCAAGTTTTAGTAATCATGTCTAAAGAATTGGAACAACGAAATACATATTCTTTTCTTTACAATTCTTCAAGAAGTTAACACGTAGCTTCAAAATATTTAATGTTTTCATAAGTGTCAATCTAGTGGAGAAACCAAAACCTTAGCACCAAATTTAATGGATAATTTGATTATAAAAGCCTGGAGATTATATACAGAATTTTGAGAAATGGAATATAAAATTTTATAAGCCAGAAGTTTCACAATTTCCAATTATTATGAATCGCAATAAAGTGTAGTAGGTTATTTTATTTAGATAATTAATTTAGATATTATATACCTTATATTTTAAAAATTGAATTACTAACAAAATAATAAAAATCTAAGAATATACAACATTTTAAACCAATATAGATAACATTTTCCTAAAATAACAAAAATAAATACTTGAAATGTGACTTCTTGAATGTGGGTAAGAACTGTAAAGAGTTTTAAGAACACTTAAGATGTCTTAATTTAATGTTTAATCTCGAATTGAACTTTACATCTGACTGGGAAATAAATTGTCAGATTGTAAGAGTATTGACTTGAGTAAAGACGTTTCACATTTTCCAATTATTATGAATCGCAGTGAAATTCAGTAGGTTATTTTATTTAGATAATTAATTTATATATTATATACCTTATATTTTAAAAAATTGAATTACTAACAAGTAATAAAAATCCAAGAATATACAAAATTTTAAGCCAATATAAATAACATTTTCCTAAAATAATACAAATAAATTCTTGAAACGTGACTTCTTGAATGTGGGTAAGAACTATAAAGAGTTTTAAGAAGAGTTAAGATATCTTAATTTAAGGTTAATCTCGATTGAACTTTACATCTGACTGGGAAATAAATTGTCAGATTGTAAGAGTATTGACTTGAGTAAAGTTGTTCAATAAAATGTAGTGGTAACATTTAAAACTGATAGGAATGTCGCGTCGTTTGGCTCTCACAAAGTGAGAAGCTCTGATTATAAGAGTTCAAGAACGTCCTTCTAATCTTAATTAATTTAATTAATTAATTCATTCATTGAATTCTTTACGTACTTGTATCTTGTAATTTATATTATTCTGCACTATATACTAAGATCCGACTTGGAAATGTTTGCTTTGTATTGAGTCAGTAGGTTGGAAGTGATGACTAGATGAAATTATATTTATTATTTGGATTCATTAAAAGATACCTTGAAATGCAAATTATTTATTTCCTTGCGGAGGACCCAAATTATTTGATATACCACTACTTATGAACTAGTTCAACAATTATATTTCTCAGAGAAAATCTAATTCAATTTGAGTTCCTATTATTACCATTATCATCATCAAATGTATTAATCAGTCGTTTGAGAAACTAGGCGAAGATCCCAACTTACAAATTAACGTCCATAGATTCCGTAGCCAAGGGCAGAGTAGGCATAGGGGTGGGCGTAGGCGCCGTAGTATCCAGTGCCGTAGTATCCGGCATAGTAGGGGTACTGGGCGGCAGCCACGGCGATGAGGGCCAGGACGAGGAGAATCTGCAGAAATAATGGCACCAGTTAAAGCAGTCGTACATATATGTATGCCAAATTTTCGTTTATGTTTAAACAGAAAATATCCTGATCAATCTGCACAGTAAGGAAATATACTCACCAACTGATACATGATTGTTTGTTTAGCTCTGTCTTCTTGTTGTAAAAGACTGATGCTGAAACTCTGATATCAAGAGCTTTTATACCAATAACAGAGTCAGGTTCAAGGTAATTCACCCTTCTGTTCTAAAGAATAAATGTCAGTAGGAGTTATTTCCTGACCTTCAGCATATTGAGAATGAACTTGAAGTCGATATAACGGACATTGTAACTGTAGGCAAGAAGTGAAATGTGTTGGCGAGAGCCCTTGGTGGTAGCTGTGTTTGCTAGTAGCCTAACGTTTCGATATTTTAATTTTTCATTTTCAAGCGTATTTCTTTAATGTTGCGTTGAACCCTTGGTAGTGAGTTAGAATCCATCCTATGTTCGTAGTCAATTTGATGTCCTATTTTCTCTTAGGTGAAGGCTTGAAGTCGTTCTTACGTCGTCATAGGAACCCACCCTGTGTACAACTAGTGTGTTCTGTCTGTGACAGATATCTGCGATGATATGAATATTTGATAATGAATAGCATTGTGAATTTATTCGGTAATTTATTCTTACGAATACAAGAAAGCTTCCGCTACCCTACTGGTGTCTAAAAATGAAAACATTTCACTCATTAGTGATACTGTTAAATATTATACTGTAACAAAGCATTAATGAGGTGCTGAACTAATGTTTTCCGGGTATACAACGCAACTCTTGACAGACGGACCACAACATTCGTATTTATACTTGTAGTATCACAACGAAGAAGAGTTGCTCTTTCATAGCATTGAATAGTCCATCGCTATGGAGCAACGATTAGCACACCTGACTGTAAAACTAGTGGGCCTAGGCTCAAATCCTGGTTGAGACAAGATACCTGTTTGGGGATTTTTTTCCGGGGTTTTCCCTCAATCCATTAAAAACAAGAGTTTGGCAACTTTCGACGCAGGACCCTGGACTCATCTCACTAGCATTATCACTGTTTTTCTCACTCAGACACCTGATAACCATTGCAGTCGATAAAGCGTCGTAAAATAACCAAATAAAAAAGGATTGAATGAACTGTTATTTCTATTTGTATATATATCGCATTTCAATAAGCTTTAAGTGACTTCAAAAATTAACCTGACTTTCTAATGATTTCACACACAAAATTCATCTCTTGCCTCAAAATTTGATGTAATTATAGAACTAATCATATGTAATATTCTGTAATGGGCGTTTGTTTGTCTGTTGTCTTTCCTCTTTACTTTTAAGTTTCCATATTTAATTAGCATACTGTCCTTGGCTGCACTGCGGGCCTGTGGGTTGGAGTATGTTAGAGAGAAAGTTAAGTAAAAGCCGTAAACAGGTTTTGTGTGTGGAATTGAATTACTATTCTTTCTTTGAAATGAACGTGATTCATTGAAGTAAATTGCCAATGGAAATGTTTCTATTATCTGTTGTAGCTCCAAAACTGATAAATCTGTTCTAACGCGAAAGCTGAGAAATGACAGTTGTATCTGTTTTTAGACTTTAATGTTCTTAAAATGAGACAAATTTATTATATTGTATTAATAAAATTCATACATAAAAATCGAAATAATTTTGAATTGTATTCTCGTAGTTATGAAACAAAAGGTATGAATTCTTTAAGATTTTTGAACCAAAATCCAACTCTGCTACAGTATTTAATCATAGTAGTAATTTAGGCCCAAGAATATATAACAAATTTATATTTAAATATTCTAATCTTGTCAATTCTAATAGTTATAGTATTACATTAAAAAAGTTATTTATGGATTTGATAAAAATTGAAAAATTGTAAATTTAAATTTATATTCTTATTGCGTAGTAGACATAGGACAAATTGTATTATATACTTCTTAATTTGAATTCAGGAATCCGTCCCTGAACTCGAGTTCTACTCTTTCAGGGGCGAGCTAAAGTTTTTCTGTTTATAATATATTTTATGTTACAATTATCTAAATAAATAAATAGATAAATACATAATTAAATAAATAAATAAATAAATAAATAAATAAGTAAATAGATAAATAAATAAATAGATAAATAAATAAATAAATAAAATAAAACGCGGAATCTGATGAAAGTTTCTTGTGTCTGTCATTAAACGAAAATGTATAAATGCTTGTGTTTGAACGATAAATTGAGATACAGTATCATTTTTATTTGTTTTATGTGAAAGATGACATATTTAATGTGTCTGTTCTAAAACAAATGTGACAAAATTTTTCTTCGACTGACTTCGAGATAAAATTGTTTGGCATTTTATGTACGTGAACTTGTTCGATCCTACCCACCATAACATCCATTCGGGAACCATATTTTCTTCTGTCAGTGTTCTTACATTCACAGCACTTATTGTTTAGAAGCCCAAAATAGCTCTTCATAGGACGAGCTATTGCATGCAAGATGTATAATTATGGTTCAAGCTCAGGGACTTCCCCTTTTCAACCTAACTTCCGGAACAGCTCCACAGCACACTCAGCTACTGTAAAATTGTGTACGAAGGGAGGCGGACTACAGCCCTCCTGCATGTGCAGATACGGAGATAACATTTCGAGCTACTCTTGATGATGCTTACAGGGCGAGATGCTCACTACTACAGTAGTGGCAAAAAAAAAAACCGGACCGACCCTTGTAGCTGATTTCAGAGCCTTGTTCACTCCAGAGCACGATAGACTGGTCACTAACACTTTCGTGGTTCGAATCCTGCCTGGGAAGGAAACTTTTTTTTTTGTTCCTTATTCAGATTTATTCCCAATACTTTTCGATTGCTGGTAAAATTCATGTTCTGGAAATAATAAGTTAATTATGTAGCAAAATATCTCTGCAATGGAAAAGTATTGGGAATAAATTTGAATAAGGAACAAAAAGTTTCCTTCGCAGGCAGGATTCGAACCACGAAAGTCTTAGTTACCAGTCTATTGTGCTCTGGAGTGAACAAGGCTCTGAAATCAGCTACAAGGGTCGGTCCGGTTTGTTTTGCCACTACTGTACATTCCCTGCCCGTGTAATACTGGAACCGGACCATCGCGTCATTAGGAGATCGACACCCCGCGCAGATGACAGAGGTTGTCTCTCGTCATAGTAATTTAGTCTTTTGTCGTTTGCGTCATTTGAGTGACGTGCAGAAGAACATGGGTTTAGTTGTCGTGGACGGAAAATTATTGTGTCTTAACATGAAATTGTTTCGGAAAACTGCGACGGATGTTTCAGTTTTTATTTTTGTTTGTTTAAGTGAAATAAATTATTTCCCACGTCCCTTGGAATTGTATTTGGCTTGACCCGCAAAAATAGCAATATAAAATATATATCAAAATATTTCTTTTGTTTTCCTAATGAAAAAATAAAAAAGTTAACATAATAAAGAAAGAAGAATTTAAAAAGGACACTGAAGAAGCTAATTCTTCGTCCATCAGCCATCTACTTCCACCACTGCTCTGATCAGGCGAGGCATGGAATTGACGAAACTGCGGAACAAGGGTTCTCGATCCGTGGCGATGCCGTGTGGACTACAGCTTTGGAGAACTGGTATTTTGTAAGCGAAACTCATACAATAAGGGAGCTCTAGATTTTATTTCCGCGTCTGTACACCATTAATGTACAGGCAGTTGAGAGATATCACAGATGACTTCAAAATATAAGAAGGACTCCACTTGAGCAAATTCCTTTGGCAGGAGACTTTTTTTCTAGTATCGAAAATACTCCCTCAACTCGTAGACTACACTTTACTCTCAAAGCATATTTTTTTTTGACATGAAACGAAGAGAAATATAGGATGATATAGATTGTCGACGGATTACTTCAGCAGTAGATAAGTACACAGTTATCACAAGATTAATTGGAAATTTGTAATATACATAGGTCCAAAAGCCGATATCTCTAAAGCTACACGCAATAACCTCATTGGGAGAATCTGTGAGAGAAACCTCTTTGTCCAATCTTAATAGTAGCAGTATTTGACTTAAGGAGTTACGTATAGCTTACAGCAGTAAAATTTTGAAAATATTCAACATTATTTTCCTCCATTACTGTATCTTATACAGTAATGAAAATTAGTGTGTGTAAAACACTGTCCTTCTGCTATATGAAAAAAAATTTTCGATTAAAAAAATGATTTACATGTTTTTTTCAAAATTCAGTTCACTGTCAGTGATGAAGCGTTTCCCACATAACTAAAAAACTATCCAACATTCTGTGATGAAATTTTCTGTGTGTACTTATGCATGTCATATCTAAAAATGTTGCAAGATAACTTTTCTACCTTTAATAGATTGTATGATAAAAAATATATGCGTTAAAATGGTAAAATATCAGTATTTTCTTCTAACACAAAAAAAAAAATTATTTGTTAAGAAATGTAGTTGTAAGAGCAGGATATTGTAAACATGAGTTTCAGAAATATAATAAAAGAGAGATAACATGAAAAAGTTAACAAGTTAATGAGTTATGAGGGAAAACACTTCATCACTGCACAGTGAACTGCTATCATTATGGATTGAAAAAAATATATATATAAATAATTTTTTTCAAATCTTAAAAATATTTTTTTCATGTAGCAGAACGACAGTGTTTTACACTTACCAATTATTGTACAAGATACAGTAATGCAGAAGAAAATGTTTAATATTTCCAAAAAAAATTACTGCTGTAAGCTGTACCTAATGCCTTAAGGGAACACTGTTGAAAATTTACAAATTTTAGGACTTTTTCCCCCACTTAAAATACTATTACTATGTGTACTTTCATCTTACCAAAGGAATTTGTTCAACTCCTCTGCAGAGTTGGTTAAAAATGCTTTTTCTGACTCGAAGGACATCAAGGACCATTGCAGTCTCGCGGGCTTAGAGGTATTTTTTTACGAATCAGGCTTGGAATTCTTTTATTCAGAAACACAATTTTTTATTCCGTAGATCTACGACCTCTGATTTCGCTTCCCTTTCGAAGGAAGTCACACCAATCCCGTTACTCTAAAAAATCCGTAGCCATCGATCGCAAACCTCGGATACAACATTGGAAATCATTAGATTAACGAGGACGAATTGGTGAAGGTTTCAATGGAATACTTCAGCTTTTCCTGGTGTTATAGGGTCATATTTTCTCAATTATAATATGACTATCTTATCGTCTTGGAATTGTCAGTGTAGTTAATAACGCCTGTTATACAGTGTGTTTAAAAACATCCAGACTTCAGCAGCAAATACGTACATAGTATTCTCAAAATGAATTGGAAATGTGTAATATATAGGGTGAATCAAAAGTCTGGAACCATATAAATATCTTCTATATGCTTGATTTTCGATTAGTAAGACCAAATGCTCTACCAGTGACACATTCGATTCTAGCTCTCAGTTATCTCAAAGCCGCCATTTTGGATGCAACTTTGAAAATTTAAATGGAAAGGGGGTCATATATGTACTCAAAATCATGTGAAAGTTTCTAAAAAAACAATGATGCACTCTCATTTGAGATATCTCTAATCGTTTTCAAGTTATGTAAAAAATAACTGTTACTGCATCTACATTTATTTTGTAATTGGTACAATACTAAGGAGGCTTTGGAAAAGGTATTTTTATGCATTTCTGGTAATTAACTTTTCCTGCTTTACTGCTTGTTAACCTGTGACAGTTTCAATGCATTGTTATGATTATTTGAAGCTATCTTATAACAAATTTCTTGATTTTCGTGATGGCATTATCGAAATAGGAAAGAATTGATATTATTCTTCATTCTGGTTGCACGAAATGTTGCAAGGAGCTGGTAAAATAATGGTTTGTTGTGGAATTTGGGGAAATCGTATTATTGGACCGTATTTTATTGAGGAGAACCTGAGTGTCATTTCTTATTTGAACATGTTGCAAGAAATCATCTTTCATGATTTACTAAACGAAGGCTGTGAATTCCAATCTTTTTTCAAAAAGTTGGCGCTCCACCCCAATATGCTCTTTCTGTTCGAAACTGTCTGGACAAACAGTTCCCTAGATACTGGATTGGTCGGCATGGACTAATAGATTGGCTGGCCAGGTCTCCAGATTTAACACTCCTTGATTTTTTTCTTTTGGGATTGGTATATGAAGAGAAAATTGAGAATGTGGAACATTTAAAGAACAGGTATCATTGAAGCCTGTGCTAAAGTCAACCTGGAGATGCTACAAGATGTTCTCTCTGGCTGTAAAATCCGTCTACAAATGTGCATCGTCGAAAATGGACAACATATTGAGCACATTTTGTAGAATTTTCTTTTTGTGTCATTATGACAGTTATCATTTAATGAATTGAAAACGATTAGAGATATCTCAAAACAGATTGCACCATTGTTAATGCATTGAAACTGTCACAGGTTAACCAAACAGTAAAGCAGGAAAAGTTAATTACCAGAATAGTATAAAAATACCTTTTGCGAATCCTCCTTAGTACTGTACCATGTTACAAAATATCTGTAGATGCAGTAACTAATTTTGTGTCATTATGACAGTTATCTTTAAATAACTTGAAAACGATTAGAGATATCTCAAAACAGACTGCATCATTGTTTTTTCAGAAACTGTCACATGATTTTGAGTACCTACATGACCCCTTTTCTATTTAAAATTTTAAAGTTGCATCCAAAATGGCGGCTTTTGAGATAGCTGAGGCCTAGAATCGAATGTGTCACTAGTAGAGCATTTGGTCTTACAAATACTGGTAACATCTATAGTAAACGAAAATCAAGCATTATGGAAGATATTTAAATGGTTCAAGACTTTCGATTCATTCTGTACATAGGTTCAATAGTCGATATCTGTAAAGCTATAAGAAAGACCCTCATTGTTATTTCTGTAGTAATTGTTATGTAGCGTCCAGTAAATTTTACATTGTGTTCAAGCGTTCTGTGTAGAAAGGCACGTGTTCGTTCAGAATTATTGCTCTTTGCTCATGAATCCGCTTTTATAATGTATGATGTCTTAGTCATTCACTCACAAGAACCTCGAACTTCAAGATATTTTGTCCTTCACATTTCTGCAGCTTTACTGTCCTACACAATTAAATTAAATCAAATCAGCATTTACGTTGGGATAAACAAATTGATTTCATGTGTACAAGTGTAAGAAAGACAATTGATAAATTCATAGTGCTTCGAAATTTTATCACTAAGGAGGCTTTGAGAACAGTATATTTAGCTTTGGTATAATCATTAATAAAATATGGTGTTATAAATTTGGGTTGAAGTAGCATCATCTGTACTTAATCCATTAATTTTATTACACAGAAGATTAATAAACATTTCTCTTACCAAAAAATATGGATTACCTAATAAATTTAATTTATACTGATTTTGAAGTATGAACTATTGAAGAAATTTATAAATTTAGTTTACTAACTTACTACAACAGAAATCAAATGAAACAAATATAATCGACATGAATATCATACTCGAAGACAAAAGTCTACTTTCCCATTGATTGAGTCTGAATTTCATACAAGTGCAGCTCTTAAAAACGGTGCTAGTTTCGGCCCAAGACTTTCTAATAAAATTATAATCATTTTCCAAATTTGAAATACTTTAAAATTGAACTTTAAAAAAAATAAATTTATAAAATTGATCATGATATATAATACTAACAAATGTGTGTATTTTTTTCCTTTTTATTTTTGTCGGCCATATTCATGTTTTTATTGAATGTCACTGGCTTCTCTCTGTCGATTCATATTAAATGTGTGTTTTTTTTAATTTTTCTCTTTATTTTTCTCTTGCGTGTTGTCGATCTGAATTAAGCTAATTAGTGTATTTTAGTAAACTGCCTTTGTAAATTTTATGTTATGTTATTGACTAAGACCACATCATACACGAGTCTGGCTCTCACTGTAGTGGCTATGAACATTTTTTGTTGTATACTTTTAAATTTTACTAACTTTGCTTACTAGCTAAATAAATAAACACAATAAATTTCCAAAAGTAAAAAATAAGTAACTGTAATTTAGTGATATTTTGTTTTTAATTAATATTTTTTAGGAATTATTTCACACATTTTTTGCATATTATCTACTATCAAAGTACGAGTCCACCGCTGTGGAGTAACTGTTAGGGTGCCTGACCGTGCAACGAACGGACCCGGGTTCAAATCCTGGTTGGGACAAGTTATCTGATTGTGGTTGTTTCCAGGGTTTTCCCTGAACCCATGAAGAGGAAATGCTGGGTAACATTCGGCACTGGACCCTGGACTTATTTCGCTAGCATTATCACCGTCATCTCATTCAGACGCTAGATAACCATAGCAGTTGATAAAGCGTCACAGAATAACCAATTAAAAAAATGAAAGTACGTAAGCCTTTCCTTGAACACTGTGTAGCCTATATGAAATGACATTAGAAGGTAACATAATAAAATAGTCTACTTTTATCATTCGTAGTTGTGAAATGCATGCCCCGTAAAAGTTGATGTCCATTTAATAGTCTCGCTGTAAGGTAAAGTTTGGGCACATCAGTAGCAGAACTATTAGACTGTTAGATTCCACATTGGATATCAGAGTTCAAACCCCAGCAAGTCAAGGTGTAATCTTGTGGAAAATGGAAATTATATTAGAGCATATTTTATCGGGGCACTACCATGCTCTCATTATTATGCAAACTCTTTGTAATTTAAAACAACTTTTAACATCTATGGCGGTGGTTCTCACACTTTTTGCTTATCAGAAACTCATCTTATTGGACATTAAAACTACGAGAACTCATCCGACAGTATGAAGTACGAGGTTATTTAAAAGTCAGGATCTTTCTTAATTCGTTTAAATTTTCTTAAAAGTAAATTTTATATTAGTTTATGAGCATAATTTCATTAATATAATACTACAGGTTAACATTACGTTTCTTTAGTTGTTTTATCCCGGTTGCTATTACTATGTTCACTTTGAAATACTGTAACAAATTAAAGGTTCTCAAGCTCTTCTTGTCTGAATTACTGTTTTTTTCGCACATTTGTTTCTGTTAATAATCGTTTTGCCTCCTATATTCTTTAAAGAACAAAATGGCTTTCATATATTTTGAGTTTTAGACAAACTACATTCTTTTGCAAAATCTTTTTTTTTATGGAAACGTAAATTTTAACAAAGTTCCAACTATCTCAACATGTAAACCTACCTAATTTCGTTATATACCTTAGTTCGTGATTTATGAAATTAATTCTATCACGGGGTAAAGTATACCAAACAGAAACTGCTTGAAATGGTGCTCCACAGATTGCATATAATATTTAAACGCTGTGTATGTATGTAAGCAGTGAAACAAATTAAAATAATATTCATCACTGAATAATAACTGATTTACTGTTTTAATATTATGCTATATTATATTATATATGTTAATATTATATAATATTAACACAGTAAAGCAGTTATTACTTTTTCCGTGATGATACAAATGTTAAAAGAATGTATCCAAGAATGAACAATATTCATGCTAATCATATGTGATATTTTCCATAACAAATCCTCCTTATCAAGAAATTAGGTATATTTACCTTACGGTACTGGTATATCGTTACTTTGGAATAAAGCTACACATCACATCTATACAAATTACCATCTTATTCTTGTTATTATTATTATTATTATTATTATTATTATTATTATTATTATTGTCATTTTTCTTGTTTTTATTATTATTATTATTATTATTATTATTGTTATTTTTCTTGTTTTTATTATTATTATTATTATTATTATTATTATTATTATTATATAAGGAAAGACTGCATTAGAAACTTGGGAGTTCTACTTGATACCAAATTACATTTTCATAATCATTTCCAACATATTTATAATCATTCCATTAGAATGCTCGAACTTATAAGGTGTATAACTTATTCTTTTTCTACTCCTCCTACTCTTGTAATTCTTTATTATACATTAATAAGATCTAAACTTGAATATGCATCTATCACCTGGAATTCTATTGCTTCTACTGATTCGATTAAATTGGAAATCATTCAAAGAAAATTTATGTCCCTATGTGCTTTTAGGTTTTTATCAAATTCATCTGTTTTCAATTATGAGCATAAGTTACTTGCAAATATTTTAACTTCTCTAGCCTTTATGCTAGACGTACTACTTATTCTTTTCTAAGACCTTAAAGAGTGATATTGATTGTGAATCCTTCATAAGCAATATCTACCTTCGGGCCCCTTCGAATGGTTTAAGATTTCAAAAAAATGTTTGTACCTATAAGTTGAAATATCTCTGTCTAGTTGTCAGATGCATGAAAGCTGCCAATTAAGTTGTATTAATTCAGATCCGTTTAATGTATAATTTGTTTAGTTATTCTTATATTAAGCATACTCATCAAAATCACAATCATTTCAATTTAATCCGTTTGTGTTGTTTTTTAGCTTCTCTGTATCATGTATTTTGCAGTTATCTATTCATTTTGTCATTATTGTTTATTTTTAGTTGTCTCTAATTTTAATAATAATTATTATTTATATGCACTGTTTTTGTAATTCCTTGTTCATTGTAAATCTTGTGCTAACTTTTATCTTGTGCTGAATTGTGATTGGCCTCAGGCTGTTCTACAGCGCAATAAATATTAGAAAATAAATAAATAATTTATAATGACTTTAGGAAACAATATTCCTAGCAACCCCGTCAGTTTTTCGCGACACAAGGTTCAAGAATAGCTGATCTATTTAGTTATAACAGTAGGTAAACTAGGCACTACTCTTCTCAAGGTATAAAATTCATGATATTCCTTTGGCGAATGTTCACAGAGTAATTCAGTTGGAGTGCTCGTATTTTCCCTGTTATCACTTCACCATTTCCTTGTAATTCCCAACCACCCCTATCAATTGTGCACTATATTTCCCAGATCACTCTACGGAGTTCCATGGAATCCTGGCAGCAAACATTCTGTAGAGAGCTGCAATCACTGAAATCTCTGGACTAGGAACCTATCTGGTTATCAGGATATGATAGTGTGCAATATACTGAGCCAGTACAACTCCTCATTTTGGTAGGATAAGGAATAAATGAGTAGGGTAAATAAAAGATGTGTATTTAATTTTAAAAGGAAACATAAATATTTATTAATTTTGAATAGAACATGCCAATTTGAAGAGATGGAAAGTGATGAAAGTCATTTTCACAGAAGTAGGAGAGAAGACCACATTCACAACCTGGAACAAGAGAAGAGATCGATTTCAGTAAAATTGCATTTAGAAATACAATTGCAATACTGCTTATGATTCGCAGAATTATTTAAATAATGAAGCCACTTATTTTTAATGAATAAATATTTTCTGTCCACTACGCTTTTAAGAATTTACTTCATGTAGCTTACAAAGTAAGATTGTTATGTAATTTATACAAATTTATTATACTTAGTGAAGATGTCAAATAAAACATTTTTCATGTTTATTTTGAAGATTATTAACGAAATTTGAAATTCATCTTTAAAGTGATTATAGTAAATTTATCATAATATAAAATTAATGTGATCACTACAATATCGTTGAAATATTGTCATCGTGAATATTATGAAACATCAATCGAGCTACACTTTTTTTTTTTATAAAAATGAACTTCAAGGACATAGTTTTATATCTAGTGTGCTAAAATCCAAAATTACCTCTCAAGTCTTGTACGGAATGTTGTATTTATTTAACAGTAAAAGGGACGCAAAAATCTCTTAAGATTAAATAATTTAAATTTGAATAATTTTAATTTAATCTTCATTGCAGATTTGTATTTTATTTTGAAAATTTATTATTTTTTATTTGAGCCAGATTGAATAATGAATAATTTTGAGCGCAAATAAAACATTTAGATATACTTCAATATTAATATTTTTGTGGATTACAATTCCTACACCCTAAAGATGGAAAATTTTTACTCCCTTCTTTATACTTACAAACTGATAAATTACTGATTGGCAACATTTAAATATTGAAAATACTTTTATTCGATTTATTCTTAGTTTCTTACTACTGAAGGTGTTTTATCATTTAATTATTCTAAAATTAAATATGTTAGACAATAATAGCGTATAGAGTTCACATATTTAATGAAACAAAAATGTGCATTTAGAGAAAATATAGGTTAGATACTGACCCCTTAACGTCCATAGATTCCGTATCCAAGGGCGGAGTAGGCATAGGGGTGGGAATAGGCGCCGTAGTATCCAGTGCCGTAGTATCCGGCATAGTAGGGGTACTGGGCGGCAGCCACAGCGATGAGGGCCAGGACGAGGAGAATCTGCAAAGAAAGGTGTAAAGAATGTAAAATTTTAGAATGTAAAAATATCGGATACAAATATCCATTGGTTCATGTGCCATTGCATTTTCGAATGCGCCGTGTTCAGTCAGTAGTATTCGCTGTTTCTGTCATAGACACATATTATACTTTTTTATTTAAAAAAATCAACTTAATATAAAGAGACTGACTAAGAAATGAAAAAAATTATGTTCTATATTTGACTTCTAAAATATATTATGTTTAATGTTTTCCTTGTTTCTCCGAGTAAATTCGATTACAACTTTATATTTTCTTTTACCGCTGTGTATTTTTTGTCACTCGAGTCAATAATTTTATTTTTGTTCGTTTTCGGTGCTGTTACTCTCTCTTTTGAGTATCGCATTGTACTCGTAGAAAATTGAGTTGACTCTGTTATTTACAACGGCTTCGGCACAACACAATGCTGCATTAAATTCAAAGTAAAGAGTTCGGATTTTTCCTAGCCGTCAACTAGACGTATTTAGTTATCTTAGGCGAGAGCCCAAGTCTTGTTGAGGCCACGTCAGGGGACAGCATAGGTAATCGCAGATAAATGAATATAAATTCATTGAGACTGCTCTGGTTTTCCAGTTAATAACATGATTACTAAATTTTAATTCGTTATTTTAGAACGTTTTATCAACTGTTAAGGTTATCTAGAGCCTGCATGAGATGAAGATGATAATGCCAGCGAAATGATTTTCGGGTCCAGCGCCGAAAGTTATCCAGCATTTGTTCTTAATGGGTTGAGGGATAACCCAGGATAAAATCTCAACCAGATAATTTATCCCAACCAGAATTTGAATCCGGACTCGTTCGTTTTACAGTCGGGCATGCTAACCCTTACTCCATAGCGTTGGAAGATTACTAATTTTAGACTCTAAATGAATTATATGTAACACGATATAAATTTTTCTGTAAGTGTGTACTCAGTCTTCCGTCATTTTTGGCTTGAAAACAGTTTAATACTATGAATTCCGTCTGTTGAAATCTTCCCGCAGTGAAAATGACAATTTTGTTTATTTGTAAAAAGTGTTGAGTGTAAAATAATTTTTAGTTTTAGGTTTCATTTCTGTACGTGAATTTAATTAAACGTTAATGTATTTTTGAACCATGTGTATTTCGACATAAATATGAATTATAAACTTGTATAAGATAAAAGCCGAAAATTGAAAACGTTAAGTTGTGATATAAATATTATATTAGTTAATATGCTAAGATATTATTCTTTATACATTTGCTAGCTATAATGTTAGACTGGTGAAAAACAACTATTTTTTGAACCGAAATTATTTAAAATAAAGCCGTGATAAAAGATGTCGATGCAAAAAAATGGCAATGAGGTTGTCGTGATTGATATTTTTTTTTTTCCTGATAGTGTTCCTCATCATAAACGAAATGTAATTTGAAGCTCTGTGAGATTCTTGTTTCATTGATAACATGCATCAAAATCAATTTTCTTCAAATTTCTAAGGAAATTCCTAATGCAACATATAAAACATAGAATTTCGAACGAGAATTTTCCATCACTGGAATTTGTTTCTTAATATTTCGAACCGTTTTAATGAAACACCATGCTGTTTTTAATGTAGAAGGATTAGATCACTTACCAACTTGTACATGGTTGTGGGTTGTGAGCTGTCTTACTGCAGAAGACTGATGCCTTGCACTTCCTTTCAGTGGTTTATATAGTCCCAAAGGTAGCCGCTAACAAAACATATCAACAGTTACGTAATACAAATAATCTAAAAAAAAAAAGCTAATTCCTACTGCTGTGCTTTAGCCTTGGCCTTGGTCAACACAAAGTGGACAATACTACCCAAGTTACTGAGGGAGATACAAAAAACCTTGTGAATTTTAATGAAGGTCCACGCCCAAGCTGAAAACGCCTAGCTCACTTCTTTTACTTTTGTTCCGAAAACCGGTATGGATTACTTAACAGTTGTCATCAAACGGTAAACAGGCTAAAGAAAACACGTGAAAAGCTATTGTCTCACACGCAGGTGCACTTTATATGGACAGCTTACCAATGCTTGATCTTGATAAGGCATCAAGAGACCCCTTCTCAGGAAGCTGCAAGGGATTCGATCAGCCTCTTGTATTAACTGGACGGTTTTTGTTAACTGAAAGACGTTATGTTTATTTACAGTAAAAGTGAATTCTAATTTCCGTATTCTATTGTATTGCAACTGCTAGATAAATAAAACCTACAGCATACATTTTCACAAATACAGGGTTGTTTCCGATCTCTGATAACAAATTTGAAAATGACGTCATGTGCGTCAGGAATCACACCGACAACTGAATTGCGGCGAGAGATGACAGACCAGTAGTAAATGATTTCATATCAGAGTGCACGGTGTATCACAGTAGCAATGCCCAAGAAAATCGAGCCTTTTTGGGATGGGTACATAACAACCCTTTTCGATGCCAAGTACAGTTACGTGAAAATCATAGGAGCCTGCAAAATACGTGGTTACGTTATTTCCAAGAAAGGTATCTTGTGTGTACCTAATAAGACTGGCAAAATTTAGATGGGATTAATTCCAGAGTGGAAAAAGCAAGCAAGTCCACCCCCCGTCACAAGTCGCCGCACCCCACGAGTTGACACAAATTAATTTCATTCGAGCTTTACCAATCTTATTAAGTATCGGTACACAGAAGATGCCTTTCTTGGAAATAACGAAACCTCGTTTACTGCAGGTTTCTTTTATTTTCACTTAACTGTACTTGGCATTGGAAAGGGTCGTAATATACCCCACCCAAAAAGGCTCGATTTTCTTGGGAGTTTCAGCTGTGAGTCGCCGTACACTCTATGAGATCACTCACTACTGGTCTGTCACCTCGCGCCACAGTTCAGCTGTCGTGTGACTCCTGACGCACATGATGTCATTCAAATTCGTTATCAGAGATCGGAAACAACCCTGTAGGTAAAAGTTACATATTTTAAACGATTACCAATTATTTGTAATCGTTTAAAATATGTAACTCTTACCTTCTCAGAATATGAAGTACTATTCCAAGAAAGTATTGTGATGCCATAAAATTCAATTTCTGTGTAATTTCATAGAAATACAAGTTTTCAGAATCCTTGATATTGTTAAAGCAGTTTTATACATTCCGCTGACCGAGAGAAATGGTTGATGTGTTAAGCATGGAACTCGTATTCGGGACCGACCAACATGACTGCGGTTTTTCAATGGTTTTCCACAGTTACTTAGGCAAATACCGATTTGAAAATTTCATTGTCACGGTTCATTTTCCTTTTCTCTTTCCTGTAGAAAAAGAATTTAAATTTCATATAACTCAACTTTATTACCATCTGATACCATAGGCATATTCAGATCATGACGCATGTTTTCGTTCGCTTGCAGGAGGGGCGTCCTCCCCGAAATCGTCTCAGATTTCCGAACCTTTTGCAATATCTCTGATAGGTTTAATTCTTTAAGAGCATTTCCGAAAGCGCTTCGACATCTTAGAAGGGCTGTCAGAATGGATTCTGTGCTGCTTTGTCACCTTGGAGGTAGAGGGTGTAGGGGTCTCATGCAGCCGGTGAGCTGGTACACCTCATTCATTCCATAATTTGGGGTGCACAATAGGTCACTGTCGAGCCGACGTGCTGAAGGATCGTCCATAACCAGCCCCTAGCCTATCACTACTACTACTACTACTACTACTGCTGCTGCTACTATTGCTGCTGCTGCCACCGCCACGACCACTACGACCACCACCACTTAAACATCCCACTTGCCTGTGTTCTGCCTGCCTGCTTCCCTACTTGCTTGCGTATGTATAGCGACTTCTAAAACATTACAAGAACTCCGGTTTATATTTGATTTCTACGAATCAGTTCATCAAGGAATAAACCGCCTGAAATATGATCATGTCTGCTTAATAGCTGCTGTGTTTTGTTGCAAAAATGATACAAATTGACGATTTTATGTCGTTTCGAAGAGTTCATTTTTTAATTAACTTCTCATATAAAATAAAGTACTAAAGGGAAAAGTGTAGACAGAATGCCCCTACATCACTCGTGTTCATGAAATTAATTATTGCTTATGTAATTAAATCTGTAATTGAAACATACTTCATACGAAAACTTTAGGACTTAAAATAGGTATAAGAGTTTATTAAAAAAAAAAGTCTAGCGTTTTGTATGAACGTGAGTGTGATTGTCAGTGTGCCGGTTAATATTAATTAGGCAATCTTAAAAAAAAAAAATGTATGTAATACAATATATCAGGACTGTCGCTGGGCAGAAACCTGAACACACGTTTCAGCGTCACATTGTTGACAAATAACTCCATCTGTTAGCACAACCATAAAGTACTAATAGTTGCTATAGAGTTACCAACAACAGGGGGAGGAAAAAAGAAGTCTAGCGTCATGTTATCAAAAACATGATATATTTCCTTGAAAATTATTATTACCGCGATGTACTTACTTACTTATTGGCTTTTAAGGAACCCAGAGGTTCATTTCCGCCCTCACATAACCCCGCCAGAGATCCCTATCCTGAGCAAGATTAATCCAGTCTCTATCATCATATCCCACCTCTTTCAGATCCATTTTAATATTATCCTCCCATCTACGTCTCGGCCTCCCCAAAGGTCTTTTTCCCGCCGGCCTCACAACTAACACTCTATATGCATTTCTGGATTCGCCTATACGTGCTACATGCCCTGCCCATCTCAAACGTCTGGATTTAATGTTCCTAATTATGTCAGGTGAAGAATACAATGCGTGCAGTTCTGTGTTGTGTAACTTTCTTCATTCTTCTGTAACTTCATCCCTCTTAGCCCCAAATATTTTCCGAAGGACCTTATTCTCAAACACCCTTAACCTATGTTCCTCTCTCAAAGTGAGAGTCCAAGTTTCACAACCATAAAGAACAACCGATAATATAACTATTTTATAAATTCTGACTTCAGATTTTTTGACAGCAGACTGGATGATAAAACCTTCTCAACGAATAATAAAAGGCATTTCCCATATTTTTTCTGCTTTAATTTCCTCCCGAGTATCATTTGTATTTGTTACTGTTGGTCCGAGGTATTTGAATTTTTCCACCTCTTCGAAGGATAAATTTCCAATTTTTATATTTCCATTTCGTACAATATTCTCGTCACGAGACATAATCATATACTTATTACCGGGATGTAAGCTCAAGTAAATGAAGTACAAGCATGTATGCCATTTGTAACTATACAGAGTGTTTCATAAATCCTATTACAAACTTCTGTGGGTTGTAGAAGGGACTAAGTAGATAAAGTTTTGATTAGGAACACATGGAAACGTATAGTTTCGATGCAAAATAAGTTTGGAGATCGATTCGATTTAAAATCTCCCGCCTCACTGTACGCAAACAAAATGGGCCGAGGGCGAATTCTGCAGTCCTCTGATATCGTGTGTCTTCCGTTTACAATCAGTTTTGCCGAGTCGGCTTTCACATCAGTGAAGATTTGCCACTGGTACTACGTCAGCAAATGTGGGTCCAACATGATGGCGCACCCGCGCACTTTTCACTTGCCGTGCGCGAACATCTCCACCAAACATTCGGGTAAAGGTGGATAGGTCGAGGTGGTGCAACTCCTTGGCCACCACGGTCGCCAGATTTAACTCTCGACTTTTTCCTTTGGGGACACATGAAGAATCTTGTTTATGAGATTCCTGTAGAGTCGGAGAAAGATCTCATTGTCTCTAGTGAAGTGGGAGATGTGAAATCGATTCGATCTTCAAACTTATTTTGCATCGAAACAATACATTTCTGTATATGGAATCTCAATCAAAACTTTATCTACTTATTCCCCTCTACAACCCCTAGAAGTTTGTAATAGGAATATGAAACACCCTGTAGAGTAAACTGAATCGTTGCGAAACGCATTGTAAATAACTTACAGTATACTCTCGATTATTCGCACTAATGACTGGGAAGAGGTACACGGGTAATGCAAAAAAAAAAAAGAATAATACTGTGACAGCTGCACCGGGGCTCGAACGCGTGTCCGACAGGGCGCGCGACAGACGAAACGCTGGTACGGGGAGCATCTGCATGCTGAGAGGGCAGAGGGGTGTATTACGGCAACGCGGCGAGGGGTGGTTGCGCGCGCATCTGCTACTTGCTGAGTGAGGAAGGAAGCAAACTGCTACGTGCGGAGTGAAGGGGGGACGGACCCTCCCGAATCGTCCAGAAGTCCGTCAAAGTGGAGATATCCAGATAATCCGAGAGGACATCCGTAGAAATTTCTCGTAACTATGGTTTAGTTATAAAAGAAGAAACGCGAGTGAACTTGAGCAGTCAGTCAGTCAGTCAGTCAGTCAGTGTTGTTACAAGCAGATTTGGACAGTAAGCTAGTTAGTCTTGTGTAGCAGTGAAGCCAGCTTCGTGACCAGAGCGCGACTTGAGTTGTGTGGAGCCTGAAGCCCGGAGTTCGAGTGCAGTGGACCGCAGTTGGGGGACCTGAGTTCGAAGTTCAGCGGATCGTCCCTGAAGGTCTGGGATTCGAGATTCTGTGAACGCGAGTGACTAAGTCAGAAGAACTAGCCAAGACAAACGAGCTGTGAACTGAGAACTGACAGTTCTGTGTTGTAAATAGTGCTTTGTAAATATTAGTTAAGATTAACAGTTCATTGTTGTTCGTAATAGTCCAAGTAAATTGTCATTGTCGTTTGTGGAGTGCAATAACGAATACTGTGTTGAGTGCAAATCCTATTGTTGACGAGAGCGTTTAAGGTGAATTGTAGAAAGGAATTATTGTTGAAAGAATAAAATTACATTGTTGTTCAGTATAAAAATTTACAATACGAAAGTTTGTTTTCCGTGACATGATTTTTAACACGCAATATTTTAACAGAGACTGCAGTAACAATAACACGTAGACAGCAAGTGCACATAGAAATAGACTGATCATCTATATGACAGTAGCAGGTAGCTGCGGGTCTGATTCCTCCCCTTCTTTTTCACAAAGGGCCATTATTTTCCTCACCCCCTCAACAAGGAAGCGTTAAATTTTAAGTACCAAAGCTTAGTTCACAACCTACCGTTTTAATTCGAAGTCCAGTATAATTTTTTCATGATTTCTTGTTACTTTCTATTAATAAGTAATAAATAAAATTATTTTCGAGCTTAAGCTATTCCCGGGTAATCCGCAAACCGCGCACGGCTAATCGAGAATGTAATGTATAATAAGGAAGTAGATCTTACTTTCGTGACACCTATGTCCACTTTCTTACTGAACAAAGTATCGTGATGTCACAAAAAATATATGATATCGATATTTTCGCTGAAATACACTTTTTCACCATCTTTAAATCCAAAAAGTGGTTTTGAGCATGGCGCTTGTCTATCAGTCTAGTTACTGCGACTTCTAATAAACTATTGGACGGATTTTGTCGTTATTTGGTACTAAGGAGTCAATTTAATAGAGAATGAAGCGCATTCAGTACAATATTTTTAAGTAAAAAAATGTACGAGTCTTTACTTGGAGATAAACATATACAATGCGCTCAATTTAAAGAATTGTCAGACTATGTTATTTGAAGAGTCCACTGCAAGAATGATGGATGTCACTTTTTTGTCGAAAATGAACCAAGACTGTCAATGCATAGCTTAAGACATATAGAATGTACATAGAGAGTTATATGGCATGAACACTGATAGTCATCGTCCAGTAATGATGGGAAAATCACAGTTAAGCTTTGAGCGCTAAGCATTTCAAACTTTCAATTGCTTCTCCTGCAAAATGTACTCCATCATTCTTGCAGTGGACTCTTCATTTGTATAGTGCCATTTAAAGAAACAATGTTAATACTCGTATCTCATTAATAAATAACGCTATAAGGTTGCCTCCCCATCAATATTATTTCCCCCTTTCAGTTGTACACCTTTTTATGGAACAATTTTTCATTTGGTGCTTGCGTACGTTATTTTGGGTGGTCAAGGTAAATGGGACATTCTGTATATCAGGAGATAAAAACGACATGAATAATATAGATCTTTTTCATTAATATCAAACTTGGCTAAAATTATAGCAAAATTCACTAGACTAGTTAATTATTTACAAAACCATATTATTTTATGCAGCAACCAACACGTTTTTCAAAACAATAAAAGCACTAGTGATGCTATGTTTCAAATAACCCAGACAATATTAAATTAACGAAATGCTGACAATATTTAGGTACATTTTCTTTGAATGTAGAGGCTGTTAATGCTATTGTGTAGCCTACTGCAAATATAACATTTTTCTTTACTGTGTTGAACGTAAAACCGAACAAATACATTATACAATATGTAAGAACACAGGAAATACTTCATTGTAGCCCAGCTGTAGTTCCAGGTAACATAGTTGCGGCACGAGGAGCAGCTCTTAATGAAATATTCTAGCTCAGCTAATGAGAAGCGTAGCAGTAATTATTCTAGTTTATTAGTATAACGAAAGATAAAAGATCCATTGTAATATTTCTGTTCGGGTTAAGTCTTTTTCTCTTTAGGGCAAGACATTTCTTTACTATTAATGTGTGCCTGATCTCAGTATAGATGACAGAATCAGTAAAACGGTTAAATTGTAGTCCTATTGACTCACATTTTCATAACCAATGAAGCGTGCAAAGTGAGTTCCAGCCACTGAGCACACAGAGCTGCTAGGGAGTGTCGCAATTAAGCGATCTGCCCGCAGCCTCGATCTGTTACGCATATTCGTGTCGCGCTAGCCACTTACGGCCCCTGCGCTGCTCAACGCCAAGGCCGTCCGGGAAGTTAAATAAACGCGGGCTAGATGAGAATCATATTTATCAAACCTAATTTATTCTCCCGGATACGACGCCAACAAACAATCATGCAAGTTACAGCGTAAAACGAATTTTTTATACAATATTTTTGTCAACAAACGTATAAAACGCTATTCGTATACAATCTCTCTATTCTTAGCATTTCGACTTCTTGTTGGCCAAGGTATGATAAGTTGAAGGTTTCTTACAGAAAGAAATATGAGTTATTTTATTATTTTTTTTCATCTTATTTTATTTTAGTTTGCTAATACTTGTAACATAAAATATAGTATACACAGATAAAATTTTAGCTCATCCCTGAAAGAGTAGAACTCGTGCTCAGGGTCGTATTCCTACTTCTTTCTCAGCAGTACCCCTTATAACCTCTCTGAAAGTACAGACACCTAAAAATTTGATTCATTGTGTGTGTGTATTTATTAACACTACAATTGGGTATACACCCGGTGTCAGTGATATACAATATATAATAATATTACAAAATTACGTTAATAAAATTTACAATAATTACAGCAGTAAAAAATAAAATAAACATACCTAAATTTAATTCTAACTATAAATATATAAATAAAATAAACCTAGGACTATAAATAAAAACTATGTTATTATAACGCCTACAATAAGCAAAACTAAACCTAACTTATAAGTACTTCTATTAAACTCAACTATTACCATCTTAAGTAATTAGGCCTACATATCACCTTAATTACTTACATGACACAACTTAGATAATTACACTGCACCTACAATTAAATTTTCAGTCCAATCTTATCAACCTTTCCTTAAATGTATTAAGTTTGAGAGGACCACCCTGAAAGATTGCCGCAGGTAAGCTGTTCCATTCTACTATCGTGCGGTTAACAAAAGAAAATTTTGCCACGTCCGTTCTTTGTTTTCTGCATTTAAACTTCATAATATGATCAGCCCTGCCTAAGTATGATGGTGTCACTAATCTAGCATTGATGTCGGTCCATGCTTTGTGTCCCACTTGTGTCTTAAACAATACGGTCAGTCTGGTTTTCCGTCGCCTTGATTTGAGAAATTCTCACCCTGAGTCTTTTACTATCTCTTCGCCATGTCCCTTTCCCATTTTGACATATTTTGCTGCCCTGCGTTAGATCTTTTCTATTGAATCGATTTGGTTTTGTCTGTACGGATCCCAACCTATTGCTCCATATTCCATAATTGGGCGAACAAGGGTTTTTTTACGCTAATTCTTTTGACCTTCGATTAGATTTCTTCAGAATACGCATAGAAATGTAGTGCTTTCCAGGCTTTCCTTGTGGAATTAGTGACTTGTTCCTCCCAACCCAGTTTGTTACTTAAATAATATACCTATGTATTTACAAGTGTTCGCTTGTGGCACCGATGTACCATTCAACTGATATCTGAGACAAATTTCATATATATATATATATATATATATATATATATATATATATATATATATAAAAGAAACAACAGAGGTGCGCCCTATAAAAAGAAATTTACAAGAATTTCAAAGGCAGGTGTCTACTTGCATATAGGCTTATTGTTGTTTGATCTGCTTTATGTCTTCTGTCCTTTACCAGTCTAGCCATTGTATCCGAGGTTCGAGTGATCAAACCCGAAAAATTCTCAGAATGTCTTCCCTTAAGTCTCATTTGCAGAATAATCCTGTAGAGGACTTTATGCAAGATTTGTTGAACATTTCTTTCCCACGTCGGAATTTAGAAATGGTGCAATGTGTTCATATCTGTTTCATGACTGGTTCTTTATTTCTAGATCTCCAGTATTTCATAGGAAGATTTTCCAGTGTTCCACCTTCACCTACGAACACGTTGCTTAATAGGAACAGTTGAAGCCTCTTGTTTGGACAAAGTATCAATCCCCTTATTACCTGCGACGCCAAACGGAAGTTTTTCATATTCTTCGACTCTTTAAGTGTCCTCATTAGGATAAATATATCTCGAGCATTAAAGCCAAACACTGGAAATATTCGGTCTTGCACCATGAAGTAAGTACTTTATCTCATATGTGAGAATAGCAGTAGGTATGTTCTTACTGAATCATTGTTTTGATATGCGACACCCATTGTCACATCCTCTATGGAAGAGTGATTTACAGAGCTGTATTGAGAAATATTTTCTCCGAGTATTTCGGTGACTTGCCATTATAGTTACGCCATTACTTCATTTGTCATAATATCGTCATGCCTTAATATAGTCTGCACTTAAAATGTACATAATAAAAATTACCAATTAATAAATAATACTTCATGATTTATTACAAATTTCTTGTAAATTACGTTATTTGCATATATGAGTCGCCTAAAACCAAACTGCACTTTTTCCAAAATATGAAATATGAGATTAAGGTATGTTTCAGTGCACAATCTTGTAAGGAATGTGATAAAATGTTCGTTTGGATTCAAACTGGAATTTATCTGCCTGAACTTTAGTAGTAAAATCAGTCTTTGAAGTCTAACTGCACTAGTTTCTCGTCTTTTCTGACAAATAAGATTTTTGGATAAAGTGCAGTCTGATTCTAGGCGATTCATACGCAGATTAATAGAAATAGATTAAAAATCATTTAAATCTTGCAATCTACACAGAAAATGTTCTGTAAATAATTAAATTTCACGACATACAAACATAATTGCAGACACATCTTGACTAAGATATCTATCTACAAAGCAATTTCAAACATTTCCATTAATTGGATGAAAACTTATTGAGACAAAACTTATGTTTCCTTTGGCATGGAGAACGGGGCTGAATATTACTAACTTCAGCGTCTAGTGAGTTTATAGTATTTTATCATTTCTGCAATTGAAATTATTCTTGAAGTCCAACCAGACACGCTTTTGTAGATGTGACTCAGCTGCGTGGTGCCATCTGTCGAAGTTCACGTCACAGTCACAATACTGTCACGCCGACACCGAATACTGTTGAAATAAAGGACATCAGTATTTCAATGAGGAGTGACGGTGGAATTATGAAGGGAAAAAGAGACCCTCTCGAGAAGATCCCTAAGAAATTTTGGCTTTGTCCACCACAAATAACACTTCTCCATCGCCGGGATTCGAACACGGCATTCTGCCTAGTGAGCTTCCAAAGCAAGACAGAACTTGATCATTGCGACCTCAATGTAAAACTCTTACAAAATAAGCAAGAATTTTTAATAACAATAATAATAGTGATATTAATTATTTCGATGGTGGTGGTTATATCCTATTGATAATCCTTAGTAATCATTTATTGTTTATTCCAGTAGTTCTGGTGGTTATTGTGTTTGTGGTTGTTATTGTTGTGATTCCAATGTCGGTTATGGTGGCAATGTTTTGATAGTTATGGTTATGTTGATTGGTGTTGGTTGTGTAGTACATAGTGATTGTGGTAATGGTAGTTATGGTTGAGTTTCTGATGACACTGATAACAGTGGTAGTGGTTGTGGTAGTGGTATCGATATTGGTATTAGTAACAGTAGTAGTAATAGTAGTGGTATTATTAGTAGTAATATGAAATTAAATTAAGAAATGAAGACTTGCCAACCAGAGAGAGCTTATACGAACTGTATAACTATTTCTATGGGAGATAAATGGAAGATACTAGAATAATGGAAGATTTATATATGCTAGCTGCACATTGCAGATTTAAACGTGAAGTACAACATAGGCAAGTGAATAAATACTAACTGTAACAACATACTAAAGTGAGTTGAGTCTTGCACTAAAACTAGATGCAAGTGCGAGATAAAACATCTTATATTAAATATTTAATTTTAGAAATTATATTAATAATTTTGCAGTGCTCGGGAAAAGTGACACAAGTCAGTTTCCAGAAACCTTTTTTGATAATTTATTGACAACTTACGGAACATCTGGTCGCTTGGAAAAAAAAAATACGTAAGTATTTCTCCCATTACAATAATTCATACAGATAAAAAATCAAATCGACATAAACCAGTGTAAGTTGTCAATAAATTATCAAAAAAGGTTTGTGGAAACTGACTTATGTCACTTTTCCCAAGCACTGCAGAATTGTGTATCTATGTGTAAAATTGTGAAGTAAGTTTTTAAAATGATTATATGTATATACTTTTTTCTGTTGAACTGTAAATAATAAATATTAGTATTAGTATTAGTAGTAGTAGTAGTAGTGGTAGTGGTAGTAGTAATAGTAGTGGTAGTAGTAGTAGTAGTAGTAGTAGTAGTGGTAGTGGTAGTAGTAGTGGTATTAGTGGCAGTAGTGGTATTGGTAGTGGCAGTAGTAGTATTAGTGTTGGTAGTGGTATTAATATTAGTGTTGGTATTAGTGGTATTAGTATTGGTATTAATGGTATTAGTATTAATTTTATTGGTATTGGTGGTATTAGTATTGGCATTAGTATTGGTATTAGTATTGATATTAGTGGCATTAATATTGGAATTGGTATTAGCAATATTAGTATTGATATTGGTATTAGTGGTATTAGTATTAGTATTGATATTAGTGGTATTAGTATTGATATTAATGGTATTAGTATTGGTATTATAGGTATTGGTATTAGTGATATTAGTATTGATATTAGTGGTATTGGTATTGATACTAGTGGTATTAGTATTGATACTAGTGGTATTAGTATTGGTATTAGTATTAGTGATATTAGTATTGGTATTAGTTTTATATTAGTGGTATTAGTATTGGTATTAGTATTAGTGATATTAGTATTGGTATTAGTTTGATATTAGTGGTATTAGTATTGGTATTAGTATTAGTGATATTAGTATTGGTATTAGTTTGATATTAGTGGTATTAGTATTGGTATTAGTATTAGTGATATTAGTAATGGTATTAGTTTGATATTAGTGGTATTAGTATTGGTATTAGTATTAGTGATATTAGTATTGGTATTAGTTTGATATTAGTGGTATTAGTATTGGTATTGGTTTTATTAATATTGGTATTGGTGGTATTTGTGTTGGTACTGAGATCAGTGGTATTCGTATTGGCATTGGTGGTATTTTGTTTAACGATTCTCGGAACTGCGTAAGTTACAAATTCGCAAATTGTAAAAGTTGATTCACAATAAACCGGGAACAGAAACTACAACGAGAATGAGAATGGAAATAATGTTAAAATAAATGTATTTAAATGTGAGCGTTCACATAAACTATTGTGAATACTCTCATTTAAATATATTTATTTCAAAATTATTTCCGTTCTCGTTATCGTTGTCGTTTCCGTTCCCGGTCTATTGTGAACCAGCCCTAAGTCTACAATACGGACCAATAGGTGTACTTCTTTCCCGAATAAACCATGCTGAGGACTTCACCGTCTTTTAAAATCCACAGCCACCGGCATAACTTAGTCGGCAGACGCGCTGGCCTGCTGACAATATTAGAAGTCCAATTTTAACGCATCCTAACGGTAAAGCCTGCGGCGAGCTTGACTAGACAACCTGCTTCACAGTAGAGGCGGAGAAGTTGCCGTACAATCGGGTGCAATACCACCAAGATCTTCCAGCTGGGAACTGTCACGAAAAAAAGTGGGGGGAGCGATCTGTGGTCTGGATGACGAAACTTTTGCATCGATTGCCTAGTAAGTTCTTTGAACCAACATTCAGAGGCCGATGAACTGTTCAGCTGCATCCGTGCATCAAAACAAGTTCGGAAATCTCTTTCTAAAGATCTCAGTTCCGCACAGTTTGCTGAGTCACAACTTCTTTTTCTTTTTACTTAATTTTTATTCTTCTTTCCTCTTCTATCTTACAGTAACTTACAGAAATGGTCTGTGTACTATCAGCCTAGATGTTTGTGGACTTTGATGATGATGATGATGATGATGATGATGATAATAATAATAATAATAATAATAATAATAATAATAATAATGATAATAATAATAAATTTTAACATTCGAATGGCGAAACTTCTCCTTATGATGTAATAAATATCAGTTACTTTCCAGTTTACTACCAAGGCTACCTGGGTTTGATTCTCACCAGGTTCAATGATATTTGTGATGGAAAAGTGACGATTGAAGAAGTGTTATCGACTACTTTAGTTTTTCCTGTCGTTTTCGTTCCACTATAGACTAACGGCGTGGTCTACTGATGGTGAGTAAAACTCTCGTTTAAAAGCTACACTCAGGCTAGTGTTCGAAACCCGCTTGGAGTTATTATTTGGTTCATCTTTTTATGATTCTACCCAATTTTAAGGGAAATGTATGTAGGGAAATCTCTGTAGAATCCTCAGATTCATCTCGGAAAATAATTATTAGGGATCGTACTTTGTCCAACGAGGCTACAAGATTACTGGAATTTTAAGGGTACTAAGACGTGAAAATCGGCAAAAAATGTCATTTTTTGTTTTCATTGTTTTCGAATTCTTGAATAAATTCTCTATCCAAAAATATATATATTGTAGGGGTTTCTGGGTTTAAATGCCCTAAAAATAGGGAATTTAAAAATGGCGTCATAGTTGCACGCCCCTTTTTTAAATGCCCAATTCAACTTATTAAATATGTTATAATTTCTGGGCTATTTATTGGAATATTTTGACCGGGTAAATTTCTTTGCTGTTGTTGGTGCTTCTGGATACTCTGAAACTGCAAAGAGCATAACACAGCCCAGTGGAAAGCACTCCTGTTTTGTTTTGAATAACCTCGTGTAAATTTTGTTGCAAAAAGAATCTTTGTGGTGTTATTTGCATCAGTGTTATTCAGCATTATTAGTGTGTGTGTGTGTAGTAAAAATGGGCAGATTAAAGAAGTTTGGCAAAAGAAACCCCGTGTTTAATGGTAATGTAAGTAAAAGCAAACATAATATAAGTGAACATAACCTGTCAGAGCCTAGCTGCTGTAGAGAAGTGCATTCAGCTTCTGCAAGAAAATTGTCTCACATAAAACCAGAGTGTGATGACAACTTTTATTTTAGTGATGAGGGATATTCAAAGGGTTTTATCATTGTGGACATTCAATTATTGTCTAATTTAGTGAAGAAAACTGTACAGTGTAAGTATTGTAGTGGCGTCGACTGTGTTGAACTTACAGAAAGTAAAAATAGTAGGCGAGGGCTTGCAACTAAACTGTCTGTTGTTTGTAATAAGTGTAAAGAGTCTGCTTCGAGTATGACATCCAATAAGGTAGGGAAAACAAAATGTTATGAAGTAAATTTAAGATTTGTATATGGAATGAGAAGTATTTGCAGAGGCAGGAAGCCAGCACAAACTCTGTGTGGTATAATGCATCTCCCACCACCAACTGCCAAATTTAATTTCTGCACTTTCCAACTGTTGAAATGTCTGGAAGAAGTAGCAAAAAATCTATGACAAATGCTATAGAAGAAGCAGTGGCTCTAAATGAAAACAGTAGGGACATAACTGCTGCTTTCGATGGGTCCTGGCAGAAGCGAGGCCACACTTCCCTCAATGGTGTCATCACTGCAACTTCACTAGAAAATGGGAAAGTAATTGATGTCGAATGTTTGACAAAATTCTGCCATAATTGTAAATCAGACCAGCCTGGACATGTTTGCATGAAAAATTATGATGGCTTCAGTGGTGGGATGGAGAGCGATGGAGAAGTAAAAATTTTTCAGAGGTCTGAGAATTTATATCAGGTCAGGTATGTGAATTACTTAGGAGATGGGGACTCAAAGGGATATAAGAAAGTTGAAGAATTAAATGTTTATGGGAATGTGGAAGTAAGTAAGCTGGAGTGCTGTGGACGTGTGCAAAAGAGAATGGGAACAAGACTAAGAAAATTATGTAAAGACACGAAAGGAAAAAAATGTTCTGATGGTAAACCGCTAACAGGGAGAGGGCGGCTAACAGATAGTGCAATAGATCAGTTGCAAACCTATTATGGACTGGCCATAAGGAGGAATGCTGGAAAAGATGTAGAAAAAATGAGAAGAGCAGTGTGGGCAATATACTTCCACAAGTATAGCACAGATGAGGAGCCATATCACACGTTATGTCCTCCAGGTACGGATGAAGACTGCTGGTGTGGGTACAATAAAGCTTCCGTCACTGGAAATAAGTATTCCCATCAGCATTCACTGCCTCCAGCTGTGATGGATGAAATAAAACCCACCTTTAGGGACCTCAGCAACCAGGAGCTATTGAAAAAATGCTTACATGGGAATACACAAAACCCCAATGAAAGCTTTAATCATTGTATATGGGAGCGCATCCCAAAAATAGTTTTTGTGGGTTTAAAAACCTTAAAACTGGGTGTATTAGATGCAGTCATCTGTTTTAATTATGGTTGTGTAAGTAGACTAAATGTGTTGGCGAGTTTGGGCATTGAAGTGGGCTCAAATACAAAAACTGCACTTTACGCCATTGACAAGAAGCGCTTCGAAGATGGTGAAAAGTTTGCTTTGCAAATGACTAAAGAGGCCAGAACAAGAAAGAGGAATGCCAAAAGAAGGAGAGAGGACCAAGAAACACAGGAACAGGATGAATATGGGGCTGGAATGTTCTAGATTGCTGAGTGAAGTACAAAATACACGTTTTCAGTTTTTCGCATTTTCCCGTAACCTTGATTTTCCAAAACTTAGGTACACTTATCTCATAAACTAATGAAGATAGAGTCATGAAATTTTTGTGGCAGGTACATATTAATTAACTCTTTAAAATGAATGGAGTGGTTTTCTTTTAAACTTCATAATTGAATTTTTAAAAATTCAAATCTAAGGAAAATTTTGGAAAAAAATTATGTTAATAATTTTTTTTTTTTAATTTTGTACACATGTGATGTTTAGTCAAGAAAGTAGTGCATTCATTTGGTCATTTGATATGTTCTTATTATACCACAAAAAATTAGAGAGGTCTGACTAAAATTCTATGATATATGTATACCTAACTGATGAACCATGCATAATAATTTATTTTCTAATTACTTTATTTGGGGACATCCTATAAATATTCTATTGGAGATAAGTGATTTAAATTTTCATGAAAAGATAATATAAACATTGTTTAATGCATGGTATAAATTTCATAAACCTGTGACATAGGAATGCTTCAGTAGAGCCTATATGTTATTTGCTAGTTCAAGAGCTAAAATAGGCACTAGTCACGTCCCAGTACCCTTAATTGGATGACGCGCTTGCATATGGAAGCGACTTGATTGGCTGCTCACGCGACTTTTATTTGGTCAAGTTGGGCAGAACAAAACATGGACCACTGTAACAATTATTACACTAATATTTACAATTTAAATTATTTACACTACTTACACTAGAATACGATATTTTTATTATTTAAACTGTCTTATATAACGTAGGCCTACATTAATCACACATTATTTACACTTTTATGTACAATGTTGTGTATTGCAATTCAAGGCACTTAATTTAATAATACTATAGCATACTTATTTTGTAAATAGTGTATGATAGTGTAGATTTCTTTGATCAATGTAAGCTTACATCATTTATAATAGTGGAAATAGTTAAAATAACCTATTCTAGTGCACATAGTATAAAGGGATTGTCAGGCATTGACTACTTTCAAAAGCCGATTGTCAAAAAATTGCTTTTCGTCTCTAGAACATGAACTTTCTTCAAATATTATTTTTGTAGAATATGATTTTTGTTTTTAATGTATCAAGTTTCCTTCATTCCTTTGGTCCAAATTATTTTATTTAACACTACATTGTAATTGTTTAACTCTTAGACTTATACGTGTACTGAACACATCTATATTTTACTCTAACTGCTATTGTTACTACAAGGTGGGCTAATCAAACGGAAAGATTTCAAGGCGCAGAAAAAGAATGAAAAGTTACTCTTATATCAATTTAATAAGTAGAAATGACAAATACATGAATAACCAATAGGTATGCAACAGGAAAAAAATATTTCTTAAAAATTACGTCAGCCAAGTGACCTCCATTGAAACACATGACCATGAACTGTTGCATAATCCCTCCCAGCATATTGACAGGTATCGTGTACGTTGTTTTAGGGCTGGAATTGTTTACACCTTCGTTTTGAGGTGTTCCCATAAGAAGAAATCACATACAGTTAAATCAGGTGACCTAGGCGGCCAAGCAATATCCCCTTTCCGAGAAATGACGTGGCCCGGTAACTAAGCATTCACAGCATCCATCGAAATTCTTGCGATGTGACTTGTTGCTCCTATTAAAACAGTGTGTTTTCATTCACTGGAAAATAGGCGAGTTGTGGTGTAAACAAAGTTCTGTATCATTTCAACATATCGCACTGAATTAACAGTCACTGCATTTCCGGCCTCATTCTCAAAAAAGGAGAAGTGCTTACCCGCGCTGTTCTTCGGTCCAGCGCTCCATTGAAATCAATTAATTGTAGTTTGCAGTAACGATGAGCACCATTTAATAAAACGTGGTAGAGACAAACGGCGTTTTTTTCTTTCTTCTTGTTCTGGCATCTGTTGTTTCGATCAACAATTATCAATTACCCATTTCCTGAAATTCTTTGAGTTGTTCTTTCTAATGACACCAGTATGAATTTCGTAAAACACATAGTGACAGAATATTTATAACTCCGGAATGTTCTGCGGACACTTGTATTATATTACAATACTTAAAGCTACCAATATATTACATTTCATATATGTTTCAAATTACGCAAAGTTGGACTGCATTGCTAAAAATTATACCCATTGAATTACATTACCTGAAATTATATTATATGATGTTCAATTATAATAGCTTATATTACAGTATATTGGCCTTTGTTATTGGTTTACGGCTAGTAAGAGATGTCTTTCCTTCCGAGAATGATTCAAGAAATATTCTAAATACTTTATGTAATAATGTATATTGAATGAAATGCAACTTCAGGTAATAATACAATATATACTGTTTCATTACATTAATCACAGTAATTAACATTAGCACAGATTACGTTAAGCTCCATCATAATGTGCCGCTATTTAATTTAACACGCTGCATTATAGTGGACTAAATGGTAATGTGAAATATCAGCTTCATTCGTCGGAAGTGGTCCGATGCTTAACATATTTTTTTTAGATCCAGAGCTCGCTGGTACAAATCAGGGGATTTTCAAGAGCAATAAATATATTAACACTTAGAACTAAGAGATCGTACATCTTCGACACATAAAATAACCTAGCTCTGTATGAGAGGGCTCAAGTAAAAGGTACTACCCATTTTACGCCAAGTAAAATTTTGGAGGGAGGTATAATGGGATTATATGAGAGGTCAAAAAGTGCGAAGATTTCTGCAACCATCCATATGTAATCCACAGTGTAAGGTTGCCTAATTCTGTGATATATTAAATAAAGTCTATATTTATGCCAAAATTATACTAAACATTTTCACATAACACCTAAATGACGTTATTTGGACCTTTAGCTACAGTTTTTACAACATTCAGTGTCAACAGTTTCACAAGTTTGATATACAGGGTGTTTAAAAATACGGGGCATAATTTCAGGTATGTATTTCCCACATGTAGATAATCAAAATAGTTCATTACAACATGTGTCCGGAAATGCTTTATTTCCGAGTTATGACCTTCGCAACATTGAAATTCATCGGAACATTTTTCTTTCCGCAGGTCGTTGCCGTCAAAGGAGACATTAAGAGGGCACTCTGACAGTTCATTCCGGGGCGAAGGTTGCATTCAGTGTTGTGTAGGCGTTAGACTGTGCGACATGTATTCAAATCAAGAGCTGGCAGAGATAAACTTCATGTACGGTAAGGCGGACGGCAATGCTGCGCTGGCTCGTCGTTTGTACCAGGAGAGGTACCCACGGCGACAATGTCCAGATCGGAAGATATTTGTACGTCTCCATTACCGTCTGTGCGAGTATGGAAAATTTAACTCTCCTGGTTTGGGAAGGGGACGACTAAGATCTACAACTCCAGAAGTACAGGAGGAGATTCTGGAGGCTGTGAACATGGCTCCTTCTATCAGCACACGAAGGGTAGCGTTGCAATTCACTGTTAATCATACGACTGTCTGGAGCCTGCTGAAAGAGTATCAATTGTGTCCTTATCATTTGCAACGTGTACAGGTCCTGTCACCAGCAGATTACCCTGCACGAGTTAGGTTCTGTCAGTGGTTCTTGCAGCAGTGTGGTGTAATGGCTTAGTATTATTTACAGATGAAGCACAGTTCACACGAGATGGCATAATAAATTTCCACAATCAGCATGTATGGGCGTATGAAAACCCACGTGCAACTGTTCCATCTCATCGCCAGGTGCGATTCTCCCTCAACATGTGGGCCGGTATCATTGGTGATCGATTAGTTGGACCCCATGTACTTGTAAACAGACTTACGGGACAGGCGAACACAAACTTCCTGGAAAACACCATACCTCATGTTTTAGAAGACACTCCACTGATCAATCGTAAACACATTCACTTCTTGCATGATGGCGCTCCTGCACACTTCAGTCGTACGGCTCGCCGGTACTTGGATCGAAGGTTTCCTGATAAATGGATAGGTAGAGGTGGCCCAATTGCTTGGCCTCCACGCTCACCTGATCTGAACCCTCTCGATTTCCACTTGTGGGGCCATTTAAAATCATTGGTTTATTCGTCTCCGGTGCCTGATTTGGAATCCCTTCGGAATCGAATTGTGGCATGTTCTGAGGACATACGCAATACTCCTGGAGTTTGGGATCGTGTTCGCAGGTCAATAAGACATCGATGTGAGGTCTGTATTCAAGCAGGAGGTGGACATTTTGAACATCTTCGGTAATGACAACGACCTGCGGAAAGAAAAACGTTCCGGTGAATTTCAATGTTGTGAAGGCCATAACTCGGAAATGAAGCATTTCCGGACACATGTTGTAATGAACTATTTTGATTGTCTACATGTGGGAAATACATACCTGAAATTATGCCCCGTATTTTTGAAACAGCCTGTATAATATATGATTCTTCATTGTTATACAGTGGCTCCTAAATCCGTGACAGGGATCCATATTCCGTGATAGTGGTTTCTTAATTCAGTGATACTAAAATAATCCTCATTAACTGCTCAGAAAACAAACGTGTATTTGGAAAAACACATTAAAGTCATGGTATATTGTTTTAATAAGAATTAAACTAGAAATTACAAAATGGAAAAAGGGCCTAAGTGACAAATTTCATAGAAAATACTTGTGTAACTACAGGAATACATATTACATATTAATATATTACAAACAAAACAAACTGAAAGTTAAATTCAATACACATTTAAATAAGAATAAATTGAATTATAACACAATTATTTCTCATTATTTATATTCCTAACAACAGCACTAATTAAGTTAAATATATGCCCTATTATTTTATTATAATTATAATTGATAATTTCTATAACTTATTCCTCTCATTATTTTCACGAACTATTTTCTTTCATAGACAGTAATTTTCACAACTTAGCGATGGCATCACTGGTCGAGTGAGCCAGGAAGGAGAATTTTGAAAATAAATCCGAAAATGGGAAAGCTCCTGTAGCATTGTTATTGTCTCAATGTTTAAATAATCATACACATTGATTCAGCTGGCTATAATCTATAGTAATATATCATTTTTATAATGCTATATTAATTCTTACCTCAAATATAAAATGTTTCTTCAGGAGTGGTCACAAGAGAAAGAAAAACTTACTGGTCAACCACCTTTCACTGAACAAAAGCTTCTGCAGTCGACTGCTTCTATTCAAAAGACGGGTAGTCAATATAATTGAAAAGAAGACATCTCCTGTCATCTGTTAGGTATTTCAAAAACTTAAAAGTCAGAGATCACAACTCCATGGCGTCAATTGAAATTTTATCACGGGATTAGGAGCATCACGGAATTAGGCACCTTTACCCTTCATCTATCATTCCCAAGTCAGGGATTTGAACTCAATTGTTCTTTATTTCCTTAATAGCTAGTTTTGTAGACGGTATTTTTTTCAATTATTTGTTTTGTTTTTATTAATGTACTGTATGCTTGCTTCTTTGTCTGCTTTCAAGTTACGTAATGGAAAATTAACATGAATTTATTGTCTGTGATACATGTCTGCACAGACGAGGGGAGAATTTCACCTCTCACCTTTAAAGATCAGTCTCGTTTGTCTTGTTTCATTGTTTTTCTCTCCACCCACAGAGCCACCTGCTGAGCAACATACTGGACCTGTGTCCAACACGACGTAGTGGCTATATCGCTATTTCAGTCGCATTTCTCAGCTCACAACAATCTGGACTTCGACGACCCTGAAACAACTCCCTAGGGCGAAGTCTTTCGTCTTGCAAAATTGCGGCTAGTCATTTTATTCCCACGCACTGATTATGATGTCGGATAGATTGGTCAAAATAAAAAGTACAAAAAATGTATGCTTTGTTGGTGAAGTAATTAGTGCATACCATCCCATACAGGAGGGCCACTTTCAGAACACAGCGAGTCAAAGCGTAGATCAACTTTTAATGGACAGTAATAGCTTCATTGCCAGTTTTTTTCAACAATAATCTCTGAATTGAATTGAATTGAATTTGAATTCAATTTACGGGAGGGGAGGCACTGTGGTCAGCACTGTTACGGTCTATTGCGCTAACCCTCAAGCTAGGCGCATTCCAAAACCCACACCGGCTGACTGCACTAAGGTTCGCTGCGTACCCAGGTGTCGAGCATACAACCTCCGTCGTCCTTAGGCCAGCCCCCTCCGTGCGTCGCCAGCCTGCGATCGGGGAATGCTATGGAATGATAACGAAATGGAGAAATGGTGACGGAATTATGTAGATGCCTAATATGGGGAAAAACGGGAGTACCCGGAAAAAGCTCCAACTGCGACCTTGTCCGCCATAGGTGTCACTATGGATTTTTAATGAAAAATCTCATACCTGACAGGAACTCGAACCCGGGCCGCCTGCATGACAGGTCAGAGGTCCAACCACTCAACCACTGCAAGGGTAACAATAATCTCACTAGAGGTTTAGATTTATCTAGAAAAAAAAACAAAATTCGAGTGGGATTTAATTGGCTATTACGCGATTAGAAGGAAATGTATAAAGATTAGAAAAAAAATCCTCCAATGCAATAAAATATTGACTTACTAAAATTCTGTTTCACTAATGTTAGCTTCATCAAATCGCTTGAACGGAACCGCCATTCCCAGTTCACTATCTAGCCTATGTGGTAAACAAGTGACAATCGCAAAATATGTTTTATAATACAGTAAAGAATTTTCAGTTTGAAATGTTGGCAAACAAAGAAACAAATGGTAGGGGGGTAACAAAGACAGAAGAAAGTACATAAAGATTAGAAGAAATAAAATACAGTGGAACCTCTTAAGTTCGACATCCCATAGTTCGACTGCTTACGTAGGAGAATTAGACACGCCCCTATAAGGGCACTAAGAAATTGGTTTGCCATTTGAATGTGTTTTGTAGTGATACTTTTGTTAAAGGAAAACAGAATATTTTATTGATTAGGACATCCATATTTAATCACTGCTTTTAAATTAATGAACTCTTCTTCTTGTATTCGAGAATTGTGCCGTTTGTGAGACGGAACTGTCGAAACCCACTGTGGTACTAGAAGCGTATACACAAGTCTCGGGGCGGGCAGGAAATGCAAGTACAGTACTGTACTCGTTGATGCATAACCAATAAGAATGTGTATTCATTTCACCTGCCACACCCACTATCCTTGTTGGACTGAACTTTCAATTCTATTCAGTCGAACTTAGGAGAGTTCACTGTACCCTAATACAATAAAATCGGTAT